>NC_135888.1:16027884-16367026 GCF_964194155.1 Cetorhinus maximus | reverse complement strand
TTTTTGATAAAAGCAAAATGCTGCAGATGCTGGAAATCTGAAACAAAAACAGAAAATGCTGGAAAAACTCAGCAGGTTTAACAGCACCTGTGGAGAGAAAGACAGAGTTAACATTTTGAGTCCGTATGACTCTTCATCAGAGCTAAAGAGAAGTAAAAATGTGATGAAATTTATACTGTTTAAGGGAGGGGGAGGTGGTGGAGCAGGTGAAGCTGGATAGAAGGCCAGTGATAGGTGGGGGCTAAGGAGAGATTGACAAAAATGTCATGAACAAAAGGAGAAAGGGGTAGTAGTGGTCCTGGCTAAAGGAGATGCTAAAGGTGGCATTAAGGTAAGAAAGCAGAATGTGATAATAGCAGGACAAGGGTAAACACTCTGGAACGAACAACAGGAACAAGTGACAGGTGGCCCTCGTGGGGGGTGGGGTGGGGAGAGGGGATGGTGGTGGGGAAAAAGATCGAAAATAGGATAAAAGGTGAGGCTAAAACAATGACTAAAAATGAAAATAAATAAAAATAAAAATAAGTAGATAAAAAATAAAAATTATAACATGAAAACGAATATTGAAAAAAGGGGATAAAAAAGGGGCGAGGATGGTGGAGAGAGTTCATGATCTGAAGCTGTTGAACTAATACTTTTTGAAGTGTAGTCACGAACTGAGCAGCCAATTTGCACACAGCAAACTCCCACAACAGTAATGTGATAATGAGCAGATCATCTTTATTTGTGACTTTGAATGAGGGACAAATAATGGTCAGGACACGGGGGTTAATTCTCCTGCTCTCCATCAAAACAACACCATGGAATCTTTTGCATCCACATAGGAGGGCGGACAGTTTAACATCTCATCCAAAAGATGGTACCTGTGACAGTGCAGCACTCCCTCAGTACTGCACTGGAGTGTTAACCTAAACTTTTGCGCTCAAGTCCTGAAGTGGGCTTGAACCTATGACCTACTGATTCAGGGACCAGACAGCTACCAACTAAGCCATGGCTGATTAAATAACATAGAGAAAGTGGGAGGGTATGTACTTAAGAATGAGGAATCATAATAGCAGGTGAAGTTCTATGTTAGAGAGTCCACATGATGAGTGCAGCTCCAACAACACTACAGAAGCTCAACACCATCCAAGATAAAGCAGCCTGCTTGATCAGCACCCCCATCCACCACCTTCAACATTCACTGCCTCCACCACCATTGCACAGTAGCAGCAGCGTGTACCATCTACAAGATGCACTGCAGGAACTCACCAAAACTCCTTCATTAGCACTTCCAAACCCACAACCTCTACCATCTAGAAGGACAAGGGCAGCAGGTAGATGGGAACACCACCACCTGGAAGTTCCCCTCCAAGTCACTCACCATCCTGACTTGGAAATATATCGCCGTACCTTCACTGTCACTGGGTCAAAATCCTGGAACTCCCTTCCTAACAGCACAGTGGGTGTACCTACACCACATGGACTGCAGTGGTTCAAGAAGGCAGTTCCCCACCACCTTCTCAAGGGCAATTAGGGATGGGCAATAAATGCTGGCCTAGCCAGCGACACCGGTGTCCCGTGAAAGGATTAATTGTGATTAGTTTGTTAAGTGGCAAGAATGTTCTTGAGTGATGCTGAAATAGGAACATAATGAGGCCATTCAGCCCCTCAAGACTGTTCCTCCATTCAATTAGATCATAATCGATCTGTACCTCAGCTCCATTTAGCCACCTTTGTTTATATCCCTTGGTATATTTACCCAACAAAAATCTACTCACCCCATTTTTGAAGTTCCAATTGATCCAGCATCCACAGCCTTTTGGGAAGTGAGTTCCAGATTTTCACTACCCTTTGCATGGAGAGGTGTTTTTCTGAGGTTCACTTATCCTTTCACAAGTGTTAATGCCTTCAGGAACAGACCAGACACAACTAGGAGAAGTTGTGCCCTAACCTGGTCAGGTGCCTACAAATGGATAAAAGCAGAAAGAGTTGGGAATGCTTAGCAAGTCTGACAGGATCTGTGGAGAGACAAACAGAGTTAATGTTTGGAGTCAGATATGACCCTTCTGTAGAAGAGACTGGAACGGTTAACTCTGTTTCTCTCTCCACAGATGCTGCCTGGCCTGCTGAGTATTTCCAGTATTTTTATTTCAGATTTCCAGCATCCACAGTATTTTGCTTTTAATCCTATAAATGGATGTTATTTATGCTTATTTAAAAACACAAACATCCAAATCCTTGGTGAATAAAACAAATCACACCTGCTCCATAGGAATAAAACTGCACACTCCCCGGGCGTCTCACTGCACCTCAAAGATAATCAGCAAGGGGCCACTCGAGGATCATAGCCAGAGAGCCATCCATTCTTAATGTTCTTCCTTTGCTGAAAGGAAACTGGAGCAATGGTGAAAGGATTGTCATACTCAATTCGGTATGTTGAGTAAGACATTGCTCGAGTATTGCTGCCTCGCTGTGATAGGAACAGGATGGGTACCCAACAGCGGACTGGCTACCCTGAAAAGATGTGAGATTTTTTGGGATTGTCACGGAAAAAGGGAGTGGGCGACAACAATGCAGCACCATGGGTCGGGGGGGGTACTCGAGAAATCCCCCGATTTACCACTTGGCCATTCCGCCCCTGGCAGTACTTAACCCAACCGAGGGAACCAGTCTGAAAATCCAGCCATTGTCGAAGGGTTCATGATGTGTTCAACCCAAGAGGCCAGTTCAGTTCACAGAATCACAGAGTTGTTATGGTGCAGAAGGAGGCCATTCAGCCCATCGTGTCCGCACCGGCTCTCTGAGCATTTTAACTTCGTGCCAATCTCCTGCCTTTTCCCCGTAACCCTGCACATTGTTCCTATTTAGATAATCATCTAATGCTCTCTTGAATGCCTCAAACGAACCTGCCTCCACCACACTTCCAGATAGTGCATTCCAAACCCTAACCGCTCGCTGTGTGAAAAAGCGTTCTCTCACCTCGCATTTGCTTCTTTTGCAAAACACTTTAAAACTGTGCCCTCTGGTTCTCGACCCGTTTACGAGTGGGAACAGTTTCTCCCTATCTGCTCCCTACCCTACCTTCTCCCTATCTACTCAATTGACTGATACTGACACTTCCCAGATTCCAGCCTGAATATAAGGAAAGCATCTCCCACAGCAGCTAAATGCTGCTGCCTGGATTGTAAAGATCAGCCAGACCCGCCACATCCTAAATTCGGAGAATCTGAAGTGCCTCAGGTAACTCACCCTGCCTCAGGTCATAAGAAAGGATATTATTTATTTTTGCGGACTTCACAGCTACGTTAGTTACTGCAACAAATTTCAATTAATTCTGTGGCTGCATTCTGGAAAAGATGTTTGACTGCGTTTCACTGTTTTATGGGGCATGTTAATTATTTCACAATGGTTAGACGATATACAGCTCAATCATCACAGAAATAATTAACATTCCCGAACTACCAATTCCCTACGCTAACAGTCTATTGCATGTGTAATTATTATAAAGCTCTTGAATGGTTATCCCATCAGGGGTTGCTGTAAGTAAAACTTTCTCTGTTTTGCTTTGTCTGTCAACTTCATGGAGAGACAGACATTTAACTTCGGCTGGTAGGAAATGATCCTTTTGTGTTTTTCTTGTTTCCAGCACACAAGCTGCAGATGAGTAGGGAACCAGTGGAAGGTCCAAAACCACTGAAAGGATCTATTAAAATGTTAACACTATTACTGTTTTGGAAAAGACGTAAGGTTATATGAAATACTGTAAACATCTGTTTACAAGAGAGAGTCTAACCATCACCCCTTGACGTTCAATGGCATTACCATCACTGAATTCCCCACTATCACCATCCTGGGGGTTACCATTGACCAGAAACTGAACTGGACTAGCCATTTAAATACTGTGGCTACAAGAACAGGTCAGAGGCTAAGAATAGTGTGACGAGTAACTCACTTCCTGACCCCCCAAAGCCTGTCCACCATCTAGAAGGCACAAGTCAGGAGTGTGATGGAATACTCCCCACTTGCCTGGATGAGTGCAGCTCCCACAACACTCAAGAAGCTCAACACCGTCCAAGACAAAGCAGCCCGCTTGATTGGCACCACATCCAGATTCACTCCCTCTGCCACTGATGCACAGTAGCAGCAGTCTGTACCATCTATAAGATGCACTGCAGCAACTCACCAAGCCTCCTTCGACAGCACCTTCCAAATCCATGACCACTACCATCTAGAAGGACAAGGGCAGTAGACGCATAGTAACACCACCACTTGGAAATTCCCCTCCAAGCCACACACCATCCTGACTGACTTGGAAATATATTGCTGTTCCTTCACTGTCGCTGGGTGAAAATAATTGAACTCTCTCCCTACCTACTCCACATGTACTGCAGCGGTTCAAGAAGGCAGCTCATGACCACCTTCTCAAGGGCAATTAGGGATGGGTAATAAATGCTGGCCCAGCCAGCAACGCTCACATCTCATAAAATGAATTTTTAAAAACTGTTCTTGGTGATGTTTAATTTTACTTCTTAGCAAACAGGAATTCAAAAGTTTTAACTGTTTTAGTAGGGATCTATTGCTCAGAGATCCTGTTCCTAATGATCTAATGTGGGTGTCTGATGGGGAATCATCTCTTCTTCTTTGGCAGTCCCTCAGGATCGAGGATGACTTACTTCCACTCAGGTACATTGGGTTCCGAAATGGCTGATAGGTCCAAGGTGCGATCTGTGGACTCTGCTCCATGTGGGACAGGTGGGTGCTTAAAGGGCTGGATGATGGACTATTTGGAGGTTTGTGCGCTCCCTCCAATGCCCTGACTTCACCTCAAAATGTCCTGGTGAGGAATACATCTACCTCAGCTGTGTGATTCTACCCCCGCACCCCCCCGACCCATCCCAGGTTTGTGATTAGCCTGCCCGTACTGTTCTGGTTCACATCTGTAAGTTGGCCAGTTAGGGCAGGTTATCCGACAAGTGCGGGGTCTACGGAATTGAATGCAAACTTCAGTAAGTACCTTCAGAAGAGGAGGAGAGACATGCACTCTCTCTACTCTCTGTAATTCCATTTGCAACTCCATAAAATTGCCTGATTTCACTCTTGTCTCAGCCCATCTGCTGCTGAAACTTATCCATGCGTTCGTAACCTCTAGACATGACTATTCCAATTCATTCCTGGCTGCTCACCCACGTTCTACGCTCCGTAAACTTGAGGTCATCCAAAACTCTGCTGTCCATGACTTAACACACAGCAAGTCCCATTCCCATATAACCCTTGTGCTCACTGACCCACATTGGCTCCCAGTCCAGCATTGCCTTGACTTTCAAATTCCTATCCTTATTTTCAATTCTCTCCATGGCCTCATCTCTCCCTAACTCTGTAATCTCCTCCAGCCCCATAACCCTCCAAGATATCTGTACTCCTCTAATTCTGGCTTCTTGTGCATTTCCAATTATAATCACTCCACCATTGGTGGCCGTGCCGTCAGTTGCCTCGGCCCCAAGCTCTGGAATCCCCTCCCTACACTTCCCTCTGCCTCACTGTCCTCCTTTAAGACACTCCATAAAACCTACCTCTGACAGAGCTTTTGGTCACCTGAGCTGATATCTCCTTATGTGGCTCAGTGTCATATTTTGTTTTAGAACGCTCCTGTGAAGCACCTTGAGGTGTTTTGTTACATGAAAGGTGCTATATAAATATAAGTTGTTGTTGTATAAGTAAGTAAAACTGTTCATCTCTCATTCAGTTCATGTGAAGCCTTGTTGGTAGATTGAACAGATTGAAGGAGGAGATTCAGGAGATCTCCACACACACACACACACGCACGTACGTACACACATGTACATACACACACACACACACACGTACGTACACACACGTACATACACACACACACACACGCACACACACGTACGTACACACACACACACGTATGTACGTACACACACGTACGTACACACACGTACATATGTACACACACGTACGTACACACACACAAACACACACACACACACGTACGTACACACACGCACGTACGTACACACACACACACACACACAGGAAGGTCATTGACTGTTTCTCTCTCCACAGATGCTGCCTGCCCTGCTGGGTATATCCAGCACTTTCTGTTTCTGTTTCATGGGTGTCTCTGCCTCCCTGGATTTCCCTCCCCTCTAGAGTTCCTGTCCTTCTAAAATTTCCCCTCTTTCCTCTCATGTAATTTTTTTCCCCATTTTATTTCCATTTTGGATTCCTCCTGAAAATGTTGCTTTTGTGATTGTTACCTTTGCTTTGTTGTCTTTAACTTTATTTTGCCATCATTAACTTTGTGAATCCAGCAGGAACAGGCCAGAGCAAAGCCCAGAATGTGCTCTCAAAGCAGCACGAAGGAGCAATGCAGGGGCGGGGCAAAGTACTGACTGCACATGGCCAAGACTCGTCCGTCTGTTTTGGAGAGCATGTGTGTCCACTCCCTGCAGTTTCCAATGTTTACCTGATGAGCCCATATTCCCCCAGTGATTTACTCGAAAGAGTTGCAATCTGTGACTGTTGATAACTCGAAAGAGTTTCCCCCAGTGATTTGTGTTCCTCCACAGGACAGCTCGCTGTTTAATTCTCTGATGGAAGGGAAGTCACAGAGCTGAAACTCTGAATAATAATTCCAGCATTTTCTGTTTTTCTTTAATCATTATAATTGGCCACACAATGAGATCTTGTGTAAATCATTGAAGGTGGCAGGACAGGCTTAGAGAGCGGTAATAAAGCACACAGCATCCTAGCCTTTATGAATAGGGACATAGAGTACACAAGCAGTTTAACTTATATAGAACAAAAACAAAAATACCTGGAAAAACTCAGCAGGTCTGACAGCATCTGCGGAGAGGGATACAGTTGACGTTTCAAGTCCATATGACCCTTCATCAGAACAAAGACATATAGAAATGAGATGAATCTCATTGACTTGAAACGTCAACTGTATCCCTCTCCGCAGATGCTGTCAGACCTGCTGAGTTTTTCCAGGTATTTTTGTTTTTGTTCTAGATTTCCAGCATCCACATTATTTTGCTTTTAAACTTATATAGAACACTGGTTCGGCCTCATCTGGAGTATTGCGTCCAGTTCTGGGTGCCAGACTTTATAAAGGATGTGAGGGCATTAGAGAGACTGCAGGAAAGATTCATGAGAATGATTCCAGGGATGAGGAACTTCAGTTACGTAGATAGATTGGAGACGTTAGGACTGTTTTCCTCGGAGGAGAAGGTTGAGAGGAGATTTGTTAGAGGTATTCAAAACCATGGGGTGTCTGGAGAGAGCAGATAGGGAAAAACTGTTCCCATTGGTGGGAGGATCGAGAACCAGAGAGCACAGATTTAAGGTAATTGGCAAAAATAGCAGCAGAGACATGAGGAGGAATTTTTTTCACACAGTGAGTTGTTGGGACCTGGATTGCACTGCCTGAGCGTATGGTGGAGGCAGGTTCAAGTGAGACATTCAAGAGGGAATTATCCGAAAAGGAAGAATGTGCAGGACAAAGGGGAGAAGATGGGGGGAGTGGCACTAGGTGTATTGTTCTTTTGGAGAGGCAGCACAGACATGATGGGCTGCATGGTCTCCTCCTGCACTGTAGCCAATCTGTGATTGACTTAACTGTATTATTCTAGTTTAATTAGAGTTGGTATTAATCTATTTTAGTGATGCCCTCCTTAGATGTATGGGGAACATTCATTGCGGATCACGGTTTACTGGAATCCCTTACTCATCTAATTATAATTGGTGGTTGAAGACATTGTAATTAAAGTTATTAAGTTTTCTTTAAGTTTTGTTTTGTTTTTTTTTTGTTTGTTCTTATTCTAATGGGGTCAGTAGTAATTGGTAATGGTCGACAAAAGAGGTATAGAGAGGAACAGACTGAAGCCGTGGTGGTTGGGTTGGGAGTTGCGTGCTTGTAATGTGTATATCTGTAAATAAATTGTCTAAAATGTGTAAGAAAAATACTAGGATCCCCAGCTGATGACACATGCTCTCCATGGGACAGCATTCACTGCAAGGATTGTTAAATCATTCACCGTTTCCCAGCAAACTTTTGGTGATGGATTTTTCTGGCCTTAAAAAAAGCCATTCATCTGAATTCAGTGTAAGTTTCCGGGTGGGGTGAGGTCCTCTCTGACATTGCCAGAATGGTAAAAGAGTCTTGTGAGAGCAGAGCTCGTCTACTGATGGAAGTGCGTGTCAACAAGAGAAAACAAGGAATTATATGGCCTGTGAGATGTGGCTGATTTGTTCAGGAGCTGCACCCAACTGAGAAGCAATTAAACAGTCATACTTTCAAATGCTTCCTCTTCCACTGTGGTACTAACTGTGTTTGCAGTGGATAGGGGTGACCAGTTTTGTGCAGACAGTCCTCGTTTATGCTGCAACATGACCGACTGACCCCCTTCTGATGGAGTCTTGCTGTGCAGGAATTGTCCATCTGGATCTGCACCTCGGTTTCCTATCCAGTGGGACAGGAGAGATCACAATGCAGTGACAACCTGCTCTCTAAAGCTGCAGGAGATTGGTCATTGTGCAGTGAAAGCCCTGGTCCTTCAACCGAAATTTATTGTGAATTACCCTGTCAACATTTGCCATTCATTGTCACAATATTGTAAGTGCAGGCTCCACCCACCAGCCTTCTGCAGTTTCTCTCACCTCGTATATAAAGAAAGCTTAGCTTTATGTACTTGCTGTGGGCGACGCTATGGGCTGTTTATAAGTATTGTTAACGATCGCTTGGGAGTAAGGGACCCGTTTAAGTTAACCTGATACGTTAGAAAATATCAATTAGACCTGCCTGTAAACTGCAAAAAAAAAATAGTTGAAATGGAAATGGATCACATCTGCAAATTTGAAATCTCTCTGGCTTCAGATTAATGATTTTGTATTATTTTTTGCTTTATTTGGTTCAGAAAACATCAACATTTATTGTCTTGCTTAATATGTTATGTTTTAATATTTTAGTTCTCATTGTTGTCTAATTATTTGTAACAATAACCTGGGAGTGTTTAAGAGGGACTGCTACAGGACATGTAGCTGAGCTCCCCTTTCCTCTTATTGCTGTCAAACTTCAGCTTTCCTTCCTCTCCCCCACACTTTGGCTCCATGTGTCTGCGCGCTATTGATTCTGAACTGTCCTCCTTCCTTGTGCCATCTCTAACTCCAACTTATCTCTCCCTCTCAACTTCAGAAACCACAGAAATTCTCACCTCCCTCCTTTTCAAAGAAATGAGAGCAGGAGTAGGCCATTGTAGGAGTAGCTCAAGCCTGCTCAGCCATCCAGTAGGATCATGGCTGATCTTCGACCTCACCTCCACCTTCCTGCACTATCCCCATATCCCTTGGTTCCCTGAATGTCCAAAAATCTACTGATCCCTGTCTTGAATATACTGAAAGACCGAACGTCCGCAATGCTATCGGGTGGAAAATCCCTAATATTCACAACACTCTGAGTGAAGGAAATTTTCATCTCCGTCCTAAATGGCCGGCCCCTCATCCTAAGACTGTGACCCCTAGTTCTATACTCTCCAGCCAGGGGAAACATCTTCCCAGCATGGACTCTGTCAACTCCTTAAGAATTTTTCAATGATTCAATTATTCTTCTAAACTCCAGAGAATATAGGCCTGGCCTACTCAATCTCAACCCACAGGGCAATCCCTTCATCCCAGTTTATTAAACCTATATTGCACTACCTCTAGTGCTTCCTTAGGTAAGAAGACCAAAACTCCAGTTCTATGTTCATCAAGACTTAAACAAAGACAAAACTTAATGTTACCCAACCACTTCCTCCTGACCTAGAATCCTAGAGTGGTTACCATACAGGATGAGGCATTTGGCCCATCAAGTCTATGCCAGCTCCTGGCTAGAGTTATCTAGCTAGTCCCACTTCCTCCATCCTTTCCCCATAACCCTGCATATTTTATTTTTATCTTCAGGTGTTTATCCAATTCCCATCTAAATGTCACAACTGAACCTGCCTCCAGCAGACTCTCAGGCAGTGCATTCTGAATCCTGTCTAACCGCTACATAAGAAAATGTTTTCTCACATCACCCATTGGTTCTTCTGCCAATTGCCTTAAATCTGTGTCATCTGGTTCTCGACCCCTCCACCAATGGGAATAGTTTGTATTTACTCAGGGCTACAGGGAAAAGGCGGGGGGGAATGGCACCAGGTGAGTTGCTCTTGCAGAGTCAGCATGGACATGACAGGCCAAATGGCCTCCTCCTGTGCTGTAATGATTCTACTCTGTCTAGACTCCTCACGGCTTTGAACATCTCAACCTTCCCTTCTCTAAGGAGGACAGCTGCAGCTTCTCCAATCTGTCCCCCCTAACCGAAGTTCCCCCCCTGCCCCCTTTTCCCTGTTTAGAAAGGTACTCTTGATTTTTTTGCTGCCTCTCCTTGTTCTTCTGACAGAATCGCCCTAGATTCTCTTCAAGTCTGTTGCTGTGGCACCACGATGTGGCTCTTTGATCTCCATTTAGAAACTGGAATACAAAGAGAGAGAGAGTCACTCTGACATCATATTGGTGAATCTGGGGAGGTGCTTTGATTTAGTTTATCCCCTTTAATTCTTTCATGGGATATGGGTGTTGCTGGCAAGGCCAGCATTTGTTGCCCATCCCTAATTGCCCTTAAACTAAATGCCTTGCTAGGCCATTTCAGAGGGTAGTTAAGAATCAACCACATTTCTGTGGGTCTGGAGTCACATGTAGGCCAGACTGGGTAAGGATGGCAGATTTCCTCCTTAAAGTGGCATCAGTGAACCAGATGGGTTTTTACAACAATCAATGATAGTTTTATGGTCATCTTTACCAAGGATCACTTTATATTCCAAATTTATTAATTGAATTTAAATTCCGCCAGCTGTCGAGGTGGGGTTTGAACCCATGTCCCCAGAGCACTAGCTGGGCCTCTGGATTACTAGTCCAGTGAGATTACCACGATGCCATCGATTCACCCTAGTTTTGAGGAGGACCGAACCTAATATAATTCACCCAGAAAGATTAGTATAGACCATCTCCAAACACTCCCTTCTGAAAACTAGTGCAAGAGCCCAGCATCTAATTTTTTGGGATGTAACTCAACTGGGTGTGACTGGTGCACAGCGCAATATTGCAGAAGGTCCACGCCAGAGAGGAGTTCACATCCGCACATTCCCCACACTGAGAGTGAGGAGGAGGCAAAGCTGAGTTAAGGAGATCAGAAGTTGTGAGGGGGAAACAATTGAAGCTAAAGTGAGAGACAGGAAGGAACAATCACAGGGGGACTGACTCCTAGTAGCATTGAGAGGCACAGGAGCCACAAAAAGGATGGAGGGGGTGGGGGGGAAGAGAAAGGTGAGAGCTTTTATTTCAGTTTCCAGCACCTGCAGCATTTTGCATTTGTTTAAGTTCAAGAGGGTGATTAGAGGAGTCAGACAGAGTGAGTGAGTGAGGCCAAGTGCTTCTCTGAAAGGAGAAGCTATTGTGAAGAGAGAGTGTTGTTCAACACCTCTCGCGAGTCATCATAGGACAGCCCAGTCTTCATCAACGACCCGAATTACAAGAAAGATAATATAGTAAAGGACATCTCAAATTATAAATAAGATGCAGCATAAAGCCCTGGTAATTCTCTTCTGTTTCTTGTTACTTTGTGTACACTTGAATTATTTGAGTTTTATGCTCTTTTGCATTCTCCAGATTCCGTATCTAATGTGTGAGTGTTTTGGATTATCTGGCTGACAGTTTGCATCACTAACTCCTGTTGAGGTTGTGCTTATTTGAAAAAGGGGGAAAGTTTGTCACTAGGCGACTCAACAATTTTTTTATACAGATGTGCAACAGCATTTGGCTCATTGAGAAACAAGCTCCCATCAAAAACACAGTTTGTTTAGATAAATAGCTGTCCGGTAATGGCAACGGAGGTTATTGGGATTGGTGCTGATGGGGATCCTGACCTTTAACTTAAAGGGGCTGGATTACAAAGTCGAGTTGTATGGACAGAAGATCCCCATCTGGATCATGTTGCCTCACTTTTAGACACTGCACCTCAGGAAGGATATATTGGCCTTGGAAGGAGAGCAGTGTAGATCCACCAGCAGGAGACCGGGCTTAGATGGTTAAACTACAAGGACATGATGCATAAACTTGGCTTGTATTGCGTTGGGTATTAGATTGAAGGGTGATCTGTCGAGGTGTTTAAAATGTTGGAAGGGTTCGTTAGGGTAAAAACAAAGAAACTGTTTCCTCTGGTTCGGGAATTGGAAACGAGGGATTGGAGTGCTCTGCCTGTGAGTGTGGTGGAGGGAGGTTGAATCGAAGCATTCAAGAGGGAACTAGACTGTTGTCTGAAAAGGAAGAATGTGCGGGGTTACGGGGAGAAGGCAAGGGGATGGCGCTAGGTGAGGTGCTCAGTCGGAGAGTCAGTGCAGACACGATGGGCCAAATGGCCTCCTTCTGAGTCGGAACAGTTTTGTGACAATCTTAAAATTAGAGGCGGGCTGTTTAGCAGCAAAATCACGAAGCGCTTTTCCATTTAAAGGGTTGTGGACCCCCAGAACTGGCTCCCCCAGAAGGCTGTGGATACTGGGGATCCATCGGAGCTTTCAAGACCGATCAATGTATTTTGTTAAGTGAGGTGTCACGGAATGTGGTGTTAAGTTGGTTAAATGGAGTTGAGATGTGGATCAGCAAAGTTTTAATTGAATGGTGAAGCAGGCCTGCAGGGGTGAATGGCCTCTTCCTGTGCACATGTTCCTGGGTACAAACTGAGGCATGACCATGCTCTGGGGAAGATGGTGTCTTTGCTTGTGGGCTTGGTGATGTTGTCAAAGGACAATGGGAGGCCCAGTTGACCTGCAGAGAGAAGAGAATAGATGGATGTCCTGGAGTTCCCCTCGACTATCTTCGAGGGTCAGGGAGTGTTTATGCAGCAGAGACCCTCACAGGATGAGGAAGGTTCGGATTAGGGTGAATTGTACATGTTCTGCAGAACAAACTGGCTCGATGAGACAAATAGCCATCTTGTGCCTATTGTATTTTAAAGAAGGTTATTACTGCACTGGAACAACACTGCAAACAATGCATGGAACAAGTCTGGGATGCAGGAGGTATACCTGCCACTGTGTGAGCTTTCCAGTATTCCCTGTCACCCTGGCACCAACGAAATCGAGTATTGGTAATTAGTCGCTTGAAGAATTTCTCTTGCAAGGAGTTCTCCGAGTAACCACACAACTTTAAAATTGTCGATTTAAACAGTTTCCCGACTAGCTCTTTTGATTAACATATCATCTGGAGTGGCAGTGGTCAGAGCACAGTGGGAAGGGGAAAGGTTTGACACACAGTCTCTGCTGACTTCAGCAGGGTGAGAAGGGAAAACAGCCAGAGATCCTCCACTTGATCAATGACCCACCGAATGGAAAGTTTAGAATAACAGACACTAGATGAGGGCGATATTGGGTTTGAGTGGAACTCCCCTCTGTTTAAAGTACTTGCCAACACACGCTGTCTGGCCCCACACATGGAGAATGGCAGTTTTGACAAGAAACCAGAGGGCTAATGGTGCCTGTGGAACCAATCTCCAGCAGGAGGAGGTACCTTTGGATGGGAAGAGGGGGGAGTTGGGAAGAAATGAAATTTTTCTTAAGCGCTCTCTCTAACTAAACAAAGAATTTCAGGTAAAATAAAAGTGCTCTGACACCAGTTATAGGAAACATCAGGGCCCCATGTGGAAGAAAAGGGTTTGAATCCCAGCCTAAACCATAATTCATATTCAGCTAATGTCTACAGGTCAACATAGGGAGTTCTTAGGCAAGAGCATATTGTTAGGATTCTCAGGCAGGGAAGAAAATCAAATCAGTGGAAACTCTGGTCAGATCCAAGGTGTCTCAAAAAGTATTAAGACGCTGAAATGGGATTGGGTGGGTGGGGAAGAAATTGTGTGGGCTGATGGCTACCTGAGGAAAGCAGCATGATGACTCAAAGATGATGAAAATATCCACACAATTACAATGCAAGAATAGGTGGTTGTAGAAATTCACAGGGACACTCTGCCATCTGGTGGTCAATGTAGGCTTTGAATTTATTGGCAAATTACATGATTAACATAAACAGTGATGTTTGTTCCAATTTTCCCCCCACTACACATCTACAGGCCTGAGTGAATTGTAACCGCCGTTTAAGTTGTAGTATAAGTTATGCAATGTTTGAATTTGGCAATAATAAGTGTCAAGGGAATTTTGGTGATTTTTAACCTCTAATCAAGCGTTTTAATAGGTGGAGTGGTTGAAACAACTTGCTTTATATAGTACCTCTAACATTAAAGTACTTCAATTGGGTACCTCACAGAATATGGGTAGAGAAAATGGGTGCTAGGCCAGGGAAGGAGAGATGAAGAGGGCGATGACTGAAGGCAAGACCTTTCAGTTTTGAAGCGGGGGAAAGATAGATGGAGAAATTGAGGTAAGGGGCTGTCAGAGGAGGAGAGAGATCAATATTATAAGAATGGAGTGTTTCAGGGATGGAGATGGATTGTGGAGACAAGGATTTAAAGGCAAGGTTTAGAATTGTAAATCTGAGGTGTCAAAGTGTTACTCAACAAGGACAGCAGAGTTTCAGACAACTGGGGAGTTTGTGGAGGATGGAAAATGTGGATACGTGTGAAGAAATACACAAGAGGGTTAATTGTATTAAACTCATTTAGCATATGAGAAGATGATGCCTAGAAGTAACGTTGTTAATGGGGACATTCAAAAGGCTGATTTCACATTTCTAAGGACAAATTGTAAGAGAATTGAGACAGGTAGTTGGATAATACATGGAGTGAATGAATACACAGAAATAAGTCACCTCTCAATGTCCTGATTCTTGATGTGTGTTCAGGCAATTTAACAAGTTTTTTTTTAATGGGTACAAGCAGTTTGTTCATAAGACCATAAAGACGTAGGAGCAGAAGTAGGCCATTCGGCCCATCGAGTCTTCTCCGCCATTCAATGAGATCATGGCTGATCTGATAATCCTCAACTTCACTTTCCTGCCTTTTCCCCATAACCCTTGATTCCCTTACTGATTAAAAATCTGTCTATCTCAGCCTTGAATATACTTAATGACTCAATCTCTTCAGCCCTCTGCGGTAAAGAATTCCACATATTGACTACCCTCTGAGAAAAGAAATTCCTCCTCATCTCTGTCTTAAATGGGTGCCCCCTTACTCTGAGACTATGCCCTCTGGTCCTAGTCTCTCCCACAAGAGGAAACAACCTCTCAGCATCTACCCTCTCAAGCCCCCTAAGAATCTTATGTTTCAATAAGGTCGCTTCTCATTCTTCTAAACTCCAATGAGTACAGACCCAACCTACTCAACCTCTCCTCATAAGAAATTCCCTTCATACCCAGGATCAACCCAGTGAACCTTCTCTGGACTGCTTCCAATGCCAGTATATCTTTCCTTAGATAAGGGGACCAAAATTGTTCACAGTATTCTAGGTGTGGTCTAACTAGTGCCTTGTATAGTTTTAGCAAGACTTCCCTATTTTTATTCTCCATTCTCTTTGAAATAAAGGCCAACATTCTATTTGCCTTCCTCATTACCTGTTGAACTTGTATATTAACTTCTTGGATTCATGCACAAGGACTCCCAAATCCCTCTGTGCTGCACTCCATTTAAATAATATTCAGCTCCTCTATTTTTCCTGCCAAAGTGCATAACCTCACATTTTCCCACATTATGTTCCATCTGCCAAGTTTTTTTGCCCAGTTACTTAACCTGTCTACATCCCTCTATAGACTCCTTGTGTCATCATCACCACTTGCCTTCCCATCTATTTTTCTGTCATCCGCAAACTTGGCGATAGTACATTCACTTCCTTCATCTAAGTCATTAATATATATTGTAAATAATTGAGGCCCCAGCACTGATCCCTGTGGCACTCCATCCCGAAAATGTACCTCTTAACCCAACTCTCTGTCTTCTATTAGTTAGCCAATCCTCTATCCATGCTAATATACTACCCCCAACACCATGGGCTCTTATCTTATTAAGTTGCCTTATGTGTGGTACCTTATCAAACGCCTTTTGGAAATCCAAATATATTACATCTACTAGTTCCCCTTTATCTATCCTGCTTGTTACATCCTCAAAGAATTCTAATAAATTTATTAGGTATGATTTCCCCTTAATGAAGCCATGCTGACTCTGCTTGATTAGATTATGCATTTCTAAATGCTCTGCTATTACATCCTTTATAATACTCTAACATTTTCCCAATGACAGGTGTTAAGCTAACTGGCCTATAGTTACTTGTTTTTTGTCTCCCTCCCTTTTTGAATAAGGGTGTTACATTGGCAGTTTTCCAATCCTCTGGGACTTTTCTGGAATCAAAGGATTCTTGGAAGATTATTACCAGTGCATCCACCATCTCTGCAGCTACTTCCTTTAATATCCTAGGATGCAACCCATCAGGTCCAGGAGACATATCGGCCTTTAGCCCCATTAGTTTCCCTAGCATTTTTCTCTAATGATAGTTATTGTGTTTACTTCCTCCCCCTCTTTTGCCCCTTGATTATTTAGAATTTTTGGAAGGCTATTAGTGTCTTCTACCATGAAGACTAATGCAAAGTATTTATTTAACTCCTCTGCAATTTCCTGGTTCCCCATGTTTATTTCCCTAGCCTCATTCTCTAATGGTCTATGTTCACTTTGGCCTCTCTCTTCCTTTTTATATATTTAAAGAAGTTCTAACTGTTTGTTTTTATATTACTTGCTAATTTACCCTCAAAGTTTATTTTCTCCCTCATTATTTTTTTGGGCATCTTTTGTTGGTTTTTAAAACTTTCCCAATCCTCTGGCTTACCACTAATCTTTGCCACATTGTATGTTTTTTCTTTCAATTTGACATTATCCTTAACTTCCTTGATTAACCATGGTTGGTTTATCCCCTTCCTAGAATCCTTCTTTCTCACTGAGATATATCTTTGATGTGAGTCATGAACTACTTTCTTAAGCGCCTGCCATTGTTCATCAACCATCTTTTTTTTAATATTCATTTACAGGATGTGGGCTTTGCTGGCCGGGCCAGTATTTATTGCCCATCCCTAGTTGCCCTTGAGAAGGTGATGGTGAGCTGCCTTCTTGAACGGCTGCAGTCCATGTGGTGTGGGTACATCCACAGTGCTGTTAGGAAGGGAGTTCCAGGATTTTGACCCTACGACAGTGAAGGAATGGTGATATATTTCCAAGTCAGGATGGTAACTGACTTGGAGGGGAACCTCCAGGTGGCGGTGTTCCCATCTATCTGCTGCCTTTGTCCTTCTAGATAGTACTGGTCGTGGGTTTGGAAGGTGCTGTTGAAGGAGCCTTGGTGAATTCCTGCAGTGCATCTTGTAGACGGTACACACTGCTGCTTCTGCGCATCGGTGGTGGAGGGAGTGAATGTTTGTGGATGTGGTGCCAATCAAGCGGACTGCTTTGTCCTGGATGGTGTTAAGCTTCCTGAGTGTTGTTGGAGCTGCATTCATCCAGCCTAGTGGGGAGTATTCCATCATATTTCTGACTTGGGCCTTGTAGATGGTGGACAGGCTTTGGGGAGTCAGGAGGTGAGCTACTCATCGCACTATTCCTCGCCTCTGACCTTGTAGCCACGGTATTTATATGGGCTGGTCCAGTTCCGTTTTTGGTCAATGGTAACTCCCAGGATGTTGGTAGTGGGGGGATTCAGTGATGATAATGCCATGAACATCAAGGGGCGATGGTTGGATTATATCTTGTTGGAGATGGTCATTGTCTGACATTTTTGTGGCATTAATGTCACTTGCCACTTGTCAATCCAAGTCTGGAAACTGTCCAGGTCTTGCTGCATTTGGACATGGACTGCTTCAGTATCTGAGGAGTCACGAATGGTGCTGAACATTGTGCAATCATCAGCAAACATCCCCACTTCTAACGTTATGCTGGAAGGAAGGTCATTGATGAAGCAACTGAAGATGTTTGGGCAGAGGACACTACGCTGAGAGGCTACTGCAGTGATGTCCTGGAGCTGAGATGACTGACCTCCAACAACCACAACCATCTTCCTTTGTGTTAGGTATGACTCCAACCAGCAGAGTTTTCCTCTGATTCCCTTTGACTCCAGTTTTGCTAGGGCTCCTAGATGCCACACTTGGTCAAATGCCGGCTTGATGTTAAGGGCAGTCACTCTCACCTCACCTCTGGAGTTCAGCTCTTTTGTCCATGTTTGAACCAAGGCTGTAATGAGGTCAGGAGCTGAGTGACCCTGGTGGAACCCAAACTGGGCATCAGTGAGCAGGTCATTGCTATGCAAGTGCCCCTTGATAACACTGTTGACAACCCCTTCCATTCCTTAACTGATGATCGAGAGGAGACTGATGGGACGTAATTGGCTGGGTTGGATTTGTCCTGCTTTACAGGACATACCTGGGCAATTTTCCACGTAGCTGGGTAGATGCCAGTGTTGTAGCTGTACTGGAACAGCTTGGATAGGGGCGTGGCAAGTTCTGGAGCACAAGCCTTCAGTACTATTGCCGGAATATTGTTAGGGCCCATAGCCTTTGCAGCACCCAGTGCCTTCAGCCATTTCTTGATATCACATGGAATGAATCGAATTGGCTGAAGACTGGCATCTGTGATGCTGGGACATCAGAGAAGGCTGAGAAGGATCATCCAATCAGCATTTCTGGCTGAAAATTGTCGCAAATGTTTCAGCCTTATCTTTTGCACTGATGTGCTGGACTCCTCCATCATTGAGGATGGAGATATTTGTGGAACCTCCTCCTCCAGTGAGTTGTTTAAATGTCCACCACCATTCACGACTGGATGTGGCAGGACTGCGGAACTTAAATCTGATGTTGGTTGTGGGATTGCTTAGCTCTGTCTATCACTTGCTGCTTATGCTGTTTAGCACACAAGTAATCCTGTGTTATAGCTTCACCAGGTTGACACCTCATTCTTAGGTATGCCTGGTGCTGCTCCTGGCATGCCCTCCTGCACTCTTCATTGAACCAGGGTTGATCCCCAGGCTTGATGGTATTGGTAGAGTGGGGGATTTGCTGGGCCATGAGGTTACAGATTGTGTTCGAGTACAATTCTGCTGCTGCTGATGGCCCACAGTGCCTCATTGATGCCCAGTCTTGAGTTGCTGGATCTGTTCGAAATCTATCCTATTTAGCACGGTGGCAATGCCACACAACACAATGGAAAGTATCCTCAATGTGAAGGCGGGACTTCATCTCTACAATGACTGTGCAGTGGTCACTCCCACTGGTACTGTCATGGACAGATGCATCTGTGGCAGGCAGGTTGGTGAGGATGAGGTCAAGTATGTTTTTCTCTCTTGTTGGTTCCCACATTTGGTGGAACTTTTAAACCCAAAGCACAATGAAGTAGATGGTGTGGAAAGTGATTGCGTGAATGCATTATAAAGGCAGTTGGATGAGTTTTTTGTTGAGGAAAGGAAGATTCAGGGAAGGGGGATTCGGGGAAATAGTTTAGAGGACGGGTAGGTGGGATTGAATGAGCAAAAAGGGGTGAACCTGTCTTTTCCTGCCCCTAAAAATTTCTTATGTTCTTATCAATGTGAATTTGTGCTTTATTTCACCGTATGATTTTGGGGAATATTATATTCTGTACACATTTTTAATGAAGTACAGACTGTGATTCTGGATTCAGTGTTGCAACAGATTAAGTAATATCTGGATTAGTGTAGTACTCATCAGTTCTAGCTGTTCTGACAGCTCCAAATGCAAAGGAAATCTTTTAAAGATGGTAATCAGCTTAAGATAATATTTGACATCTCCCCCAACAAAAAAATAGTTAATCACTTGCAGTTGGCTCCTCCGGTGTCTTTACTGAACCACTAACATCACACAGCAGGGAAGAGGAGTCCAGGCTGGTGGAGTTTCAATTTCGACCCAAAAAAAATTCAGCTTGGAAACGTTGTCATCAACAAGGAAGGAGATTATATTTAAAGCAATTTGGAAATTAAATACATACCATTCACCAGTGAAGGAATGAAATCTTTGTGAGCATCACAAACATGGTCTGTTAAAAGGATTCAAATACGTTTCAGGTCACAGGTTTACATGATCTCATAAACATTTTCCTGCCAGCGTATCAAAGTATGGACCCACAATTTTATCAGCTAGAAAGAAAACCTTCAATAATTTTAACATTTCAACAAAGTTCTCGAGGAGCTATTTTTGGCTGTTGTGAGATCCAGTCCTGCACTGAGCTGATAAATTTCAGCTTGGACCAGCAACGATTGCTCAAACAAGATAAGCTGGTGTTGTATTATTATTTACAACACAGGGAAAGCAGCCTGCTCCCAAGCCCTCTCTCTATGATGTCCTTAGCTTACTCACTGACGATCCCATTACACTCACTCGTCACTGCCAAACCTGACCTAAATGATTTAATTTCTGCCAAAGAATTCACTCTGGCCACCACAATGCACAGGCATAACTCAAAATGTGCAGCTGTGTCATTCCAAGATATGGAGGAAGCTGGGAGAACCACAGAGTCAAAGTCCTATTAGAAATGGCACTATCACGCTTGCACTAAATCATAGCTCAGGAAAACTAGCAGCCTGGACTTGTTTCTCTCCTAATTAGGAAGGATCTCTTCTGCTTGATCCCAGCTGATATTGAGGACTCATTGTTTGGAGAATCACAGGCGTGGGATCCACAGCGTACACCCCCTAGCTCACTTATCAAGACTTCAACATTCAAGGTGTGGATTATAGATGTTGAAGGGGCTGAGGTGAAACAACAAAGGACAGGCTGCACCATCAATATTAAACTTTAAATTCCAATGATAGTGAATTTAAATTTGGGAGAGGGTTATAAAAACTAGTGACTATTGACAATGTGACAGGACTTACATCATCGATGATGAGCAATTTAAGGTTGGTTTATAGTGGTTAGGATTTAGAATTATCAGTTGTTAACGAATGGGGTTGTAAACGCATGTCAATCACTAGGCATGTCCAGAAAAAAAGTGTTCAGTGCATTAACCAACAAAATATACATGTGCTGTTCGACATTAATGAATCATTTAACATTTAAACATTGCATTATCCTCTACAACGACATGACCAATATTCCATTTTTATACTGTCAATCCAAACGATCAAGGTTCAAAGTGCAGTTGATAGTTCATCAACTTCTTATGCTCGTTGTCTCCTTCTTTGGCTTGGTGTCAATATTTATCTGATCATCCCCTTGTGAAGCACCTTGGGATGTTTTACATTGAAGGTGCTATAAAAATGCAAGTTGTTGTTGTTGTCGCTGCCGCCAAGTGCTTCTTATGGAAATGACACGTGATGACAAAGGTGAAGAGGTCCAACCATCAATATTTCCATTGGGTTGCCGTTCTTAGCCTATCATAAGTGGACTGACCACTCACCCTGGTTATACAGAACTACAATGGAATTTCATAACTTCCAGCAATTTCCATTTATACAACTGCAACCGGTCATAGTGTAGAAACAGAGTACCTGTCTCATTAGAGAACCATTCAAATCAAAAAGGTGACCATTCTGTGGAACTGTGGGGTGGTGGTGGTGGTGGCAGTAAATGCACCATTAAAAATAAAACTACCAGATACTTATGATCACTCCTCCAAGATTTTATTGACCTTATTCTGATCAAATATTGCTGCATAACCAGTGCTTCACATATCACATGCAATACATTGCTCACACAAATTCAGAGCTGAAACATGTAAGACATAACTGGGACATGCAATCGAACCAGACGAATGGGACTGGACAACATTAATGCAGGTGGATTCTGGCCTGCTTTTGGTCCACGGCACCACAGTCTCCACTTGATTTGGCTCATGGTGTGACCAGGAAGCTGAAAGTGGACAATTATACACAGATGCTTCTCTCGGACAATACAAGGGAAAACTTGTTTTTTTTTTTAAAGGAATGTAAACGCAAATTTGTACATGACTCTTGTCGTGCTTTCTCCCCTCCTTTCTTGAACAAATAAAACTGTTAACTGGGGTAGAGCTCCCCAGGTATCAGCAGCCCTCCATGACCTTGGCCAAATGGTCATCCTTTCCAACTGCCAGTGGATTGTTCAACCAGACACATCATCCACTCCACTAGCAGTCACTTGACTGCAACGAGGGAGTGGGAACACTGCCTGGTACAAGGAACCCCAAGTACCGGTCCACTTCAAATCAGCCATCTGAGCACAAACCAAGACCAAATCTGGGACAATTTGGTCCCAGTGGCTTAATACTATATCACAGAATACCATTTAGTCACTGAGCATTGGTGGCATCCCATCCATTTGGTCTCTTACAGGTTAAAAGCAGTTAATGATTAATGGTGTCTTCAGCACGTATGTAGGATCAATGTATTGTAATCAAGTCAACCCAAGTCAAATAATGCTGCATTAAGTATTTTTACTGAGCCCTGCGAGGGCCAGCTATTGTGATGAATAGACATTTTTTCCCCCCGAAAGCAAATAGAAAAATTCCACACATGTCCTTAAGCTCTGACCTTATAACTGTCAAAACACAAAGGCTGGGACAGGAAAGAGATAGCAAAGCCGACAGTTTGCCAATTATTCAGTTAACAAATGAGGAAGAAACACTGTTACTGTGCAACATGCTTATTAACTTGCCAAGGTCACAAAACTATTTGTGCCCAGGATTGGGTCCCACCCCAGAGTTTAAACATTTCGGTCAATTATACCTAAATTTTGCAAACCTGATGAGTTTTGAAGATGTTTTCCTGGCTCGCACTAAATGTATAGCTGGTAAAAAAAAACGCATCAAATTTGCTGTCTTTTTGTTGCTGCCGTGGTTGGCAGTGCACACCAGGGATGAAGAAAGACAAAACACGGCAGGAGTACAAGGAAGGAGAGATCAGGGAGGAGAAATAAAGAATGGCAGGAATCGAGGCAAACGCGAAGTGGGGTTCAATACCGACTTTGCTGCTTAGAAGCCAGTCAGCTCAGAATGTGCTGGACACCTCCCTCACTGTGATGCAAGACCACAGCACAGAAAATAATGCAAGTGCATGGATTGGTTATACCAGATGTCAAGGAACGTGGGTAGAGAAAGCCCCTGCCTAGAAAAACACGCCGAAAGACTAATTCCTCCAGTTACCTCTCTTTCCCAGGCTTTGATCTTGAACCTCTGCCCCTACAGAAGCAAATACTAATCTAACCGAAGCCACTGATTTTTTACAAACAAACATCAATCTGTCTTGACTTTGGATCAGCATTCCTAAATCGCATACCGCAGTCGAGGCCTAAAAAATCCATTGGTCCCAAGACTTAATTTTCACAAAACAGGAGCTCTGAAACAAATGTAGTCGGAAATGCTTAGTTTATTCTTTCTTTTTGAAGATCATTCCTCAAAAGTGAATGACCGTATAGCTTTAGCCAGGGCAAGAGTGGTCTTGTGGTCCAATTTTGATCACGCAAAGGGGTCAGAGAGGAATTATCCAAATTTATTCCCCTAATCAGTTTAGGGTTTCACCTGGCTTTTCAGCTCCACCAGGAGATTACATCATTTTTTGGGTTGGGTGGGGGAGTGCATTCATTGTGATGCCCAAGGCATTGCAGTTGCAAGGGTCAGACTGAATGACCAGTAGGTGTTTTCCTGTCTGTTATTGTTGTTGATAAGTGGTTTGAATATTCATAGGTCTACAGAGCAATAATGGTGAAATTGGCTTTGGCTGGTACTGCTACAGAAAATCAGGCAGTGTGTAAGATGGTCTGGCGATCTACTATTGTCCAAGACCAATTTCCAATTGCCTCTTATTTTGGAAATTTATCCTTGATTTTCAATGTTCACAGACTGACAGGTCATGTAAAGGTGTTACAGCAGGTAATCTGACCACTTGTTGCAGCATTTCTCTTGAGTGAAATGTGTGCATGTGTACCAAACTGAATGTATACACAAGGCAGGCACAATTCATGACAATGTACAACACAGTCATCACAAATGGATAGTGAACTCACTGGCTTTAGCTGGGTGAGTTGGATAATTCATAAATGGAGTGTTAGATGATGCATGTTTCTTTTTAGTGTAGGCAAAAGGATTTTTAAAAAACACCTTGCTTGGATTGCACTTGTTTATGGAGCAAAACTAAAACATTTAGGAGCTGTGTATATCATGACAACAGTGCAAAGGATTCAGCCATTTTACATTGGTTCAAACTGACCCATCATCAATTTATCGTGGAGATCATTTAACGGTTCTTGAAGACCACAATCGCAGCAGAAGACAGGTGTCTTTGCTATTTATTTCTAACTATAAGAAAAATAAATGGCTGAGCCGAACATCAAAGTAAAATAAGGATCAGAGTATTAATAAATTATTTAAGGGCAGTCCTAGTTTCAGGGGCCAATGGAGGTTAAACTCTCACTCCAAGCTAACTGCTGTAGAATAGACCCCAGATACTGTGAAGCTGGTACTGAGGAATGAGATGATCGTGAAGCAAGACACTAAAATAAAACAAAAGGACTCTGCTGAATATTTGAGAGCTTAAATTTTCTTTTCACATAATCGCTTATATATTTTTCTATCATGTTGTTTCAAGTGCTCATCAAATTTCCTTTCAAAATCACTGATTGGCTCCACTTCCACTTCCCTGGTAAGCAGAGAGTTCCGACTTATTACCAACTGCTGTGTAAAAACGTTCTTCCACACATCCCCCACCCCCCGCATCCTTGCCCAAAACCTTAAATCTGTGTCCCTTAGTAGTTGCTTCACAGAATTAACAAAAATAAAAGAATCACAGCCAAGGAAGAAAAATCTGTTAGTCCCTTTACAGTTAAATCAGGGAAAACAAACCATTGCCACACACAGGAGTCTCTGAAAATATTATCTGGAAATGCACTCATAGCAAAAAAAATGGAATTCCTGCCGCTTTAATCTAATGGAGATGTTCAACTGGCGTTATAAAATCACAAGGGAACATGGTTAACAGGCACCTGGAAGCCCAAGATTAGATTACAGCCTCAAAATCACTCCTGGCAGTTAGTTACTGTTTACCATCCCAATGCTCGGTGTCTGAGAATTACAGGGGAGGGGAAATTCTATTGGATTTCTTTGGCACTGACAGTGTGAATAGGCTGCCACTGTGCTCCTAATGGATGATGCTGCTTAGACAGATAGGTCAATGACTGCAACACCACCACCTCAGTGGCAGATTATCAGAACATTCTCCACCATTTGCACGTTAAACCCAGATTGTACTTCACACAGCTACAATTAAAGTGAACTTTTGTCATGTGAGAGCGATCGGCAGGACCAGAAGTGGAGGTGAAATCCGTTCCTGCCCAAGATTGGCACCCGAGAGCAAGCATGCGCTGGCCGGCCAATTACCGGCTGGCCAGCGTGAAACTTGCACGGAGAGAGCGCCAGCGCTGATGGCGGGGAGGCAGGCGAGTGGCGGCGGGAAGAGGCCGGGCGCCTGAATCTGTTCAGCTGCGGGTGAGTGGTTTAAAAACAGATGAATGGAGGGATCAATGAAGGAACAACTATGGGAAAGAGTGGTGCGGAACTTCAGAGTTCCAGTTTAGTCTGAATAGTGAAAGTAAGTAGGAAACTGTGTAAGGGAGATTGCAATGTCCTC
The DNA here is from genome assembly GCF_964194155.1 of Cetorhinus maximus. Lineage (NCBI taxonomy): Eukaryota > Metazoa > Chordata > Chondrichthyes > Lamniformes > Cetorhinidae > Cetorhinus > Cetorhinus maximus. The sequence continues at coordinate 16,341,419 of NC_135888.1, read as the reverse complement.
AGGAGCCGGAAGCCATGGAAGCAGGCATGGCAATGGCCGAAGTCAAGCAGCATCCCTGCTCCTCTGATGCCTGCCTGCATGTGCTCATAAATGCTGTCAGTGATGGCTGGGAGATATTGCTGTCATGAGATGGCAAGAGAAGGCCTGCACATCTCCTCAAGGTGGCTTGGTCAGAGGCAGTAGCCAGGGGATTGTCCAAAGGACCTGGAAGCAGTGCTGGAAGAGGGTGAATGACCCTCTCTGCTCTGTAAGGGTGATTAATAAGGCCCCATTTCACCTTTAATGAACGTGTATGTGTGGGTTTGCATTTGTTGGGGCTTTTGGATGTAAAGCCACGAGCTTAAGTTGGCACATCTTAAAGACTGCCTAGGACCAGACAGGTTGGCAGGCATGTCTGGAACGGGGAAGTCCTGCAATATGTGCTGGGCAATTAAACCAACAATATTGGGGGAAAGGATGCAATGTTCTGGCATATAGAGGGGTGACTAATGAAATCACTATTGTCCTTACAGGAGGAGTCACAACATCCAGGAGTGAAGCCAAACTGATGGGGGAGTACCAAATCTAGCATTGCTAACTCAGATGGCAGAGCAGATCCTGAACTGGCGTGTGAGTGTGGATTAAGATCCACTGGTTGCGGAGGGGCAGGAGTCTTAGAGCAGGGTAAGAGTGAAGTGAACACAGAAGAGATTTGGGGAGGAAATGAGAATTGGAGGGCAACAGGTATAAGACTGACTGGAGAAATTAACTAATCCTTTATGTTCATCCATTTAGAAATCTTTGTTTAGCAAGATTACCAATTTCTGAATCTAGCAGAGTGCATGTACTCTGAATCTTAAATGCTAATGGATATTCAGTTGCTTTTCCTCCATCAGATGGATCATCCTCAAGACCACTTAATGATCCGGAAGACCCACCATTAACATCTGAGAAGGATGAACAGCCAGATGCACTTACATCACATCCTCTCTCTGCACCTTGCACCACCTCAGATACAGGCACTTTGGTGGGTTTATGTGCTCCAGCACAGTTAGCTGAACACACTGGGGAAGGATCGTCACATTCACTTGAGGAGCTGCCAGAGACAGAGCGTCCCCAGGGCTCTAACAATCGGAGGATTGCTGGAGACCCGGACGATGCTGAGCCCCAGGCAGATGATGAGCCTCTGGAGTCGTCCAGTAGGCGACAAATGCTGGATGTCCAGCTGAATGCCTGTGGAGATCTGACAGATTCCCAAGGGTTCACATGGTATGGTCCATATAATGGAGCCCATGCAAAGTATGAGCACTGCATTGACCCTCAGCTCTGAACACACAGCATCCTCTGTAGACAGAGTGGTGACTCACATGGAGCAGCAGCTCCAGGAAGTCAATCAGGGGTTTCTGGGGTTGCGTTCAGACTTGCACGACCACACACTGGCAGTGACCTAGTGACTCCACTAGCTGCTTGTCCATTGATGGTGAGCAGAGAGGTACAAGCAAACCTCATGTTGGCGGATGATGTGCAGCTTCCATGCATCTGGGGGCTGCTCTCAGGACGCTCCTGATGACGACAGCAGCTCCTCTGCCTCTCTGCCCCTCTGCCAGTTACTGTTGCATCTGAGGAGACCACGATAACGGAAGACTGCCCAGCCCTTATGCAGGACTCTCCCGCCCAGCGGGGGCCCACACAGGCCCCGGTGACCAGAGGACGGTTGCCAAAGTCATCCAAGCCAAAGGGGCATCTGAGTCAGTGGCCTGCCTCCAATGCAACTGCTGGCGAAGGGGAAACACCTAGACGTAGCACTCGTAAACGGATTGTTAAAACACCATAATCACAGAGTGGCTATCACGGGTGAAATTTCTCTTATTGTCACTTGTCTCATGTTGCATATTGCAGTCACACATCACAATTAAAATATGTCCTCCTTTCAAAAGCTCTGATTACCCTTTATGTGGTGGTAATATAGGATGCCCGCAAATCAGGGCAAGACATTGATTGGGCAGGATAGTGTATTTCAGAAGGAGGCACAAGAGAAGATGGTGCCAGAAGGGCTACATGAGTTCTGAGTAATAAAGTGACTGGCTGTTTGCAATGATTTGGAGTCTTGACTTTGGAGGCCTACTGGAAACTCCTTTGAATCAAGGCCTCCCTGGCTCCCAAAAGCTGCCTTATTGCTGGATCGCCATCATGACCCTGAGGCTGAGCAGGCTCTTCCTCAGAGTTAGCACTAGAATCTTCCTCGGTGGGGTTTGGAAGCACATCGCTTTCTTCACCCTTCATCTGATCGTCCCTGGAGACAGCCAGATTGTGCAAGACACAGCACACAACCACAATGAGGGACAGGTGTTCTGGAGGATATTGCAGAGATCCTACGTAGCAGTCCAGACAATGAAACTTCATTTTCAGAAGGCCTATTGTCCTTTCAATGATGACCCTCGTGCAGGCATGGCTTCTGTTGTACCTCTCCTTCTTGGGCATTCTTGGATGTTTGATCAGTGTCATTAGCCGCCTTTTGAGAGGATATCCCTTAACCCCCAGCAGCCAGCCATCCAAGTATTCAGGGGTTATGAACAGCCTTGACACTTGGGAGTGGCAGAGAATATATGAATCGTGGCAGCTCCCAGGATATCTGGCACAAACCTGCAGGATCTGCAGTTGCACACTAGCTGGATGTTCAGAAATGGAGCCACTTGAAATTTACAAAGGTCCCTGGCTCTCCAGCAGGTGCCTTGATGGGCACGTGTGCATTCAATGGCTCTTCGAATCCTTGGGAAGTCTGCAATAGCCGTGAATCCTCTGGGCTGCTCTGCCTGGCTGTCCTCGTCTGTCTTGCACAGCGGTGTTGACCCTTCTGAACAGCGCTTTATCCAGCTTTGTGATGCGGATTGTGACAGTCCTAATAGATCTCCAATAGACCTCTGGGACGAACCTGAGACAAAAATTAAGGGCAACAGTTCCTTGTAGCACCACTGGTATTGGGTGCCCACCCACACAGGTTGAAGCTATCTTGGGCCCTATCATCTCTCAGATTGAGGTCACTGTCTGCCTTAAGAGGCGGATCCTGCTTTGGCACTGGACCTCGGTCATCACAAGGTAGCTGGATCTCAGCCTGTACACTCTTCTGGCATGGTATTAGCGCCTTCTCCTGCCCCTTCTCCCTTGCAAGGCTTGCTGGCCTTCGACCCCTTCAGGCTGTGCTGCTTGGTCTTGATGGCAGATTCTATGATGCTGTTTGCGGCCACCTGGCCTCCTCTCCCTTCTTGCCTTCTCCTCCTCATCTGAAGAAGTGCCTCCAGCTGAATAAAAAATGCCCATTTCTAACCTTATACTTTGCAGAAGTTAAACCTTTATTATGATGAGGCCTGTCTGTGAAAGCCTCAAACGATTTAAGTCGCCTGAACTACATAGAAAATGAACAGAATGCTTCAATAATTAATCAGTAATACCCAGACTTACAACTCATTTTTAAACTTCTACCTTCTCACTTCTCCATTCCTTCTGATCCTTTTATCCCACCCTGGGTGTAAGAAGTTGAAAATATGTGATTCCCGCCTACTCGTTTTGCCCGTGCGCCAACCATAAAAATGAACGGGCTGCTCAAAATTGCTGTCTATTGGCCCTTTAATTGACAGCGGGTGTGCTTTCGACATTCGCTCACGCCCGTTAGTGTATTCTCGCGATGTGGTGCAATGATATCAGGAACTCCTCCCGACGTCATTACGCACTATTTAACCCTATGGTTGGCAGTGCTGGGCACCCGCATGGGTGATGTTACATTCTGGTCAGAGTTTTTTTTGATCACAGAAATAGCTGGCAGTTATAAGTCCCTTATTACATCCTTGAGACTTTCCAAACCACTTCACTGTCACTTACTGATTTTTGAGATACAGTATCACCATTATTAAACCAAACTCAGTAGTCAATCTGAAGGTGCTGATTGAGGGAGCTATCAGGTTATTAAGAGAACTCCCTGAAAATAATGTCATGGGATCTTTTCTGTCCACCTAAACATGCAGGCAGCGCCTTGGTTCAACATGTCATCTGAAAGATGGTACCTCCAACAAGGCAGCATTCTTTTGGTGCTGCATTTGGTGAGGATAGGTTATGCACTCAAGTTCTAGAGCGGGGCTTGAACATGCCACAGTTTGCCTTAGGTGTGCTACAGACTGAGCCAAGTTGACACATGGAGGAATTAAAACTGAAAATATGTCATAATTAATTGTTGGGATTCAGATGACTTGACAATTTGTAGGATTATGAAAATCACACAGGATATTTATATTTTGTGTATATTGGAGGGGAGAAGACAACATATTGCTCATGTAATCAGAATCAGTCATTACAACACTGAAGGCCACCATTTGGCCCATCAGGCCGGTGCCGAGTTTCTGTACAGCAATCTAGTCAGTCCCATACCCCCGCTCTATCCCGACAGCCCTTCAAGTTTATTTCCACCAAGTGCTCATCCAATTTCCTTTCAAAATCACAGATTGTCTCCGCTTCCACTTCATTAATAAGCAGGGAGTCCCAAGTTATTACCAATCACTGTGTAAAAAGGTTCTTCATCACAACCCCCAAATCCCTTTGCCTAAAACCTTAAATCTGTGTCCCCTCGTCCCTTCCCCATCGGCTAGTGGGAACAGCTTTTCTTTGTCTATCTTGCCTAAACCTGTCATAATCTTGTGGATGCATTTTGTTTTTTCTTGTTAAAAAGTGCAGGAAATGTAAGGGGAAGATTTTCTTGTTAATGTGCTTGGGCAGAATAGATTGGCTAGGTGCAGCAGACAGTGGAGAACTGGGCAGGGAGGAACACCTGCTGGGGACGGAACTCACCCCATTTTCCATTCCTTTAAGCTAATGGAGAATGGGGTGGGGTCCTTTACACCTATGCAATTCATCCCACCTGATCTTTTGCACCAGGCCAATCTCATACACCCAAGCCCAGTAATGGGTGAATCTACCTCTGTCTTTGAAGCTGGGGCAGTAATTGCAACTCTTGCGAACTGGCCATTGAATGAGAAGACCACAACAGGCCTGCTCCCCTTTTATGGGCAAGTTTACCAATCTCTGACAGGAAAAGAAAACTATTCCTTGCAAATAAAACTATTCAACTACCACTGTTGCATTGCAGTCTGCTTCACAGCAAATGCCATAACTTCAGCCAGAAAAACAATGTGAAAATTAGTACATTAAAGAAAAAGTAAACAGCTGTTGGGACAGAGAGGGGATTCAAGCAGTTCCAAAGATGGCAGTATAACTAGTGGTAGTCTGGAGCTGTGTACAATGAAAAGACACAGAAATCATGTCTGCGGTTCCTCACACAGTGATTTTCTGATCTCAGCTGGTCAAAGAGAGAAGTTAATGGGAAATGGGTGCTTCGGGTGGGGGATTGGGGGACAAGGGGTGAAGGAACAATGCATAATTTAGGAAGCTGCCTTTTGACCACAGGCAGAGACTGAGAAGCGAAAGCACATACCTGACATTGGCCCCCTCTTCGTCATTCTTTCTGCCTCCAACCACCCCTCCTTTAGTTCCTCAGACCCCAGTAACACTCATTATTTTACAAAATGTGTCAGCTGTGGCTCAGCGGATTTCACTCTCCCCTCTCCGAGACAGAAGTTTGTTTGTTTGATATTGATTTGTTTGTTCGTTCCATGATATAACACTTCTGTTCATAAAAAGCTGCACATCCTCTGACATTCCAGTAGAACCATAGGAGCACCAGCCAATCATAAGGGATACTGGAAAAAACCTTTAAAAAATACTGCAACCCCAAATGCATCTGTTCCATTGGATAAAAAAGTCATTTGGTACAGCTTGGTTCACAGAAGCTTACAGCACAGGATGAAGCCGCTCAGCCCATTGTACCTATGCTGGTTCTTTAAAAGAGCAGTCATGCCATGTTCCACATTCGTGCTTTTTGCCTGTAACCCTGTAAGTTCCTCATCCTCAAGTACCTATCCAACTCTTTCTACAATTATTTATGGAATCAGCTTCCACCACATTTTCAAATAGAACATTCCAAATTCCAACAACTCACTGAGTGAAAAGTTTCTCTTCCTTTCCCCTCTAGATGGGGTTCATGATTTTGAGTTTGAGACCCACTTGCCAAAGTGAATAGTTTCTCTATAAAAACCTCTCATCATCTTGAATATCTTTATTAGGTCACTTCTTAACCTTCTCTGTTCTAACTTCTATTCAGAGGTGTAATCCCTCATCCCCAATAACATCCTGGTAAACCTCCTCTGTACCCTCAGGGCTTTACACATTTCCTGAAATGTGGTTCCCAGAAATGTCCACAAAACTCCACGTGAAGTCTAACCAGTGATAACATAATCTCTGTTTTTATATTCTATTCCTCTATTTAAAAATCATCTTATCAACTTAGTTGATCAAACCCTTCCCCCATTCTAGGCTTATCAACTCTGGGTGGACATATTCCTAGAGCTTTCATCACCGCCTCGGATACTCCACTATGTCAAACAGTTTTTCTTTTTTATTTCCAACAATTTCTTTTATAACTAATTGATAAAGAGTGTTCAAAGAAGATAAAATGTCTCGATGGCCCCACGATTTTTCTCCAAGGCTGCTTGCAGCAGAGTTCATGAAGTTAATCTTTAATTCCGGACAAGTTCAGAACAACCCTGGAGGCTTGGCTATCCCACCCCATCCCTTTACTTTTTGTAATGAGATAATTAAGGCAGGTTAGAAGGTTATCAGCTGTTTAAAAAGTGCCATGAAGATATGATGGGTCACAGTGCAACCAATCACTACATTCAGTCATCAGCCAGGCATCTTCCAAATGCACCATGAGATGAATCCACTATTCATATCAAACAAGAAGATTCCCCATTACTAAATTAGTCTAGTGTGCATCTGTTACAAAATATATGTTTGCCTTTACTGTTGAGAGTGGTTTTGTTTTGATACAGCTACTGTCCATGAAGTCTCTTAAATATGCTGCTGTTTAAACAAGAGATTAGACCTCAGCCAAACAACTCAAGGCAAGCCCATTGGATCCCCTGGGTAGATATACTCACAGCCTTTACCACTTTTGACTGAAATTGGCTTGTCGTATTCCTTTTGCATAAGTTGTTCTGATTACAATAAATTATGATCTACACATGCACTGCTTGTTAAACATGCACAGCAGATAAAGCAGAAAGTTTTGGAGAAGATTCAGACAAAAACAGGAAATGTGTGCCACAGAAATTGGGAATAACACACGCTAAATTTAAAAGTGAAATTTCTATAAAAAAACAAACTGAAATAAAACCCTCAAAAGTTTACCATGGACAAAGAATAGAAGCAAGAAAAATGAGAAATGAGATGATTAAAAAAATTTAAGATGAGATTAATTAAGGTGAGACTAAAATAAGAATGGTATGGCATGGCAAAAGCCATGATGGTTAGGATTGGGGAAATAGTAAGAAGGAGAGAGGGACAGGGAAGAGACAGTCCAGCAGAGAATCAAGGCTACACCACTTTCGAAATGTTTCCTCTGGACCTGCCAAAAGCAAGAGTGCATAACGTGCAGCAAGAGCTGTTAATTGCATTTTAGAACTGGACTTGTCTAGAGTGTTGGAATTTGCAATTGTGTATTAAGTGAACATTATGAACCATAGCATTAAACCAAACAATGAAACATTAAGCAAAGCAATTTAAAAATATCAAAAATATAACAAGTAACACTCCGCATTGTAAACCACAAAGAATCACTTCATGCAGCAGTTATAATCTCATTTCTATTTTTTTAAATTTGAAAACAAATATTAAATGCAATAATAAAAAAACAAATCAAAAGGTAAAAAAACTCCAAAACAAAATGATGCACTGTAAAGGGATTACATTAAATACATCAATCTAGGTTTTAGAAATACTCTAGAATTTTGAAGGGACAAATAATTCTATATTGATGATGCTCTGTGCACATTCAATTCAGGTCAATTATGCCCAATTCAGCACTGTTAAACCACAATACAGATCACAAGTAATTACTCCCTTATTTTTAAAAAAATTTAGATTCTTGTTAACTGCACGTGTGTGATCAGTATATAGGATTTCCTTACTGGCCAACCTATCAATATCAACGAGGCATTCATCACTCCACAAACTGGGGAAAAAAGATTTCCTTTTAACTTTAAGAAAGAGCACCTTATGTGCAATGTGCAAAAACATGCGATGGCTCCTTGCATCAAGAGCATCCATGATTACGCCATGTGCCATCATGATTGAAGCATGGTTAGCCCATTTCAGGCCATTCCCTTTGCTGACCAATGACAGAAAAAAAATATTAACGACTGATGATGAGAACCTCAACTGTGTGTGGTAGATAAAGCAACAGGCAAGCGTGTATTGAAAGGGCACAAGATTAAACAACAAACAGCTTTAATCCTGACTTTATGTATGCACCAGAATCTTTTGTTGTATTACTGCCCTATAATGCATTCCAATCTGCGCGTTATCTTATGTTAAAACAATCTCTGAGAAGACATTAAATAAAGAAACTATTGCAACTTGGAAACCATTTGCAATGATAGGATAATGAGTCAGGTATGGTACAACATTTTGATATTCACCGTACCTTCAAGTCTGACTTAATGGCTGAAAGGTACAAGTACGATTTTGAAAACTAACCTCTTCTTTGCCTCAAAAATAAAAGACAACACAAAAACACAATGCAATCTCACGATTAAATAAATAAAGAATATACGCGATAAACCACTTTTCACTTAAAGCACGAAACACACACAAAGTCCTCACTTCGCAGTACTCAGCTGCAAACATTTTCTGACAATACAAGACCAGCAATTTCTTTTGTTTCTTTGTTTAAAACACTAATTGAGGTGGCCGGGGCAGCCAAACAAAAATAATTCACAGCTAGAGCAATTTAATTCAGTCTCGAATCGTACAAAAAGGCAAATATCAATACTCCTTTCGATCAAGTCTTTCCAAAAAAAAACGGAGGCGTGTGTCTACTGCAGAGTTCTCAAGTCTAAAAAAAACATTTTAGGTTCTTAAGCTGAGATTGGCAAATGGAGACAAGCAAAAGAGCTCAGCTTGCACACACCCGTGCAGTCCTGTTCACGTCTAGGTGAAGGTGAGCGACTGCTGGACCATCGAGCTGCTGCACAGAACCGTTCAAATGGCACCAAAATGGTTCATCCTTGAGCATCTGGAAAGGAAACGGATAAGTGGTCAGTGGATAGAACCACAACTACCAGTCCTTTGGGTAGTTACTTATAGGATAATGGGGGCCAGTTAACATTCTCTTTTTCCATTCTGATACTGTCTGATGTTCTACAGATCCCAGGTTCAATTTCTAGTCTGTACTCAGTTAACTGATCTTGCCCAAGGTGACAGTGGACCTCTGAGTTAGGGAGGGAAAAAAATGAGTAACGGTTTCTGCTTTGACTGTTATCCAGCAGCCCCCGCTGGAATGTATAGGCATCTGAGCAAGACATAATCAGAATAAAGTATAATCCCTCTGACCATCACCCAATCACTCACTATCTAAGATATAAGCTTTAAGTGTCTAAACCTGGACTCTAAACATAAATTTTCTAAACAATGCCAGAGTTTTTCGACTATATTTGTTCAACAAAAAACACATTTTAGTAGCCCACCAAAATAACCGACAGGCAGCAAATGGAATCACACGCTTTCAAGGTCAACAATGAAGGGAGGTAGTCTAAAGTGTATATCAGAAATCTTAATTCTGTGAAAGTGTGGAATGTGCTTTTGATTTTTGACATGCAGTACATTAATAAATTTATATTTCAAAGCTCAGCAGCATACTTAGAAGGGAGATCAATAATTTTAATCCAAGTATCTGATTTGACTGCGACTCAATGCCCAAAATAGCCTCAATTATAATGCATCGGAATGTATTAACCAACATAACATATTATAGTGGGAATTATCAGGGGAGAATCCAAAAATAGTATCAGGAAGTGGTTTCTAGGTCACATTGAAATATACAGAAAAATCTTGTAGCTTTTTTATGGTAGAAAACATGAGTATCTGCGGTTTCAAGAACTAAGGCTATCACAATTGTAACTTACCATGGCGCAAGGGAGGTGGCAGGGACTATACTAGGCCATCATATAGAGAAAGCGCTTGGACAATGGATGGATCTGCTTTCGATCCCTCTTGAAACTCCTGTAGGGTTAACTTGCCATCAGCATTCTGTAACACAGGTAACCAGAATTACTGAACTGCCATTAATACAGGTACAATGTCAAGCTCCAAACCACCTGATAAGTGGAAGTACAGGCTAAGTTTTAAATGAGAAAGACACTCTGGTGGTAATTTCCAACTTTTCCACTTGGGCAGTAACTTGGCAGAGTGGATCACAAGGCAAGAAACCATCAATTTTCATTCCATTCAATGGAATACCATTTGGGCAGGTTCTAAAATGGACAGGAAGTCCACTCCACCAGGTTACAGCCCAAGCTCTGAAGTTGAAAATTACTATCTCTGTCTTTTTAAATCAGTTCTTTACGATTTAAAATAATAAAACAAAACCAAAACTTATTACCTTGTCCATCATGGCAAAAATCCTATCCACCCGTTTCTCTGGCGTGTTCTCCTCTTCAGGAAGTTCCACTGTATTACCCTGAGGACACAAAACATTATATATTAAAAACTAAAAATGGCAAGAACTTTAATGAACAAAGACAACTAACATTTTATATAACCTGGCCCAAGCACAATCGGCTTGTACCCAACTTTTTTAAATGGGCCAGGAGCCAGGATGTTCCAGGCTGTCTGTCATACCAGTATGCCCCTCAATGTTACTGAGTTTAGTCAGTATTTCATCTTTAAATTAAATCAGTACATGAAGTCAAAGGATCCTGAAATGTTAATTTACCTGAAGTGAACAGTGCAAATTTATGTTTGGAGGTTAGGTTGAGGAAGGGTCATGTTAATTACACATCAACAATGGCAAAATAGAATGGGGTACGAGACTCATGACAGTGATTGTACCGGCAGAGAAAGAAAAAACAAAATCCCAAAATGACGGAAATGGAAAGCGTAAGGAAAACAGACAATTTCATTTGGTAGGGCATAATTCAAGCAGAGGCGTTCTTTACATATTCAGGAGTCTGGGTATCTCCCTCTAACCAAAAGACACAAGAGGATGGTTGGCTACCTTTTAATTTGTTACCATTTTGTGGATAGTCCAGAGTACAGGTTAGGGACCATTTCACCAATTTTATGACCTTTAACGAGTATAAGCTTTGATTTTTTTTTGTCTTCTCTCAGTTTCACATCTGGCCTCAGCTGAAGCAAGAATTAGTTGAACTGTTTACCCACATCTTGCAGGGAATTTTGCCCACTCTGATGCATTTACCAAATAGCCTGGCAGCAATTTCCTTTATTTTAGCTTCCATTGATTTTATTAAAATTATTAACAGCAAGCTACTAGCCATTTCTCAAAATTAAAATGCACTTTTCATTTGATCGATTCTTGTACATGCTATTCTGCTTCTCTTATCTCCAGTACCTGCTGCTGGAATTATCATACTCTACTGTTTGAAATTTAAAGACAGCCTCCTTTAACCCAACAGGAACTGCACACCCAATTCCCTACCAAACCTTATTCTGATTCCTTGGTTGTCATGAACATTATATTTTAATTTTATTGGGGTTGGCAATAATTTCTCCAGTTGAAGCCTCCTTTTCAGTTTTAAAAAAAAGAACTTATTACATATATAGGAATAGTCTAAGCAATAAAAGCAGCTGGATAGTTACATTTTATTGGACAAGCACATTAGGTTACAGTAGTAAAATGATACTTACTTTCTTAAATCTGAGCTTATTTCAACTTCAGTAACAATGATTACTGATCTCTCTAGAAGTGTTAAAGCCCTGGCTCTTTTTCAGTCTATATCCAAATTGTATATGAATGGCAGTCATACGTTCCTATTGTCGTGAAATCCATTGATCTTTGGGTCCCTATGTGCTAAAGTAGTTGTCAGTGGAGATTGTAACATCAATGGTACAGGATGCTCCAATGCTTGTTACATCGATTCTTGCCTAGTAACAAGGATGGGACCCTCTGGGACTGTTTTGATAGGTCCCCAGATCATTTCAAGGGTCAGTGAGCAGCTCTTCCTGACTCAGTCAATTTCGGGAAGTCAGCCTGCAAGTGTCACAGAAACAGGGACAGAGACAGGTCCCAGTTAAGTTAAAGAAAGAGTGGCAGGGGGCAGACTTTAAGTAAAGAGGGCCACTGGGGAAAAGGTATCCCTTTGGTGCAGTGGCTTGCCATGGCCATAAATCTGAAAGTGTGCTTGTAAGTTAGTGTTTGAATGTATTCAGGAATACAGGGAGAAGGAATCTCGGAAGGCGAAATTGAGACCCCTATGAGGTGGGCCATTGTCAAAGCCGTCCAAGTGGGAGCAACTTATGGAGAGAATTTCAAGGAAAGATCTTCAAATGTGGAGATTGGAAACCCGAGAGAGAGAGAGAGAGAGAGAGAGATGAAGTTTCAGTGAGATTGGCTGACTCACAGTGGGACTAACGTCTGGGTGATTTGTTGAGAAATCTACGGAATCTGTTTCGGTTGCATCTGTCATTTACTCTGTGGTGCGGTGTGTCCTACCACAGTTCGTCTGTTAATACAGATGTACCTTATGTTTATCCTGAATGTTAGAGTATAAGATACATATTGTTTTATCTTTCTGAACTTGTATCATAAAGTTTTTTTTTTGTTTGTTCAAAACCTGCGGAATCTTGTGGCTTTATTCCAAAAGCAGTGTCTTAAATCTCAACCTTTATCTACTTTAAACAAAACGTTGCTTGTCCCTAACCAGATCTCCCCCAACGTCACGGGGTCTGGCCAAGGATTGTAACACTATTGTATTAGAGATAGTTACAGGCTGAAGCGCTTCTTCATTTTTTGAATGGAAACATTGCCCACACACCATAACAAAATAAGCTACACATGCTTTCAGTTGGAGCATCAGCAAGAAGAGGTTACAATAAATGCATTTTTACTTAATGCTACAAAATAAAACTCCACTTATAATTCCTCTTCCCCAACTCCTCCCAAAATATATCCAATAACTGAATTCCGCCTACCAGTTAACATTTCTGGTACTTCTACACTATTCTGCTTTCAAAAATGTACCTTTAGTTTCTGTACATGGGCTACATCCCTTGCAATCTGTAATCTATCTCTTCTTACTTTAGATTGATTGTTCAACTGGCCTGTCAGTGAATGACTTAAAACGTAACAATGCAAAATTCTGCACGCCATGAACATTTTTTTATTTTAAAATACAAGAATATGCCCCAACACGGGGATCACATTATTTTAATAAGAACCAGGCATGAACACACATTGGAGTTTCAAATCAGCCATGATGCAATTCAAAGAAACAATTCCCATTCTGAGCTGAGTGCTGGAAACAATCTACAGAACAGTATCTTGCTTTTACCTGCAAAGCCCACAGCCTGCCACTTACATTCAGCGCTTTAGATTTACTGAAGTAATTTCCCAAGAGCAAAGACAAGAGTGAAAAAACTTCCAATCCTTATTTAGGAGGAAACTGTCAGTATTAAAAAAAAAATCAATTTTAGGCTAGTACAATTTCTTTTATTTAAATATGGTTTTGAAATATTTACTTAAAATTTATTAAAGAAAGATACTGTTCCTTCATAATTAAGAAATTCGCTTTTTTCAAAAAAAAAGGAAACACGCTCCAATTACAAACTTGGAAGACAAAAGTACAATTTATATTATCTTTATAATTTACTCACCACCATCTGATAAATAGCATCCACAATGTTCAGCATCTCGTTCCTGGTGATGTAGCCATCATTATCTAGGTCATACAGTTTAAAAGCCCCTGAAACAACATGTCAAACATTAATACATATTCAAAATTAATGCTCTCAGCCATACCAGCAAAAATCTAGGCTTCTGTAATTATGTTTATGTTAATATTTCAATTACAATCCAACCAAAGCTGACATTTGCTCCACTACCACTACCCTGTGAGGGGTAGATGAGGAAGAAAAACATGTTGTCATCATTAAGAATTCAGTAACACATTATGAAAAATGTGAAATGTTTATGTGAAGTCCATTTAAACTGTGAACTGATACTGCAGGAGGCTTACAGATTATTTGCTTATAAATTTAGATTGTGAATGGAGAGCATTTTAAGTTGCAGACTGAAGTATTGATGACTATGGATCTGCCATTAGCCTGAACGTTAGTTGATCTGCGATTATCAGTAATGTAGTGATTTTGTTATTGGGCTAATATTCCAGAGATCTGGATTAATAAACAAGAGGACATGGGCACATGTCTCACCGTGGTGGTTAGAGAATTTGAATAGCTAAAACAAAATATGAAAATAAATCAATAAATGTGACTGTGAAACACTTGGATTGTCGTAAAAGTCTAACTGGTTCACCCCAATGGCTGGGATTTCACATCAAAAGTCAATGGACATTTTTATGGGTCACCAAATTTTCCGTCCCACCCTCAATGGGTGCCCAGCGCGACCAGAAAATCCCAGCCCATGTCCTTTAGGGAGGGAAACCTGCCATCTTCACCCTGTCTGACTTATATGTGACTCCAGCCCCTCACCAACATGGTTGACTCTTAATTGCCCTACCAAGTGGCCTTAGTAAGTCACTCAGTTGCATCAAACAGCTCTCAGGGGAGCTAGGGACAGGCAATAAATGCTGTGAATAAATTTTTTAAATTATCTGACAGTGGAAGCAAAATGTGGAAGAATATTCCCAAAATGTAGCACTGAAATTTTCTTATAAAAGCATGAAAAGCTACACACTTGTTCAATCGTGCATATACAATGGGCGCTGAGAATTAAAGATGGAGATGAAGTTTGACAAAAATGAAGACTAAACAAAATGGACATAAGACTTGAGTCAAGTGAGCTACTTACATCTCAGTTTTTCATCCAGAGTCCCCCTTGATGTTACTGACAGTGCTTGGATAAACTCAGAGAACTCAATTTTTCCATCCTGAAAATCCATTCAAAAAGTAATCTTTATCAATTCACTTGTAAATACTTTGATTTTCAGCTTTGTCTCACTGGTAATGCTTTTGTCCCTGATTCAGAAGATTGTGGGTTCAAATCCTACTCCAGGGTTTGAGTATATAATCTAGGCTGGCACTGCTGTGCAATACCGAGTGATTGTGCTGCAATGTTGAAGGTGCGTCTTTTGAATGAGATGTTAAACTGAGGTCTCATCATCTCTTTCAAATGTTTGCAAAAGATTGCATGGCACTATCCCAAGGAGAGCAAGAGAGTTCTCCCAATGTCTTGGCCAACAGTTCTCCCTCCACTGTAAAACCAAAACAGATTAGCTGTACATTTACCTCAATGTCTGTGGGGCCTTGTTGTAAGCAAATTGGCTGCACTGTTTTCCAAATAAACCAAGTGATGACAGTTCAAAATGAAATTTATTGGGTGTAAAGTGCTTTGGATGCTGAGGATGTGAAAGGTGCTATGTAAATTAAAGCTTGTGCTTTTCTCAAAAATCTACATAGAGACATGAGGTGTCACCCGAATTCCCTGAGTCCTGGGAATGTGAGCAGAGTGGTACTTTGGAGCCCCAGTAGACTGAGCTGCAGAATGGTAGATCTCAGCCTTGTACTTCTGAGGAGTACTGAACTGAGGCAAAGTACAATGGCAATGGGGGAATTAAAAACAAAAAAGCGAGCCCCAGCTGCCCTCTTGCATCTCCTCACAACGGTTACTAAGGAACTATCAATAGAGATCTGAGAGTTGCACATGCACAGGTCCGCATGGCTATAGACACCGTGGGTAGAAAAAAATAAGTTTAATTTTATTTGTCCATAAAAAAGTAACCGACAAAAATGTGTGTGTGTTATGGGTCACCACGGATTTTAAAAATAATATATTATATGTTGCTGTACCCAAAGCTAAATCATGCAAATCTCACCGTGCACAAGTCATCCTTGACCAGTTGCCTTACTTGAAATACATTCCAATGTGCAAAGCAGCATTAAGTCACAAGCAGAGTGACCAAGTATCCAGGATTTTCTGGGACTGTCCCATAATTTGGCCTTCTGTCCTGTGTTGGGCCTTCCCTGGCCATGTTTTGTCCTAAATTTCTGGTATCCCATGCAGGCCTTTTTTTGCGTATGCATCAGGCTTGTGCTGATGGTGGTTTGTGCTCAGGGATGGATCCAGCAGGCGGCAGCATAAGAATTGGGGCAGGTTGCTCTGAAGGTTTCAGCAGCACCAACCCTCCCAGCCTTGACAGGTTCACCAACCCCCACCACCATGAAGTTTGCCAGCACCCACACTGTGAAGTGTCTCTTATTTTTTTCAAATAAGAGTTGGTCACCATCATCACAATCTGCACTTAGCTATATAAAACCAGGGGCAGGATTTTCCCGTTGGCGAGCGAGGGACGGGGTCCGCTTGCTGACGCATGAAATGACACGTGGTGATGTCGGGCGGAACTCCTGACGTCACCGCGCCCCATTTAAATTTTCAGGTAGGCGGAGGCGCAGCAACATCAGCTGTGTGCCGCCAACCTGTCAATGGCCAATTGAGGCCATTGACAGAGTCATTGAAGTAATTAATGGACCTGCCCGTCCAACCTTAAGGTTGGCGGGCAGGCCAGGAGCCCTGGTGGGCTTCAGAAAATGCATGAAACCTCATCCACGGGCGGAATGAGGTTTCATGTAGGTTTTTAAAAATTTAATTAAAGTTTTAAAAAAGTTATGGACATGTCCCAACTCATGTGACAGTGTCAGGGATTTTTTTTTTCTATTTTTAATATTTTTTTATTGTAGAACAGATCTCCTTGAGGCAGCTCTTAGCCTCAGGGAGATGAGTGCGCTCTTTCGTGTGCATACGCGAAAGAGTGCACTCTCGGGTTTAGGCATTCCCCCCTGCCCGCACAGGGTGCTTCTGTGGGGACGTCATGCTGGGTAGGCCTTAATTGGCCCGCCCACGTAAAATGGCGGCACGACCCCGATCGGGGCGCCGATCGGAGGCGCACCTCTTGCGCGCCCGCACTTCAACTTCCTGCCCCAGATCTCCATTCTGACCAAACATTCACCTAGCTCACTTCTAAACATGTTGACTGACACATTAACTGTTTTAGTTGACAGTCTGTTCCATAAATCCATTAGCTTGTGGGGAAATATCACCTCCTGCCATCTGAGATCCTGAATGTAACTTGCTAACTTTGAGAACATGCATCTCAGCTGAGCTTGAAGTGTGCACAGTATTAAAAGTCCAATCTGCCTCTCTTGTGAAACTCCGGTAGAGACAAAATTCATCTGCCTGAGTAGAAGTTGGAGAATAAACTACTCACTTTGTTTTCATCAAAGACATTGAAGACAAATGTAGCAAACTTAGTCGGGTCTCCGCAGGGGAAGAATTGTTTGTAGATTTTCTGGAAGCCTGCAGCATCAAGCTGTCCACTGGGGCAGTCTTTAATGAAACCTTTGTACCTGTCAGAAAAAATATTAGTAAAGGTTATTTCACCAGTAAACATACAAATTAATATACACACTTCAAATACATGTTTAATTCCAGGATTAAATTAAAGTTCCATGCTTAAAATAGTTTCATAAATTATAGAATGGCATAGGAGGCAGCCATTCAGCCCGTCGTGCCTGTGCCAGGTCTCTAAGAGCTACACAACAATCCCCTTTTTTAAACCTACAGCACTGTGTAGGTCTTCTCTTCAGATAATTATCCAATTCCCTTTTGAAAGCCTTGACTGAATTTACCTCCACCACGTGTTCAGGCTTTACATTCCAAATCCTAACTGTTTGCTGCGTAATGTCACCTCTCAGTCTTTTGCCATTCACTTTGAATCGGTGTCCTCTGGTGCTCCATCCTTCTGCCAACAGAAACAGTTTCTCCCTATCTAAACTGCCCAGACCCCTTATGAATTTGAACATCTCTATCAAATCTCCTCAAAGGAGAACAGCCCCAGCTTCATCAATCATTAAATATTAATGTGCTTTCTTGAACAAACAATGTTAAAGGAAAACATACATAAAATCTGCAATTGGATAACAGGCTGGTCAAATGCTAAAACTGATGTACAATTAACTAACTGTCCCTCTCAAATCACACCAACAAATATACTTCCCAAATTATAACGTTTATCATACAAGTTGTTCTGCACTATTTAGTGCTGTTGTTGATGAGATCACACAGCAACTTCTCCATAATCAGAACATTACAAAATGAGAATACTCTTCAGGGACATTTGATCTAACCCAGAATATAAGCCCACCACCTTCCCACTACACTACCTTGTTGTTTCTCTTAAAGGGTCAGGTGTCTTGGCTTCAGCTGAGTGTAAAACATGACACTTTGCCCAATTTCCAGCGGAAAATTATACAGTGATATTATAACATAGGTACTATTCAGTTTCAGACATGATTAAATGGCCATCTTTTATTCTGCTCTTTCACAATCCCAGTAACTCAGCATAAAGAACGTACTAAATTTATTTTGTTAGAATGAATTTCTACCATTAGATGTCTTCAGCATTTATAGGATCTAAATAGCTGTTTGGTAGTTCAGAACTTGAGTATTGCTGAAAAAAACACATTTTTCTGGAAGTTTTTTGTCTTGCACTTCTCAGGACAATTCTCAAGAAAATACCAATGTCAGGGGAAACATCATATTTATACTGTAAGAAAAGAGTGCTGATTGGTTGGGAAGTGGATTCTGATTGATAGTGGTGGTTCTGTGGAGAATGCACCAATTGATAGTAGCTGACAGTTAACTGCCGACCATTGTTTGCAATTTAAACCAGGCAGCTTGACTCCGATTGGTTAAAACATTGCCCTGCGGAATGAACCATCAAATGCTGTCACTTAATTTCTTTAGCTGAAACAGGTGCAATGCATATACATGTTCTTTCTGTCTGCAAAGAACAGGACACTATGTATTAATATATGTAGCTTCTAGCACATGCAAATTTTCAAGGGCAACTAGGGATGGGCAATAAATGCTGGCCCAAGCCAGTGAAGTCCACATTCCGTGAAAAAAAAGCGCCACACTCTGAGCCCAACTGACAATCTTAAGTTGGTTGTCAGCATAATTCTTAGCACACTGAGGATTATTCAGCAAACGTTGTCCAAATGTGGAATCACATGTAATGTTGGATCACCCTCATGACACTAAAAACTAGGGTAACAGTGTGTTCCCAATAAATGCATACTTAACCCCAACACAGAACACTAAAGAATCAACCTTCATTATTTTGCCTTATACCTCAGAGTAACTATTTGGACTTCCCAGGGTAAAGCTAAGTCATATAAACCAGGAAGGTTGCCAGATTAATCTATAGTCCACATTGAGTTGGCTAATCTCAGCTGTGCGGCAGAGGGAAGGTACAATTGGCCTCAATTCACTGGTGCTAGGAAGTGGATAACAACAATCGGGCAGGGATTACATGGCTGATTACCATTGTGAGACTCCTGCTGGAATATGGGAGTGTCCGTGTGCTCGTTGGATACCAGATGGGAATAGAATCGGTTGTTGATATTGCGATGACCAAATAGCCTAAAACATAAATCGTGCGTCATACGTTTGTAATGATGGTCTGTCTAGTTACCAGAGGATAGCCAGCTGGTGCTCATGGAACAATACCTATGCAATGGGGAACTGCGTCAGACTGGGGGGTGGTGGTCAGCGGGGCTATGGAAAACATTTTTTAAAACTATATACATTTCTGCAAAGCTGAATGAATGAACTTGATCCAATCTATGAAAAGCTGCCAAATGTCAAATAACTTTATAAACAAGATACAAAAGGAGAAACTGTAACAAAAATACCTGGAAAAACTCAGCAGGTCTGACAGCATCTGCGGAGAGGAACACAGTTAACGTTTCGAGTCCATATGACTCTTCATCAGAACTAAGGGAAAATAGAAAAGGGGTGAAATATAAGCTTATATAAGGGAGGGGTGGGACAGATAGAGCTGGATAGAGGGCTAGTGATAGGTGGGGATAACCGAAAGATGTCATGGACAAAAGGACAAAGAGGTGTTGAAGCTGGTGATATTATCTAAGGAATGTGATAATAAAGGTACAGATAGCCCTAGTGGGGATGGGGTGGGGTGGGGGGAAGGGATCGAAATAGGCTAAAAGGCAGAGATAAAACAATGGATGGAAATACATTTAAAAGTAATGGAAATAGGTGGGAAAAGAAAAATCTATATAAATTATTGGAAAAAGGGGGGATCGGAAAGGGGGTGGGGATGGAGGAGAGAGTTCATGATCTAAAATTGTTGAACTCAATATTCAGTCCGGAAGGCTGTAAGGTGCCTAGTCGGAAGATGAGCTGCTGTTCCTCCAGTTTGCATTGCGCAAACTGGATACTGAGTTCAACAATTTTAGATCATGAACTCTCTCCTCATCCCCACACCCTTTCGATCTCCCTCCTCTTTTTTTCCCCAATAATTCATATAGATTTTTCTTTTCCCACCTATTTCCATTATTTTTAAATGTATTTCCATCCATTGTTTTATCTCTACCTTTTAGCCTATTTCGATCCCTTCCCTTCACCCCACCCCACCCCCACTAGGGCTATCTGCACCTTGCTTGTCCTGCTTTCTACCCTTAATTTGCACATTCCTTAGATAATATCACCATCTTCAACACCTCTTTGACCTTTTGTCTATGACATCTTTTGGCTATCTCCACCTATCAGTGGCCCTCTATCCAGCTCTACCTGTCCCACCTCCCCCCCTTAAACCAGCTTATATTTCACCTCTTTTCTATTTTTCCTTAGTTCAGTTGAAGAGTCATACGGACTCGAAACGTTAACTGTGCTCCTCTCCGCAGATGCTGTCAGACCTGCTGAGTTTTTCCAGGTATTTTTGTTTTTGTTTTGGATTTCCAGCATCCGCAGTTTTTTGCTTTTACCTTAAAGGAGAAACTGTGATGGGTTTTATGCCGTTGAAAGGGGCAAGGGGAGGAAAAACAAAAGGAAAGATCTGAGATAGGGCAGAGGTTGGGAGAGATTAAATGACAAAGATATCAGGGAACAAAAAGCAAAGGGAGTGGTAATGGTTGTAGTAAAGAAACAAGACATTTATCCAGAGCAAGTGCAAATGGCAGAATAATGAACAGCTCTGCCCGAAAGCAAAAACATTAAAAACAAGATTCAGGCTGGCACATAGCAAAAACAGAATGAAAATGGGGGACAGAGTTCACAGTCTGAAATTGTTGAACTCAACATTGAGTCCAGAAGGCTGTAAAGCGCCTAGTCAGAAGATGAGGTGCTATTCATCGAGGTTGCATTGAGCTTCACTGGAACTCTGCAGCCAGTTTAGGACAGAAATGTGAGCATGAAAGCAAGGTGGTGAATTAAAATGGCAAGCAACAGGAAGCTTGGGGTCATGCTCGTACACTGAGCAGAGGTGTTCCACAAAGTGGTCATTCAATCTGTGTTCAGTTCTCCCTATTGTAGAGGAGAATGCATGGTGAGCAGAAAATACAATTTACTAAAAGAAGTACAAGTAAATTGCTGCTTCATCTGCAAGGAGTGCTGGGGGCCTTGGACAATGAGGAGAGAGGACATAAAAGGCCAGGTGTTACACCTCCAGCGATTGCATGGGAAGGTGCTGTAGAAAGGGGATGATCGAGGAGTGGACCAGGGTGTCATAGAGGGAACAGTCCCTATGGAATGCTGACAGTGGAGGGGAGGGGGAAATGTGTTTGGTGGTGGCGTCATGCTGGAGGTGGCGGAAATGGCAGAAGATCCTTTGAATGTGGAAGCCAGTGGGGTGGAAAGTGAGGACAATGGAACAGGAGGGAGAAGAAGCGGTGACAGCAGAAATGCAGGAAATGGGTCAGATATAGTTGAGGGGCCTGTACACTGCAACATTGAACTCTTCTACAGTCGTCTTTGCCTCCTTGCTCACTTCTTTGGGCAAGAGTCCTCCCCACAACCAACGGACCCTTTCACCCACCTGCAGTATTCTCCATCCAGACAGAAGTTGTAAATTCTTATTATAGGTAGGATAACTATTTATTTTTAAAGTAAAGCCCTTAATAATATATTTTTCCCCTTTCTGCTGCAAATATCGACTCTGGGCACTGTTCCACTGGATTTCTAAACATGCACAAGCATCATAGCAGAACCCCAGCCAATCCTCACTTGGCATCCAGGTGAAGACTTTCAATTAGGACAGTGGGTATAACTATCAGCAGCAAGAACCTGGCAGAATTTTCTCTTCCAGAGTTCAACAATGTTAAGGCAAATTCTTATCATTCCAACTGTTGCCCTGACTAATGTCGTGGAACTCAGCATTGACTGAGCAACAAGCCCATTCCCACCTAGTTAGCATGGTTCAGTAGAATGAGCGGAGATATTTAACCACGGTTACTGGTGGAAGCTATGACACTTAAAATTAAATTAATTATACTAGACAGGAATACTTTGCAATCTCAAAGTGATACTCATTCTCCCATTCTTCACTGAGTATTATTCCACTTGCTTAGGTCTGAGAGCTACAAACTGACTGACCTGCTGAGCATTAACCAGGCAATATCACAGTAATTAAATGTAGCAACACAAGAGAATTATAGATTATAGCTTAAAAATAGTTACAGTACATGGCCAAATTTTTAAAAAATCTAAAGCTATTTCATTGCATTCAAGAAAATCATAGGCATTTAAATGCACTTAGGTATTTCAAAAAGACATGCAATCAAATTACCTATCAACTAAGAATGATTTTGTAACTAATTTGATTTTTATCAGAATGATGAAAGATTTCTTTCGAGCTTATGAATACTACGGTGATGAGACAGCAGCTGAAACAAAAAAAAAAGACACTCACTCAAGAGGACACTGAACAAAACGCAGACGATTGTCTGTGGAATATCACAGCACTTTCTGTACACACAGGCTCTGCAATTGTGGAACCAGCAGAAAGGTTGTTTACATTCAACATAAAAAAAATGAACCAAGGGCAGAAGCTGACTGGAACAGAGATGCAGGTTTATTGGTCAGATTTATAGGTCTGCATTAGAACCAGATAGTACCAGCTGTAAACACAAGATGAAATATAGAATAATTAGAATAATTAACAGCTGCCAAGGAACCGTAACCCAGTCATTCAAAATGGGCAAATTTGATGATGTCGCAACGAGAAAAGGAATTAATTTTCTGTTAAGCAACTCATCGGAACTCCTCCAGAAGGTTGATGCTGAATTTTAATCTTCAAGGATGCTATCCTTTGGTTATATAAATGTATGTCTGTGTACATATTGATAATAAATATTGATTGCCAGAGCTTTCAATTATGTTGTGGTTGTAAAACAGGCACGATTCGATCAGCCACGTACTACCCCACCTGATTTTCTGCAGAGGTGTTGCACCCACATACACTGATTGGTATACTTAACTCCTGTGGCATGCTTTTCGCAATACTTGCATATTACGTTTAACTGTTGTAGGCACATACACTTTACTTATTGTTATGACGTGGCAGATGATATGTGCCATGCGAATCAAATCCACGAGCGAAACTTGATCACGCGGTCACAACTGTTTTGCAATTTGTATTTTATTTCGAGGTGCGTGCCCTGAATTCAGAAGTAATGACTACCGCGATTTCGAGGTTTTTAGAAAACTAAATTAAACATTTATTGACAAAAGGTTTCAAGCATATACATAGGTCTATAAATTACTACTACAACTCCTAAAACCTCTAATTAATCTAGCTCCCACTTACACCTCCATTCAGGCAACAGTAAAAACAAATAGATTTAAATAGACACAAGCAAAGCGACGCAATACCCAGGACAGTGAGTTTCAAAGTGAGTTTTCTCAGCTTCAGTTGCTGTAGACAGCAACTTGATGCACAGAGGCTGGAAACTTTTCACACTTGTGTCAGATCTTAGAATGCCTTCCCCTCTTACACATAGCCTCATCTCCTTTATACATGTTTTCCCTTTTTAATGCAAATTTCATTGTTCCAATATGTATTTGGAACTTTACCTTTCTCATAACATAAATCTTTTCATAGTGCTAATTTTATCAGTAACCTTTGGGAAAAATAAACACACTGTTTGGCTTAGCTTCTTCTGGCTCAGTGTAACATCTTACCATCTCTTTGAAATTCAAACTAATGGAATTTATCTAAAAATGCAAATGTTCCTTACACCTCACATTCTAAAACTTCAGCCATTTTGCGTATTTAGCATTTCAAACCTAGCTGCTTGTTGATAACTCAAAGCCTCCAGACCAGTTGTCGCCAATTCAATTAATTCTCACAAACGCACACAGAGAAACTAATCCAAGCCCCACTATTAACCCACTTTTAGAATAAATCACAATAATATTATGAAAATGATTATATTTTCATGACAGTATCTTAGTTCTTTTAACAGCATGTGGTATTGCTGCTCCTAGCTTCAGTTCCCAGGTCAATTCCTTTAGGCAGCCTTACAAATAAGCTTTCTATTTATTCCCTTCCCTAGACCGCTGTGTCCCCTGCAGTTAAATTTTATTTTCAGCTGTTTAAATGCAAGTTTAAAGTTTAGTCAAGCCTGTTGTCTGCCATTCTAGCCTTTGCTTCTCCTTTTAAATGCAGTGGGAATAGGAGCAGAAGTAGGCCGTTTGGTCCATCAAACTTGCTCCAGAATTTAATAAGATCATGCCTGATCTTCTCAATCAACTCCATCTTCCTGTATTGCCATTGCTTCCCTTAGTGCCCAAAAATCTATTGAAAGTCTCAAATATAATCAATGTCTGAGCATCCACGGCTCTCTGGGATGGAGAATTAGAAAGATTTACAACTATTTGGGTGAAAAAATTTCTCATCTCAGGGCTGAATGGCTGACCCTCTTATCCTGAAACTATAACTCTCCAGCCTAGGTGGAACAGCCTTTCTGCATTTACTCAGTCAAGCCATTGAAGAATTTTATACTTTTCAAAGCAATCATCTCTGATTCTTCTAAACCCTAGGGAACATAGGCCTAGTTCACTCAATCTCTCCTCACAGGACACCTTCTCATCCCTGGAATTAATCGAGTGAACCTTCATTGCTTCCTCTCTAAGGCAGGCTTATCCTTCCTTTAGGTAGAGACCAAAATTGTACACAGTCCTCCAAATCTAGTCATTATCACATTGTTGGCTGTGGGAGCTTGCTGTGCGCAAATTGCATGGCCGTGTTTCCTATACTACAATGGTGACTCCACTGTAAAAGTACTTCATTGGCTATAAAATGTTTTGGGTCGTCCTGAGGTCATATCAGGTGAACTGGCAGATTTATACCAAGAGCTGAATTTTACTGATTCCATTCTGAAGGTACAGCACTTCACGGTAATGGTAAGTTAATGATATGAATGAACAGAAATGCTTTTAGTGAAAACCTTCTGAATAGTATGCATAAAACCCATTTTTCCAATTCAAAAACTGAGTGTGACCCAAGCACAATATTTCTTGTTAAATTTGTAATGTGGACATATTTTGGATCAAATCTACTACAATGACACAAGTATAGCTATAAAGCTTTGTCTCAAATCCTAAGCAATTTGGCACTCAAAGCTTTCATTATGTTACTGGGCTTAGAATCTACAGAAATAGAACTCTTAAAGTTTGGTCCAGTTGTAATGCCAACTCTCACTTTTATCAAGAGTGTGTCACCAGAACTTCATATATCAAACCTTACTGCTCTTTTCACATATGCAGGTCCCATGACTTCACCTTCACTGGGGTCCAATTCCATGGGTGCCAGCTGCCGTATTGTATCTTGCTAGTTTGCTCATTCTTCATGTCCAACCACACGTAACAAATTCTGGCAAGCTACTCAATAAAAGAATCTGACCCTGCCCATGCTTCAACCTCACTGGATAGCTATCAGGAGAGAGCACTCTGGTTGACCTTCTCACCCTGATCCCTAAACGTGACTGACTGAAATAGTGGCACACTTTTGTCATTTAGCTAATGTTTGTGAGAATGTGATAAAAGACTTGTGTTTATATTGCATCTATGACCTCAGCACATTCCAAAGTGCTATACAGCCAATAAAGAACTTCTGAAGTGCACTCATTGTTGAAAGAAACACAGCAACAAATTTGCACACAGTAACATCCCACCAAGAGCAATGAAATAATGACCAGATAATCTTTTTTAGTTGTGTTGGTTGAGGTCAGGATATTAGGGAGAACTCTCCTGTTCTTCACAACAGTGCCAATAGTTCAGCTGAGTGTGTAGAACTCAGTTTAATATTCCATCGAAAAAAACACTCTCAGTACTGCACTGAAATGTCAGCCTAAAGTTTGTGCTCAAGCCTCTGGGGTAAGACTACAACTTCTGTCTCAGAATTGAATATGCACACACTGAGCATGGCTAATCGGGTAATAGTCTGTTAACAGGGGAATATGGCTTTGATGGGCGCACTCACCAACCTGGGTCAGAATACCAGCATTCATTGTCTCTGTCCTTCAGATGCTGAGCACTAGGCTGAATTAAATACAGTCAAGAGTTTGCACTATTTTGCATACTGAATGAATCTAGTCACTGAAAGCCACCAAACCCAAAGGCAAGAAGATGATGCTACCAGTTACCATACAGTAGTCAAAATGCGTTCACACTCATGCAGGACTTGTATCAGGAAAATGGCCTCTTTTCCCATGACTAAAAAATTTTGGGGATATGCAGCATTTTAGTCAGGCTGGTGCTGCTCCAGAAAGTACAGCGCTGAGGAGCTTTCTGGATCCATACCCTGTTCTTCAGAAGTTTAAACAAGGAATCTGTTACTGCATAATATTCATTATGTCCATGCTTTAGAAACTGAAAACCCACAAACCACCTTGCTACTGAGCTTTGGGTATGTCAGTGCACCTAAAAATTATCAAAGCAACTGGGACTTGTAACTGCAACTTACTTTAGCCACAAGGGGGAAACACTCTGCATTTACTGAAAGCCTCTTGTGGCAGGAATCAGTTCTTAAAATTTCAAGACAGAATGTGAAAATAGCCTGAAATCTGAGCACAGCGTTGCAATTAGATCTTCAACAATGTACAAAAAAAATCATTCTACTGATAACCCAGCAGATAATATATACGTTAATCAACAACTGCTCAATAACAGCATGTTAATTGCATTACATTTTTCTCCAGCAAACCTGATCAGTATTCAAGCAACTGTTAATGGAATAACACATTTTCTGCATAAATATTCAATGCTCAAATCATTGTTACCAATGATCTTGAATTGGAACATAAACTAATTAGTGTGAGTGGATGGAAGTGGCAAGTTTCATTCTATTCCCACACTGCATGAGCCAAACATGGCACTTTGAATACTTCAGAAAATTAGTGTGCACCCTGCAGAACAATGGATTCTTTTAATTAATAAATCAGAATAAATGTCACTTCATCCTTGACAGACTTATGTCCTACGGCGCCGTTCTGTGATAAGCAGTGTGCTTTTTACAATCTACACATATTACCACAGAAGTTGGCATGCTATCACTGTATAGTAAGTATGGCATGATACAGAGCCATAAACTGTGGAACACCTACTGATTCTGGAGTGTGACACTGTCTGCAAGCACAAATAGCAGCACCCTGTAGATTGAACATGTTCCTCAGTCCATCTACATTCAATCACATTTTTCTGCTGTACACTGAGTCCAGCACTGCATATAAGATTTATGCAGATGAAGAAAGCCATTCAGATCTGAAAGAAAAACAGAAAATGCTGGAACAACTCAGCAGGACTGACAGCATCTGTGGAGAAAGAACAGAATTAACGTTTCGAATCTGTATGACCCTTCTTCAGAGCTAAAGAGAAGTAGAAACGTGATTAAATTTATACTGTTTAAGGGGGGTAGAGCAGGTGAAGCTGGACAGAAGGCCAGCGATAGGTGGGGGGTAAGAAGAGATTGACAAAGATGTCATGGACAAAAAGACAAAGAGAGTGTTAATGGTAGTGGTAAGGGCTAAAAGAGCTGCTGGTAGTGGCATAAAGCTAAGAAAGCAGAATGTGATAATAGCAGAACAAGGGTAAGCACTCTGTGAAAGAACAACACGAAACAAGTAATAGATGGCTCTTTTGGAGATGGGGTGGGGGAGGGGGCGGTGGTTGGGGAAAAAGGATGGAAACAGGGATAAAAAGGGGATGCAAAAGGAGATAAAACAATAAATAAAAATAAGTGGATTAAAAATAAAAATAAATTAAAAGAACAAAAGGGGATTAAAAAAGGGGTGAAGATAGAGGGGAGAGCTCATGGTCTGAAGTTGTTGAACTCAATGTTAAGTCCGGAAGGCTGTAAAGTGCCTAATCGGAAGATGAGGTGTTGTTCCTCCAGTTTGAGTTGGGCTTCACTGGAACATTGCAGCAGGCCAAGGATGGACATGTGGGCATGAGAGCAGGGTGGTGTGTTGAAATGGCAAGCAACAGGAAGGTCTGGGTCATGCTTACGGACAGACCAGAGGTGTTCTGCAAAGTGATCACTCAGTCTGTGCTTGGTCTCCCCAATGTAGAGGAGACCGCATTGGGAGCAACGAATGCGGTAGACCAAATTGAAGGAGGTGCAAGTGAAGCGCTGCTTCACCTGAAAGGAGTGTCTGAGCCCTTGGACGGTGAGGAAGGAGGAGGCAAAGGGGCAGATGTTGCACCTTATGCAATTGCATGGGAAGGTGCCGTGGGAAGGGGGTGAGGTGTTGATCTGGAAGTCCTTTAACCACAATATTCAATTATTTCTTAAATGATTCCAGGGTTCTTGCTTCCATTTCTCTATCACACAATGATCACCCTTTTTGAGAAGAATTTCTTGATGCAAGTGCTAACGCTTGTTCCTACTAGTTTGAGCCAGCAGCCTTTCTAGTACTTCTCGCACAGTTAATTTCAAATAATACTCCAGGTTAACCTTTTCTAATCTCTTGACTATCTTACATATATCTACGATCACTTGTCAGACTTCCCTAATAATCAAAAAGGCTAACACAGAAGGTTGGCCTTGGCCTGGACTTTCACCCTGAGGCAGGTAGCAGGAGTCCGGAAAAGTCCCATCTCGGCCTGCTTGCCTCGGGACAAAGTGCACAAAAAGGCAGAATCTTCATTGCTGGGGAAATTGAGGGACGGTGGCGGAGGAAGGGTGGTGGGGGTGGGTGCGGACTGGAGTCAGGCAAACCAACCTGGGAAGAAATTTGGAGGCAGTCACAGGGGCTGCTGGGTGCGTAAGCGGGCTGTTTAAAGGTCTGCCTCGGTGCTGTGGGACTTATTCCCAGTTAAAATAAAAACACCAAGGCCCTCCAGCCCTTACCCCTCACATCACCTCATCTTCCAAATAGTCCCAATGCCAGATCCATGCCACCTCATATCCCTCACAACCCCTCATGCCCTCTATGCCAAGCTATGACCCTTTCACCCATCCCCATGGTCCCTCATTTCCCAATGACAGCCTAGGGCATTTCCATGCTCATTGACATGCTCTACGCTGTCTTCAACCAATGAATGCGATAGTGTATAATGGAATGTGTAACAAAAAAAGCTTTAAAACATAATTCATTCATAACTTTCTCCTATGTTGAAAAAATTATTTCACTACAAGCTAATAAAAATGTCAATCAGCCAGACCCTTTGAAATATCAATAATAAAAACCAAAAACCCCTGAAACTGCTTAATTTGTGTAAGCAAACATTGTGAAATTGACAGCAAAGATCAGAGAGCTGAAGCTGTCAATCAAACAATGCTTTCTCTGGAGCACAGGTGTTTTAGTAGGCTAATGGTTGTCTGTGCTCTCAGCCAAGCATAAAAAATGAGGCTTGGCTGAGAGCTCTCACAACCACTGGAATACCAAAACATCTGCGCCCCAGAAAAAACATTGTTTGATTGACAGCTCAGGCACTCTGATCTCTGCTGTCAATTGCACAATGTTTGTTTACATAAGCTAAGTGTGGTTTCAATGGTTTGTGATTTTGTTATTGATACTTTAAAGGCTCTGGATGATTGACAATTTTATCAGCTTGCAGTGAAATGACTTTTTTCCAACATAGGAGAAAGCTAAGAATGAATTACTTTTTTTAAAAGCTAATTTTTTTACACATGCCATTACACACTATAGGGGTCATTGGTTCAAGACACTGTATAGTGGATCAATGGGCATGGAAATGCCATAGTTTGGCATAGGGGCCATTGGGGTGGGTAGAAGGGCAGAGCTTGGCAGAGGGGCATGAGGGGCCATAGGGGATGGGTGGAAGGACAGAGCTTGGAAAATGGGCATGAGGAGGTATTATGACACAGCAGTTGGTAAAGCTGAGGTATTTAAAAATCCCAGAGGGAAACTTAAAACAATTGTCATAACCTATATTTTAACTGGTATGTTTGAGATACAGCTCTAAATTCGGGAATCAGACCACCAGCCCTCAATAGGTTTTTATGTCAAACTACATGAGACATTTATTAATTTACACAAGTTAAATATATATACATGGTTACAAATTGCTACTATCATAACTTTTAACAAATTCCCAGACTAATCTCCTTTAAGGCAACAGCAACCCATAGACTTTAAGCAGACATCAGGCAAAGCATTTTCAACTTACAAATTCAAAATGAGTTTCCTTTCACTTTGATTCCTTTGCAGACACAGTGGTAGGCTTATAGGCTTTGATGTTACATGCCTCTGCCCTGCACACACAAAACTGCTATCTGTTATACCTAGCACATCTCATTGAATGTAAATTCTCATTGTAACCCCAACCCCTTTGAACTCCACCTCTTCTAACAATAAAACCCCTTTCATAGTACCAATATTATTAGTAATATAAACATTGCTTGGGTCTCTGCTAGCTAGGTGCCAGATTTCACTCCCCTTCTTAAATGCTCTATTCAACAAAATGCAAATGCACTCTACCTCTCTTACATCTAAAAACTAGTATACAAAGCACCCAGACTAGCTGGCTTTAATCCAATTAAGGCACACCCGCAGACTAACCCTCTATTTAAAAAAAAATTTCAATAACATTATATACATTAATAGCTTCATGACAGAGGACCTTTTGAACTTTCCTTTTAAAAGATCCCCTCATGCAGACTAGGGTTCATGACTCCTCTGAGGGGTGGTGGACCACAACTCTTTTAAAAGCCTGGCCCGACTCCATGAAAATTGTGGAGTAGGAGATACCTAACTCCGCAATGGAGTCGGCCAGGTCGGGAGTGCCGGATGCAGGCTTTTGACAGGAATCAGCACGCACCCTTTAAAGGCGCTCCCAAAAATCAAACAGCCCAGGAATGGAGTTGGGAATTCTGGAATCGGAACCCACATGCCATTTTTAAAGGGGTCCTTAGGCATCCCAACCCAGTGAAAATCCAGGCCATCATCTCAAAAGGATTGGAATTAACTGATGGAAGTGATGCTTCAAATATACATGCCTTGATCAGGCTCCACCTAGAGTACAGTGTTCAGCGTTTGCACCGCACCTCAGGAAAATATACTGCAGGGGGTACAGTACAGAATGATGTCAGGGCTTGAAGAGTTAAATTAGAACAGGTTGCAAAAACTTAGATTATATTTTTGAGTTTAGAAGGTTGACTGATGATCTAATTAATTTGTTTAAAATGATGAAGAATTTTGATTGGGCCAATAGAAAGGAACTATTTTCCCTAGCGAGGAAATCTAGAATAAAGGTATTGTCTTTAAAATTGAACTGGATGATGTAGGAACAAAATCAGGAAGAATTCAGGTCAGTGGTAAGCTGGAATTCTCTCCCAGCAAAAAACTGAGCAATAAATATTTGCTTAATAAGAGCATCAAATGATATGGAACGAAGGTGGGAAAATTGAATTGAGGTAAAGATCAGCCATGATCTAACTGAATGATGTGTTAGGAAATAGAGACAGTTTAAGTAAGTTATATTTGTATTTGTAGGTGTTAGGAATGAGTTTTAGCTTTAATGTTTAAGTTTGATTTGTATTTCTGTATGTGTGTGTTTAGGAAAGGTCAAATTAAGTTTTAGTTTCACTTTAAAAAGGTGCCTGCATTTCTAATGAGGTTTTTACAACTGTTGCAGCTAAGGTAAACAAACAAGAGTAGAAGAATTGGGCTGTTGCCTAGCAACAGGGGTCCAGAGAGGCAGGTCCCTCCCACAGACACACAAAAGCTAAAGAAACAGCAGTTTTGAATTCAGTTGGTTTTGAAAATAGCTGCCAGGAGAGAATGGAACAAATGGGACAGATAGCCAGTCCCAAGCTAAAGAGAAGGCCCCAAAATCCCAGGGAAGTAGAATAGGGGAAACTCCCAAGCAGGCCTTCTAGTCAAAGGGAGGACAGGAACCTGGAAAAGGCTCTGTTAATGAAGTTAAGAGTGAGAGGCAGAGAGAAAGGTTCCAAGCTTCAGGTTTAAAGAGACAAAAGCTGCAGAAAGCAGATTTAAAGTGAAAGCAGATTGCAAGAGGCAAGAAGGTTCAAAGAGACAACCGAAGGTCTGTAAGTCTTTGCTATGGCCATGTGAAGCAGTGGTAATGTTGACAGCTGAATTGGTGAGAGTGTGTATGGAAGGCAGCTCGAATGCATGTGGTGACCCAGGGAGGGGGAACATCGGAAGGAGAGTTCGAAACCCTGGAGGTGCACCCTTGCGGAAAGAGTCTGGGAGAAAGCGTCTGTTTGGGAGAAGATTCCAAGGCGAGGTCTTGGAGAGTGGAGATTGGAAGCGAAAGACAGAGTGCAGTAAGATCAGTTGGCTCACGGTGTGATAAGCATCTGGGTGAAGTTGAGGAGAGATCCATCGCATCTGGTTGAGGTGGCATCTGTCACTTGGTTTCAGTGTGGTGTGTCTGACCACAGGATGCCTATTGGTACATGGACTGAGTACTTACTGTGGACATTAGAGTATAAGATAGCTTTTGTTACTTGTGTTATCCTCACAAATCTGTATATATCTGTAAAGGAATAGTTGTGGGTGAAGGCGTGTTGTAATATAATTCATCTTTTCTTGTTTATAAATATTTTACTCTTTTGTTAAAAATTCATCGGCTGACTCCTGTGACTCTGTTCAGTAGCTACTCTCCACACATCTAAACAAACAAATAAAAGTTAGGATCTATCAAGCTGGGTTCCACTCTGGGATCAGGCTTGTCCAGGGGTAACCTCAGCTGGGATCATAACAGATGGAACAGGCTTGAAGAGGTGAATAGCCTTCGTCTGCTGCTATCTTTACAGGCTGAAAGATCCAGATTTCTCCAGTCTTTCCTCATAGCTCAGAACCTTGACATTCGAGATCAGCCTTACTGCTCTTCTCTCTGCTGCTTGCGGCACTTTAATGTCCCCTTGGTGTCTCGGTGATCAAAACTGGACACAGTACTCATGCTGTAGTCCAATTAGAGCATTGAGCAATCCGATCATTATTTCCTCTGACTTGTTTTGGCTTTGTAATTCAACATTGTTGGTTTTGTTGATTGCTATTCTGAACACAGTGCTCAGCACTGCTGCTGTCTTTTGTGTAAGACAGTACATCACCATATATAGTAGCTCACTGGTGCCCTGTACCATCTCAAACAGCAAAAGGCCACCATTGTATGCAGAATACATTACTACATAAAATTACAAGCAATATGCATTATGTAAAGTGTGACACTTCATTGTAGCTTAGGGATGCTACACTGAGCAGTAAAAATATTGCACTTTTAAAAATTTAAAACCAGAGTAATTGCCATACTGACCAGTACCGTGAAGCCGGAAACTTTACAGAACCTAGAACATGAGAGGATTTTTTTATTGTGTATTTAACTTCCAGGTCCTTGGTCACACAAAACAGTCAAACCTCTTTTAATGTGTAGCAGTTTCCCAGCTTCACTGTTACTTCAAATTTAATCAACACTGAGCATAATGGGCCAATGCTCTGTTTTTCCCCACATACCAAAGAATGGAGTAAGTTCCCAAGTGGTACAGTAATTGACTGGTGTTAGTCACTTTTGCCACCAGCACACTTACATGTAAAAATCTTAAAGCAACACCTTGCCATTATAAACCACCACTTTTCTTTAAATATTTGAGTTAATTATCAATGAAACATTAATGAGAACTAAACAAGAGTAAAACAAATAGGTGAAACCTGTACAAGTTCTATTTTTACTAGAAGGTCTAGACTGGAGGTATTTTTAAAGAATAGTTCTGATCTAGATGGTGTGCCATTTTCATCACTCACACATGGGGCAGAAATTTCCCCCCGTTGGAGGGGTTTTGCGGGGGTGGGCGGGAACCTGATCGGCACAGCCGATTGGTGGTGCGCCGCCATTTTACGTGGGTAGGCCAATTAAGGCCCACCCAGCGTGACATCCGCCCGGAAGTGCCGAGTGCTCCCTGTGCGGGTGGGGGGGCGGATTCCTTGAGTCGGGGTCTGTGCTCTTTTGTGCGCAGAAATCTCCCTGAGGCACCTCTGTGCCTCAGGGAGATTAGTTTAAGTTTCAAAAATTTAAATAAAGAAAATTAAAAATTTTAGGACATGTCCCCTCATGTGACAGTGTCACATGAGCTGGGACATGTCAATGAACATTAATGGAAAAATGTATTAAATTTATAAAGCCTTCATGAAACCTCATCCCGCCTGTGAATGAGGTTCTATGAAAAATGTGAAGGCCACCTGGGTTCATCGCCTGCCTGTCAACCATAAGGTTGAACGGGCAGCTCAGTTTATTAATTTAATTGTTTTTTAAGTGGCCTTATTAGGCCTTTGACAGTTCGGCGGGCGCATAGCCGAGTTGGCTGCGCGCCCACCAAACTGAAAATCTAAATGACGTGCGGTGACGTTGGGATGCCCGCCTGTCACCATTTTATGTGTCGGCGAGCGGGCCCCGCCCTCGCTCGCCAACCTGAAAATTATTCCCATGGTTTCTCAGAAAATAACTTGAAACAATGCATAATAAATACAGTTAGTGTTTTGTGTCGAATATGACTCTACTTCAAAGAAACGTCATATCAGACTTGAAACATTAACTCTGTTTCTCTCTCCACAGATACCGCCAGACCTGAGTACTTCCGGAACTTTATTATTTCAGATTTCCAGCATCCACAATATTTTGCTTTTATTACACAATAAATAGGTTGTTTTAAATACTCATAATTTCTACCATGAGAATAAAAGATAGGAAGAAAAAGCTGTAAAGTTCAATAGACATCTCCCTTAATATAGAAAAATGTCAATTTCATCAATGCCCTTAAGGCCAGAGTTCCAGATACTCCTTTTAAAAAATGCATTCTACATTTCTGCTCAGTACTGTTGCCATGCCCGGCCCAGCTTTGTCTACACAAGTCTGCAGAGAATTCATTATCTCTATTTTATTGGATCTGAGGGAAATAAATAAGGGTAGCTTGATACTATCTGACAATTTGACCTTAGGGGTGGCAGCAAAGCATCCATCACCCTTGGATGCTCTCCTTGCAATCGATAGATGCATTGCCAACAAATCTAATTTTCATAACTCCAGGGAGACAAAGATTGAGATAAATTTGAGCCAAGGGCAATATTTGTTTTGTTTTCTGAATACTATGCTCATTAAAGTGAGGGTGCTAGCGTTGGGAATGAAATAGATCTTCTCCTCTACCTACTTAAATGGCACCTAAACCTTTCAATTTTTCTTTCTTCCCCTATTTGGTATTTATTTTTAGCTTTTGTGGGGTTTTTTGCAGGTATGTAAGTTTTTTTTAAAAAGTCTATGCTATATTTTCTATTCAAGTAAATGGTGTGGGGAAGATAAGAGTGCAGGAATATAGTAACCAGCAGGTCAAACCTATGCATACAAAGGTTCTGATAAAATGAATTATCTTGAATGCTTGACAAAAATTGCTTGCAGTGCTGACTAAGTAGAGTGATTTAGAATGGATACATTAGTGTCTCTCAAAATTCTAATGCAGGACCTATTGAATTATTCCCTAAAAACTATTAAATTCAAATCACCTTTCCCCTTGAATGCATCAACAGTCCACAAAAATGCACTGGGTCATATGGCTTAACTGTAAACTATGTTTTTGTTGAAACCACTTTTCATTCTCAGGGTGTACGCTTTGCTGCAAAAGTCAGCACTTACTGATCCATCTGTGGTTGGCCTTGAGAAGGTGGTAGTGGAATTTATTCTTGAACCACTGCAATCCATGTTGTGAAGGTGCTCCCAGATTGTGGATGTGGAGAAGCTCCAGGGACAATGAAGGAATGGCAATATAGACCCAAGTGAGGATGGTGTGTGATTTGGGAGGTGGTGGTATTCCCTGCCTCTTACTGCCCTTGTTCCTTCAAGGTGACTGAGGTCACTGGCACTAGCATAGAGCCTTGATTTTTTGCTGCAGTGTGCACTACAGATAATACAAGCTGATGATTAGGCTAATGAATGAGGTATTAATCTATCCTTTAAGAGCTCTTTGAAATGTTAACATAAAGGATCTATCTTCAGAAGCTCTATAATTCATTATTTTTGGTAGACATATTAATAAATATCAGAACTAAAACATTGCTATTTAAGCACAAATCTAGCTTTTGCTTGTGGGTGTTCAATTGACATACAAAACAATATTTTAAACTTGTGTTATTTGAAAGAGCCTTGAAATGTTTCCCTCTCCCTTAGTCACTTTCAGTATGTGTTGAAAATACAATTAGGAAAAACAAGAAATCACCTGCCCACTATCTCAGCCAGCGGCAACACGTGCCACTGAGAGAGACTCAAATAACAATGAGCTTTCCAATTTTCCAAGTGTTTCTAACACTGGAGTTCCAGAAAAGGCACTTAAGTTCAACCCTTGAGAATATCCCCCATCTCCAACAACTGTAAAATGCTCGCGAGGCTAGGATAAGTACTTTTGATTGATTTTGACTTTTTCCCTTCCCTCCTAAAAAATACAATCCATCTTGAAAGCACAACTCAGCATTGGCTGAGATAATAGATTGAAAAAACAGTTTATTCAGTAGGGTAAACATTTTGGAAAAAATGGCAGCATTACTATACAGTATGGTATTTTGCTAGTATTGCGAGATTTGCTAAAAGCTCCTGTTCAATACAGTAGCAATAACAAATTTCTCAACAGTTAGACAAGGAATGTGCAGTCATTACAGTATGTTAAAATTTCACAACATTGTGAAGAATACTCTGTAATGCTCAAATATTCCTGATTTAAACTGCTTTCTTTCCCAACCTTTTCAACTTTGGTGGTCCTCCTGTATTATGGATTTAGCTCCTTCACCTATGTTCCTCACTTAAAAAAACAAACTGAATTCTAATCTCATTCAAACATGTGTTGTTGGTCTAGATGGTTGGATTTCTCATATTAGGTTACTACTGGTGACATGATGATGATATTCCTGTGTCTTTTGTTTCAGTGCAGATGTTTACCCATTTATTTCCAACATGTCAACACTTCTACTCACATACTGGGCAATATCAATATTCAGTATTTGTCCTGTATCACGAGTCTATCAAGGCTTTGATTTCAAAATTCCATAAAATAATAATTACAAAGCTGGCCATTATAGTAACCACCATAGAGGACTATAATCTTGATCGGAAGATGACTGTATCACCTTGGCTTGTGTGATTTACCTTCTCATGCTTTTGGTGCCAGGATCCAATGTACTACTTTGAATCTTAAAAGAGAATGACATCTAGATTTGTAACTTCAGAATTTCCATGTTTATTCTCATTTTTCTCTATCCTTCAAATTATCATGACGCTGTCAGTAAAAATCCATTGCAAATTGGGTTTGATCAAAATTAAAAATGGCTCCATGAGTTCACTGAGTAATGCTATATAGTTTCATACATACATACATACAATAAACGTGAATAAGGGTTAAGCAGAATATGCACACGAATGCGGATAATATAGACATATAAAGTAAACCAGGAATACAACTGGCAAACGAGCGTAGAAGCCATGTGCAGGAGACATGAAGGGGGAGAAGGAGAAATAGAGCTACATAGGTAAAGGGTAAAGGTCATATACACTGAAGAGACAGTGAAAAAACACACAGACATGTACACAGACTAGCATAAAGTGCAACTGCAATGCAACACATTGACGTTTCACTAAATGATCAACTGAGTGGTATAATCACATATGATTCAGTCGCTGCTTTGTTCATTTTGCTGTAGCTTAACAGCCCAGATGCAAAGAAACATTTGGAGTTCTGAAAAAGTGCTTTGTAGGTTGGTAATGTTATTCAAATGTAAAGTGCTACTGCAAGAACAGTAGAAAAAGGGTGCATTGTACAATTTGAATTGTAAAATTATGTAATTCACCAATAAAATTAATTTGTGCTTTTTATGAACACTGAGGCTGACCTACTATTAAAGCAAACTCTCAAACACACTTCCATGAAAAGCAAATATTTTCAAACATGACAAAATTGAAAACATCTGGGATGTAAAATATTTAAAAACATGAAGACACAGCACTCTAAATTAGTCTGCATTAACAACATCATAACACATTAGAAAAAGTTGCACAATTATATTTTGCCGAGTTTCATTAATGAGGGAGGCACAACCAATGTACCCTCTCAATTTTTTTTGTTGTGTGTCAGCGATTTGTTTAAGCGTGCAAGTCCTTTAAATTTCAAGGCACGGTAACTTAAGGGGTTGGCTTGCGTGCAACTCAGAGGAAATATTGGGCACAACATATTCATGGCTTTCAGTACACATAGAGGTGCATTAACTTATTTAAAAAACTGCAAATCATTGACAGGCTATAAAATTCTAGAGAATCATATCTGATGTAAAGTATCTAGAGTCCTTCAATAGTGCAGCACAGGACGTGGCCACTTGGCCCATCAAGTCTGGGTTTATTCTTATATTGCCTCTGTTGCTTTTGCCAAGTGCTTTAAATTTGTGCTCTTCAGTTATTTTCAGAACCTGCAGCCATCAGAAAGGTTTTCTCTTTACTGACTACCTAAATGCTTCATGATTTTGAACAACTCTATCAAATCTCCTCTTCACCTTCTCTGCTCTAAATAGAACAACCCAGCTTCTAAAGTCTATCCAAGTAACTGAAGACCCTCATCCCTATCTATCCCATTCTAGTCTATCTCCTCATGTCAAAATCCTCCTGTTCTTCTTAAAGCCCGGGACCTCGAACTGGAAATAATACTCAAGCTGGGGCTAAACTAGTGTTTTATATAGGTTTAGCAGAACTCTCAGGCTTTTATATTCTGTGCTTTAGTTTATAAATCCCAAGGTCTGACATACTTCACCTGTCCTGCCACCGCCAAAGATTTGTGCACAAACATCTTCAGGTTTTTCTGTTTCTGCATCTCCTTTAACATTGTACCATTTAACTTGATTTGTCTCTCCTCATTCTTCCCAGCAAAATGCTTCCCATCTCAACATTTCATCTATCATGTGTGCATCCATTTCACCAGCCTAGGTCCATTACTATCACCACACCGTTCACTACACTTCCAAGCTTTGTGTCATCTGTAAATTTCAAAATTGTGCACCATATCCTCAAGTATAAGTCATTAACGAATATCATAAACAGCAGTTTCTAAGTACTGAATCCAGGGGACCACTGTATACTTCCCTCCAAGCCAAAAAATTGCCATATAGCATAACACTATTTTCATTCCCTTCAGCAGTTTTGTATCCACCATGCTACTGCCCCTTATATCCCATGGGCTTCAATTTTGGTAACAAGCCTATTATGTGGTAGTTTATCAAATAACTTTTTATGCACATCATCAATTACTGGCCCTCATCAAAAAACTTAATCAAGTTAGTCAAACAGGATTTTCTTTAACAAATCCATGCTGACTTTCCTTTATTCATCCATACTTATCCAAGTGGCTGTTAAGCTTTTCCTGGATTATTTTTAAAAGCTTCCCTACCATCAACACTAAAACACTAAACCTGTAGTTGCCAGGTTTATCCTTCTTCCCTTACCTGAACAAGGGTGTAACTATTTGTAATCCTCCAATCCTCTGGCACCACCTGTGTATCTAAAGAGGAATGGAAGATTGCGGCCAGCACCTCCGCAATTTCTACCCTTATTTCTCTCCGCCACCAAGCAACCTCAGTATCCTATCCAGGCCAGGTGGGTTATCACTTTAAGTACTTCCAGCCTTTCCAGTACCTCCTCTTTGCCAATTTTGTTGCATCCAATATCCTAAAAACCTAATTTACCATAGCTTTGGCAAAGCCTTCTTCTTTGGTAAACACCAATGCAAAGCACTCGTTTAGTACCTCAGCCGTGAATTCTGTCCTCACCAACAGATCTCTATTTTGGTCCCTACGCAGCCTCATCACTCTTCTAACAATCCTTTTTTATATAATAC
Source organism: Cetorhinus maximus (assembly GCF_964194155.1). Lineage (NCBI taxonomy): Eukaryota > Metazoa > Chordata > Chondrichthyes > Lamniformes > Cetorhinidae > Cetorhinus > Cetorhinus maximus. The sequence continues at coordinate 16,301,166 of NC_135888.1, read as the reverse complement.
AGCATCTTATACATTAAATACGACAAATTTGTATTGGGTCAATGAGTTGGTTAAATTTCAACTCAATCAGAAACTATATAGTTTATTTAAAATTATACAACGGAAATATAATGTAAATCTTTCTATTAGATTACTTATCCATTGCTTATTCAATGGATAACTAACATTAAATAATACAATTGGGAAAATACTACGAGTGTCAGGCTTGCATTATACTTACACTCAGCATTGTGGATCAGTACCAGAATTGTGTGAATGGACAGTGAACTGCCATTTAGTTAGGTGCACAAATATTTTATACATAGTTTTCATTAACTCTTTTTTAATTATATAAAGCTCCATATTTAACTGTTGAAAGCTATTTTGCTGCAATGGTTGCATTCCGCACTTGACTCTGAAAGATATTATTTTAAAATAAAGTGCAGCTTTTTAAAATTTATTCATAGGATGTGAGCTTTGTTGGCTAGGCCAACATTTATTGCCCATCCCTAATTGCCCTTGAGAAGGTGGTGGTGAACTGCCTTCTTGAACTGCTGATGTCCATGTGGTGTAGGTACACCCACACTGCAGTTAGGGAGTTCCAGGATTTTGACCCAGCGACAGTGAAGGAACAGCGATATATTTCCAAGTCAGGATGGTGAGTGGCTTTGAGGGGAATTTGCAGGTGGTGGTGTTTCCATGTGTTTGCTGCCCTTGTCCTTCCAGATGGTAGTGGTCGTGGGTTTGGAAGGTGCTGTCAAAGAGGCTTGGTGATTTCCTGCAGTGCATCTTGTAGATGGTACACACTGCTGCTACTGTGCGTTGGTGGTGGAGGGAGTGAATGTTTGCGGGTGGGGTGCCAATCAAGCAGGCTGCTTTGTCCTGGATGGTGTCAAACTTCTTGAACGTTGTTGGAGCTGCGCTCATCCAGGCAAGTGGAGAGTATTCCATTACACTCCTGACTTGTGCCTTGTAGATGGTGGACAGGCTTTGAGGAATCAGGGGGCAAGTTACTCGCTGCAGGATTCCTAGCCTCTGACCTGCTCTTGTAGCTACAGTATTTATACGGTTAGTCCAGTTCAGTTCCTAGTCAATGATAACACCCTGGATGTTGATAGTGGGGGATTCAGTGATGGTAATGCCATTGAAAGTCAAGGGGAGATAGTTAGATTCACTCTTATTGGAGATGGTCATTGCCTGGCACTTGTGTGGCATGAATGTTACTTGCCACTTGTCAGCCCAAGCCTGGATATTGTCCAGGTCTTGCTGCTTTTGGACATGGTCTGCTTCAGTATTTGAGGAGTCACAAATGGTGCTAAACATTGTGCAATCATCAGCGAACATCCCCACTTCTGACCTTTTAATGGAAGACAGGTCATTGATGAAGCAACTGAAGATGGTTGGGCTGAAGACACTACCCTGAGGAACTCCTGCAGTGATGTCCTGGAACTGAGATGATTGACCTCCAACAACCACAACCATCTCCTTTGTGCTAGGTATGACTCCAACCAGCAGAGTGTATTACTCCTGATTCCCATTGGCTCCTGTTTTGCTTGGGCTCCTTGATGCCACACTCGGTCAAATTCTGCCTTGATGTCAAGGGCAGTCACTCTCACTTCACCCCTAGAGCTTACCTCAGAGCTCATGGAGCTGTGGTCCATGTTTGAACCAAGGCTGTAATGAGGTCAGGAGCTGAGCGGTCCTGGTGGAGCCCAAACTGAGTGCCAGTGAGCAGGTTATTGCTAAGCAAATGCCACTTGATAACACAGTTGATGACCCCTTCCATCACTTTACTGATGATCGAGAGTCAGTCTGAGAGTAGGCTGAGTTGGATTTGCCCTGCTTTTTGTGTACAGACCATACCTGGGCAATTTTTCACATTGCCGGGTAGATGTCAGTGTTGTAACTGTACTGGAACAACTTGGCTAGGGGCACGGCAAGTTCTGGTGCACAAGTCTATTGTCGTCAGGGCCCATAGTCTTTGCAGTATCCGGTGCTTTCAGCTGTTTCTTGATATCACATGGATTGAATCGAGTTGGCTGAAGACTGGCATCTGTGATGCTCGGGACCTCTGGAGGACGCCAACATGGGTCATCCACTTATCAGGACTGAGTTTGCACGGTTGTTTCTGGTGCCTAGGTCGATGCCAGGTGGTCCGTATGGTTCCAATCCTTTTAGGCATTTTAGCGGGTTGATACAACTGAGTGGCTTGATAGGCCATTCAGAGGACAGTTAAGAGTCAACCACATTGCTGTGGATCTGGAGTCACAGGTAGGCCAGGTGAAGACAGCAGATTTCCTTCCCTAAAGGGCATTAGTGAACCACATGGGGTTTTAAAACAAGCATTGTTAGGCTTCTAATTGCAGATTTTTATTGAATTCAAATTTCACCATCTGCCATGGTGGGATTTGAACCCAGGTCCCCAGAGCATTACCCTGGGTCTCTGGATTACTTGTCCAGCAAACAATGCCACTTTGCCGCCATCTCCTAACTAGCAAAAGTACTATCATGTTGTTTGATACGTTGCAGCCAGTATATTTATACCGAGGAGACACAACAGGCCAGAATTTGCTGGAATGTGGCATCCTGCCTGGTGCCCCATTTATTAAATTCTTTCTTCACTCAATCACTCAAATTTTTTTTTGCATGGCAAAGCGCAAGATGAGCAGGTTAATAACAGTGTGACAAGGTCACTGGGGCATCTGGGACCATACCATCTCCTTAATCAATTAAATTCAAAGATAGAAAAAGAAACAGCCAAATTAGATACAGGAAGAGAAAAATGGAAAGAAAGATGGGTTTAAGAGAGAATAGAGGAATGAGACTCCAGTTTCAACTGTTCCATTTTTGGGCTGGAGAGATTGAGTGGCACTACAGGGAAATAAATTGAGTTATTATAAGGGTACTTACATAGTTAAATGCAAGTCTTAAATTTCTGCATCAAATTTAATTCATTTTATGAGTGCAAATGCAGGAACTGCTTGAAACTCATGAGGGTTATCAGCAAATCCTGCTTCCATGAGGCTAATGTTGGAGCAGCATAAGTTGTCCAGAAGCCTGTGGCAATTCACAACTCATGGAATATATTTATTCTTTTCCAAAATTGCCTGATTATTTAAACACTAATTGTGACATTATTAGTGAGGGGGCTTGAAGGGATAGATACTGAGAGGATGTTTCCTCTCGTGGGGGAACCTAGAACTAGGGGGAACTGTTTAAAAATAAGGGGTCTCCCATTTAAGATTAGGGATTAGGGATTTTGTCTCTCAGAGAGTCTTTACTCTTTGGAAGTAATTCTTCTACAAACAGCAGCAGAGGTGGAATTAAACAGATTTTTGATTGACAAGGAAGTCAAGGGGCTATGGGGGACAGGCAGGAAACTGGAGTTAAGACCACACACAATCAGATCAGCCATGATCTTATTGAATGATGGAGCAGGCTCGATGGACTGAATGGCCTACTCCTGCTCCTATTTCTTAAGATGTGCACATTAAACTAACCATTATAACACCAATATAACATCACAGGAGTAGCACACAATATACTATTTCAATTCTGAATGTATGAGTTCTTTTCACCCAGTTTGAAAACAATGACTATCAAAGTATTCATTATCACTGACTTATGAAAACATTTGCACAAGTGAATGAACTATTTTAATGTTGTTAATGGATAGTTATAAAAGAATAATCCCAGCTGATTGTAGGAAACTACATAATAAAAGACAGTTTTGGGAACGGAAAATTTTCCATTCATTACAAGCATCAGGACCATCCAGGGCACAGATTAGAGACTAAACTCTTACCACATTGTCCAAATGAGGGGCTTTACCCCAAAATCAAAGCAACCTACTCTACACCAGTGTAACATTTCCATTTCAGCCATCCTAATATGGCCTGTATGAGCAAGACTGACAAGTACTTCAAAATTATGGGGAGGTTTCTCTAGAAGGGGATTGGGATTGCCCAAACTCATTTCAGTGAAGATTGAGCTGAGAGAGAGAAAATAATCATCCCATCAGACTTGGGTGCATTCAATTTCAGAATAGTCAATGTTGTATCTTAGTGCATCACACAATCTTCTTTCCAGTTTTAAATGATGAGAACAAATGTTTTCTTGGATTTATTTTAAATATTGCGGTGAATGAACATATGATCCGGTTAGGGACCAGTAACTTTTTGTTTAAAGTAGACAAAGTTTGAGATCCCAAATACTTACTAAGAGGCTAAAGCCACGGATTCTATGGTTCTATGGGTTTTGAACAAACAAAATAAATTTTACAATACGAAGTCAAGAAAGTAAAACAATCTACAATATCTATCTTATACTCTAACATTCAGAATTAATATGAGGAATACGTAAATTAACAGGCAAACTGTGGTCGAACACACTCGCTGCACAATACATGGCAGATGCCACCCAGATAGATCCCACATATTTCTCAGCAACCCACCTAGACGTCAATATCCACTGTAAGTTACACAATATCACTGAAACTCTGTCTCCCTTGTGAGGGCTTGCAAGTCTTCGTTTTTCCCTTTCGAAGATCTAACTTCGGAATTCCCTCCAAAAGTCAGAATGCCTCAACAACTGCTCATCTTCAAGGGATTCAATCTCATCTCCTGAGAGTAAGCCCCCCTGGTTTCATGCGTCTGCACTCCAGCACCAACTGACAGGCACAACCCCAGCTCTTTAGCCACGCTGAGCAGAACACCACTGCTTCAAAGGGTTATCTTTGCCCCAACTGCCTATAGCACAGAGTCACCGACCTTCTGCTGCCTTTTCGCTCTCCAGGGCTTTTTCCCGAGCCTTCAATAGTTGAAGACTCTGTCAACTGCAGTACTTTTACTGCTTGAAGCCTCTTTCTTTGCTCCTCTCCCCAATGGTTTTTCTCCTTGGTGGTTCCTACCGGCGATAGTATCTCCCCAGTGGTAGTCTCCTCCTGGTGGCTCTTTTCCTGGTTCCTCTCTCTGGGACCTTCCCTGTCCCCTCTCCCGGAGTTTCCTTTGCCTGTCTGGGGCCTCTCCCTGTCCTTTAACCCTGTCCCCTTTTGCAGGCCTTCTGTGTGTTATGGCACCCCATTCCTGGGGTCCGTGATTGAGTTTTCGTGCCGTTTTTCCCTAGGCACTTGCCCCCGTCTGAAGATCTCACAACACTGAGCTGCACATGTGCAGCCTGCTCCCGATTCACAAATATGTGGAAATTCCCGGGGCATGTCAGGACTTGTAGTTCCCAACCTCTGCTCAGAAATCCAGTAAGTTCCTATTTCTTGACAAGTGCCTTTCACAATGTCAGGGCATCCCAAAACATTTTACAGCCAATGAGCCACTTTTGAAGTGCATTCACTGTTGCAACATTGGAAACACAGCAAGATCCTACAAACAGCAATGTCATAACAGCAATGATTGGCAAGGGGATCAAAGGTTACGGGGAGAAGGCGAGAATGGGGTTGAGAAACTTACCAGCCATGATTGAATGGCGGAGCAGACTCGATGGGCCGAATGGCCTAATTTCTGCTCCTATGTTTTATGGTCTTATAATGACCGGATAATCTGTTTTAGTGCTTTTGGTTGAGGGATAAATGTAGGCCAGTACTATTAATTTGTCGAATATAGGTAAAGGATCTTTTAAGTTCACCTAAGAGGACTGTTGGATCTGCAATTTAATATCTCATCCAAAAATCACTCAATACTGAACCTAGATTATGTGCTCAAGTCTCAGGAGTGGGATTTGAATTTGAATTCAAAAGATCTGACTCAGAAGAAACAGTGCTACCACTCCATGTAGTATCAAGAAGCAGCTGAAGGCACTGCATACTACAAAGGCTATGGGCCCTAACAACATTCTGGCTGCATTATTACAAAGACTTTCACTCCAGGACTAGGTGTGCCCATAGCCAAGCTGTTCCAGTACAGCTACAACACTGGCATCTATTTGACAATTTGGAAAATTACCCAAGTGTGTCACGCCCACAAAAACCAGGACAAATCCAATCTGGCCAGTCTACACCTGATCATCAGCAAAGTGGTGAAGGTGTCATTGACAGTGCTATCGAGTGGCACTTACACAGCAGTGACCTGCTCACCGATGCAGTTTGTGTTTCGCCAGGGCCACTCGGCTCCTGACCTCATTACAGCCTTGGTCCAAACATGGACAAAAGAGCTGAACTCAAGAGGTGAGGTGAGAATGACTGACCTTAACATCAAGACAACATTTGACCGAGTGTGGCATCAAAGAGTCCTAGCAAAACTGAAGTCAATGGGAATCAGGGGAGAAAATCTGGAATGGTTGTAATCATACAAGCAGAAAGGAAGATAATTGCGGTTGTTGGAGGTCGTTCATCTCTGTCCCAGGACATCGCTGCAGGAGTTCCTCAGAGTAGTATCCTAGCTCAATCATCTTCAGCTACTTCATCAATGACCTTCCCTGCATCATAAGATCAGAAGTGGGGGTGTTCCCTGATGGTTATACAATGTTCAGCACCATTCTAGACTCCTCAGATACTGAAGCAGTCTGTGTCCAAATGCAGCGTGACCTGGGCAACATTCAGGCTTGGGCTGATAAGTGCCAAGTAACATTAGCACCACACAAGTGCCAGGAAATGACCATCTCCAATAAAAGAGAATCTAACCACCCGCCTGAGACTATCAGTGACATTACCATCGCTGAATCCCCTACTATCAACATCCTGGGGGTTCCCATTGACCAGAAACTTAACTGGACCAGCCATAGAAATACAGTGGCTACAAGAGCAGGTCTGAGGCTGGGAATTCTGTGGCGAGTAAATTGCCTTCTGACTCCCCAAAGTCTGTCCACCGCCTGCAAGGCACAAGTCAGGGATGTGTGAAAGGGAAGAAGGAGGGAAAGAGAACATCGCAACTGAATATTTCTTGGTTCTCATCAGAAGTCCACACATTTGCACTTCCCAGTACTGGTCAACGAACAACATTCATAAGGTAGAACACCACCTGATTTTCCCCCTTCCCAAATATGGGGAAGCTGAGATCAATTGCAACACCTTCAGGTTTCAGGTTCTCTAATAATTGTTACGTATAAAGTATTTTGGGGAACAAAGGTACTTTAGATGTTGCATTTTAAAGCATAGCATGTTTAGGCAATTTAAAAAAACACCTACGATGACAGTCTAAGAGGGTTAAATTATGAGGACGAGTTGAATGGAGCAGAACAAGGAGGTGTAAACTTAAAGTTGGAAATAAGTCACTCAGGAGTGATATCAGGAAGCACCTCATCAGCCACAGGGTAATGGAAATCTGGAATCTCTCTCTCCAAAGCGTTGCTGAGTCTAAGTCAACTGAAAATTTCAACTGATAGAATTGTGTTTGGCATATGTATTAAAGCTTCTGAAACCAAGGTGGAGATGGAATTAAGATATAGGTCATCCATGATCTAAATGAATAGTGGAACAGGCTCAAAGAGATGAATGGCCTATGCAAATAAATTGTCTTTGATGTTTTCTCAGACTGTAAATCATAAGCAATTCATTATCTTGTTCTGGTAATCAATGAAAACTCTCAATCATTATATTGGAGGTCTGTGATCCTTATTTTGGCTGCTTACATAGGGAGATAAGAGACTAGGACACAGGCTGGCAAGTGAGGTTTTTGAAACAGGATGCTGTGTAAGGAGTTTTGCAAACAAAAGCTGCAAAGGTTTTTGTCAAGAGCAAGAGGTCAGGAATGCAACAACAGTTAAAACAAATCTTGATGAAGCAAACAATATGACCCATTGACATGGGTAAACTGTGGTGTATTATTTTTGTATCATTATGAGAAGTTTTACTTCTTTTTTTAGAAATTAAAAAGTTGCATCATGTGCAGTTTACTCATCAAGTTGTATCAGATCCCATCTCACCAAGAGTTTACTTGGTCTACCTTAGAAGAAATTGAAGCTGTACACAAGCGAAATGTACAAACGTTCAGATCAAATCAAACACCTGGGTTATGCTAATGTGCAAATGGATATACAGCAGTATGAATCCATTCCCATCAAGGTAAAAATGCTCAGACTATATCTGGGACCAAATGATAAGACCGTACCGGCAAAGGTACCTATGACAGATCTGAATGTGTAACGAGCCACTCCAGCTGAAATCAAGCAATCAGGCACATATTGAGGGTGAAACTAGGGACTGCCTGGTCAGTTTAGCTCAATAGGACACCAGATGGTATATTTATCCACTGCACAGTGAGGCACCCACTCTAGCTTTATTTTGCTATCAGCTCTGATAGTGAAAAAACTGATAACAGGTCAAAAATCACAAACCACAAGCATATTGTCTACTTTCACTAATTGTAACTAGCAATGTAGTGCAGAGGGAAAGTGAAGTTTTGTTGTTGACTTTAGGGTAACTAAAATGTCATCCTAGACAAACGTATTTGGAAACCTCCCCTTAGGGACAACACTCCTGCCAAACTCTCCAAACCAATTATGCGTCTGCTGGTTACAATGACCAGTTCTAACTCTTTCCTAAGCATGAAATTCAACATATTACCTTTCAAAGAATTGTGAATTGGTTTCAAATCTCATGTGCACAGAGCTTACTGCAGTATTCCTTGGAGCATTTTCACAGAAGAAAAAAGTGAGACACCATCACAGACACTGCAATAAGAACTATTACAAATACAATCTGTCAAAGAACTTAAATTGCCAAAGCTCTGCAATCCCAAAGAATACACAATTCCCACATGCAAACACATCAAAAGCTGACCTTTTCTGACTGCTCCTTATGGATCTGGCTGGTATATTGGATATGAGTAATGCAGAGGCAATTAGTGAAAGCTGACTCCACACACAGATAAAGATCTGAGAGCTGCTGTGTCTGGAAAGCTCCATTTCCAAGTGCAGACATTTCCTTCTCCTCACACAGCAAATACTGCTAAGAAATCCATCAATGAAATTAATTACATTTCTGCTGGGGATCTCAAGGTTGATTCAGTGAAGGAGGGGATAGGGAAAGTTCAATTAATCTGTAGCATAAACAGCATATATTGTGGGTACAGTAATTATTGTAAATGGAATAGGCTGGGTGGGGTTAATTTACTAAATTACATTTGCAGCTTTCTTGTCTTCCTCTTATTTTCCCTTTAATATCCTGTGATTTTTATTGCTTTTACTTCTTTGGTATTGGCAGGATTATGGTTACATTGCAGTACTGGATCAGTCTTTGAATTGTACGTCTAAATTATAATTCATAGTCTGCTGCATCTGAACTCTGGCCCCCAGGAGAAAGGTCAGTGCTTGTATGCCTAAATGTAAATGTAGAGTTGTGCTCACAGCCGGTAAATGTTGCATGCTTTAAGTGTTTGAGTGGCAGCACTTGCAATCTCAAAACATTAAGAAAGATTCTGCTTAAATTGTGTCCGATTGGTTCTCAAATACTTTTTAAGTCCATTTCAACACGTCAAGCCTCAGAGACACAAGATAGCCTCCATTATATTTCAAAGCAACAGCATAATCACATCCTAAATTACCTTCACTGATTGACATCTCCGAATAAGGGCTTTCACCCATTCCTCTTTGTGGTATCATTTTCAAAGAAAGATCAAAAATAATGTTCTATGTGGATTTTAAATTAAGAGAATCCTAGCTACTTTGAAACATTTTGACTGATCTAGATTGTCTACACCACCCAATGTACCCACAGAAAAAAAAAGCTTCAATTTCCTTTTTAGCACTGGACCCACTAAAGTAGAGCAATACAGCCTTCTTAGTTCAGCTTGTTCTGCAAAGGTTGACGGACCAGTGATCAACTCCACAAGCCGATGTACATGTGCCAAGAAGTGGGAGAGCCATACTAATGGAATATCTTCTCCTGCAAATTCTGACAATTCTATTCCTTGACATTCACTCACCAAACACATTTTCTTAGACAGAACGATATGCACGATATTAGCGAAATTAAATATCTGTGAAGTTGAAAACTTGAAATTTTTTTTGAAACGTGTATATTTCCTTGATTCAGAGCACACAATATGATCGCAGAATTAACAAAATTTTCGACCCCTCTACACACACTTCTACAGCTCTGTCACTGTGGTGTCCACCTGGTAATGTGGAAGCATTCCCGCCTGAGTCAGAAGATCATGGGTTCAAGCTTAAATCCAGGACATGATCTCACAATCAGATTGACACTGCAGTCCAATGCTTTGGGAGTGCTTATTATTGTTGCTGGTGCTCTCTTACTGATGAGACGTTAAACCGGGTTCCTTTCTGTCTTTTCAGATGGACATAAAAGATCTTGTTCGACTGTTTAAACCAGAGCTAGGAAAATCTCTTGGTATCTTGGCCAATATTTATTCCATATCAAAACAACTATAAACAGATTAACTGGCCATTTATCTCATTGCTTTATGAAGGCCTTGCTGAGAGCAACCAAGTTGCTCTCCATAAGTTGGCTGCCACTTTCCAAACATAAATAGCAATGACCATACTTCAAAAGTAGTTCATTGGATGGGATGTGCATTGGAACATGAAAGGCGCTAGTTAAATTTAATTTCTTAGTTCTTTCCTAACCTCAGCAGTTCAGGTTAGCAGCCAATAAACAAAAAAAAATTATCAAATTCGATGAGAGCACATCATCCTTTGAACATTGTAACTTCTTCACAACGTGACATATACAACAGCTGTGGTAAAACACACATGAAAACATCAACGTTTAAAAGAGATTGTTGCAGTGTTTGAAAGTTATGCATCTGATGTGAACACAGTTCACATTTTGATAAATCACTCAGTACATTACAGTATATGAAGTGTACCCTTTGAGGATTTTTCTGAAAACCAAGTTGCTCTCCATAATTAGTGAAAACCCAAGCAGTTTAATAATTTCAACAAACATAAGGTGAAGGTGCTTGGCACTCACTCAACCTCTCTATATCCATCTGCAACCTCCTTATGCCCTCTTCAAAACCTACTTTCCTATCTATCTTTGTGTCATCTGCAAATTTAGCTACCATGCCTTCGCTCCCCTTATCTAAGCCATGGATATAAATTGTAAAAAGTTAAGGCCCCAGCACAGACCCCTGGGGGAACTCTACTCATCACATCCTGCCAATTAGAAAAAGACCCATTTATGCATACTCCCTGTTTTCTGCCAGACAGCCAGCCAATCTTCTATCCATGCTAATATGCTAATACCCCCTACACCATGAGCTTCTATTTTCCACAATAACCTTTGATGTAGCACCTAATCAAATGTCTTCTGGAAATCCAAGTACAGTACGCCTCCGGGCTTCCTTTTATTCACAGCACATGCTACTTCTTCAAAGAACTCCAATAAATTGGTTAAACATGATTTCCCTTTCACAAAACCATGCTGACTCTTCCCAATTACCTTGGGCAGGATTTTACGTGTAAGCGAGCAGGGGCGGGGCCCGCTTGCCGACGCGTAAAATGATGCGCGGTGACATCGGATGGAACACCCGACGTCACCGCATCCCATTTAAATTTTCAGGTAGGCGGGGGCGCAGCAAAATCAGCTGTGCGCCCGCCAACCGGTCAATGGCCAATTGAGGCCAGTGACAGAGTCAATTAAGTAATTAAAGGACCTGCCCGTCCAACCTTAAGGTTGGCGGGCAGGCCAGGAACCCCGGCGCGAATTAGAAAAAGCATGAAACCTCATCCACTGGTGGGATGAGGTTTCATGTAGGTTTTAAAAAATTTTAATAAAGTTTTTGTAAAAATTATGGGCATGTCCCAACTCATGTGACAGTGTTACATGAGCGGACATGTTAGGGAAATTTTATTTTTCTATTTTTAACTTTTTGACATTTAGAGCTGATCTCCCTGAGGCTGCACTTAGCCTCAGGGAGATAAGTGCGATCTTTCCTGCCCATGTGCGAAAGAGCGCACTCTCGATTTTGGGATTCCACCCCCCCCCGCCCCTGCCCACACAGGGAGCGCATAGTGCTTCTGTGCAGACGTCACACTGGGTGGGCCTTAATTGGCCCACCCACGTAAAATGGCGCCGTGCCCCCAATCGGGGGCGCCGATCAGAAGCGCGCCTATGCGCGCCCGCCCTTCAACTTCGCCCCCAATGGGGGGAAAATCCTGCCCCTTGAGTTTTTCTAAGTGCCCAGCTATAACCTCCTTAATGATCAATTCTAACATCTTCCCCACAACAGACGTCTAACTTACTGGCCTATAGTTTCCTGTCTTCTGCCTTCCTCCCTTCTTGAATAGAGGGGTTACATTTGCTACTTTACAGTTTGATGGAACCTTTCCAGAATCTAGCGAATTTTGGAAAATTAACACCAATGCAGCTACTACTTCTTTAGCCACCTCTTTTAAGACCCTAGGATGAAGTCCATCGGGACCCGGAGACTTGTCAGCCCACAGCTCCATCAGTTTGCTCAGTACTGCCTCCTTAGTGATTGTCATTTCACCAAGTTCCTCTCTCCCTTTCACCTCCTGATTTACAGCTATTACTGGAAATTTTTTTGTATCTTCTATAATGAAGACATAAGCAAAATATTTGTTCATTTCATCCACCGTTTCCTTATTATCTACTATTAACTACCCATTGTCATTCTCTAGAGGACCAATACTCATCTTACTTACTCTTTTCCTTTTTAAATACCTGTAGAAACTCTTGCTATTGGTTTTACATTTCAAGCTAGCTTCCTCTCATACACTAATTTCGTTCTCCTGATTAACCTTTTAGTCATTCTCTGCCATTCTTTATATTCTGACCAATCATCTGACCTGCCACTCATCTTTGCGCCGTAATATGGTTTTTCCTTAAGTTTGATGCTTTCCTTAACTTCTTTAGTTAACCACAGATGCTGGGTCCTCCCCTTAGAATTTTTCTTTATAGTAGGAATATACTTATTCTGTATATTCTGAAATATCCCCTTAAATGTCTGCCACTGCTTCTCTATTGATCTATCCTCTAGCCTAGTTTCCCAGTTCACTTCAGCTAGCTCAGCTTTCATGCCCACATAGTTGCCCTTAATTAAGTTTAAAATACTAATCTTAGACCCACTCTTCTCCCTTTCAATCTGGATGTGAAATTCAATCATATTGTGGTCGTTGTTACCTACGGGTGCCTTTACTCTGAGGTCATTAATTAATCCTGTCACATTACATTATACCAAGTCTAATATAATTTGCTCTCTGGTTGGTTCCAGAACATGCTGCTTTAAAAAACTATCTTGAAAGCATTCTCTGAACTCCTCAGCCAGGATACTACTGCCAATTTGATTTTCCCAGTTTATGTGTAGATTAAAATCACCCATGATTATTGCTGTCCCTTTATCACAAAGCACCCAATATTTCTTCTGGTATACTTTGTCCTACATTGTGGTTACTGTTAGGGGGCCTGTAGACCACTCCCGCTAGTGACTTCTTTTCCCTACTATTCCTCATCTTTACCCAAACTGATGCTGATCGCCTGAACCACGGTCATCTCTAACTATTGCACCAACGTCATCCCTGATTAACAGTGCTAGCCCTCCACCTTTACCTAGCTTCCTATTCTTCTTGAATGTCATATACCCCTCAATGTTCAGGACACAATCCTTGTCATCCTGTAGCCACGTCTCTGTAATGGCTATCAGGTTATATTTATTTACTTCAATGTACACTCTCAATTCATTTTCTTTGTTATGAATGCTATGTGCATTCAGATATAGAGCCTTTAGTTTTGTCTGTTATCTTTGTAACATATAGTCTTGACTGGGTGTATTCTTTGGTTTTCTTCCCTGTCCCTTCCTGCCATTCTCTGACCCTCATTTTCCATTTTACTATTTTGCTCCCCTGCTTTGACTCTACCCCTTGATTTGCTACCTCTACCCAAGCTTGATCCCTCACCACCTCCGCCCTCTACTTGTTTAGTTTAAAACCCTCTCTACTTCCCTAGTTACACGGCTCACCTGAACACTGGTCGCTGCACAGTTCAGTACAGTCCCCACATCCCCCAGTACTGATGCCAGCACCCCATGAATCGGAATTCACTTCTCCCACACCAGTCTTCAAGCCACAGATTAATTTCCCTAATTTTATTTGCCCTAGGCCAGTTTGCATGTGGCTCAGCTAATAATCCAGAGAACCTTTGAGGTTCTGCTTCCTAATTTGGTGCCTAACACTTCTTATGACTATGCAGAACCTCTTTCTTTGTCCTGCCTATGTCGCTGGTACCTATGTGTACCATGACAACTGGGTCCTCCCCTTCTAAGTTCCTTTCCAGCCCTGAGCAAATGTCCCGAACCCTGGCACCAAGCAGGCAACACAGCCATATGGACTCTCGCTCTTTACTGTAGAGAACTCACTATACTATCCCCACTACTATTACATTCTGGTTTGCTAAACCGCTTGAATGGCTTCCTGAACCATGGTCAGTTGGTTCATCCAGCCTGCAGACCTCACTTTCGTCCACACAGGTTGTGAGCACCTCAAACCTGTTTGACAATTGGAAGTCTGAGGCTCCTCCACAACTGTGTGCTTGATCCCTTTAACTGCCTTGCTCACAGTCACATCCTCCTATCCCTCACCGCTGTCCAAAACAGATGACCATTTCTTAAAGGTGTGACCATCTTCTGGAACTAAGTATCCAGGTATTTCTCCCCTTCCCTTATGTTGCACAGTGTCTGCAGTTTGGCTTCAAGATCAATAATCCTGATCTGGAATTCCTTTAGCTATTTATACTTTCTGCAAATGTGTTTGCCCTGGATCGCCTTGGCATCCAGAAGCTCCCACACTTCACAGCTTCAACATAAAAAGCAATGGCAGGGCTGGTTTTATGTTATTTAGTTAAGTTAATTACTTTCTTAATTAACTTCGAATTATTCCTATGTATACTACAATTTACTGTGCTTATTAAAAGCTAGTATCACCTACAACTAAAAGTTATACATTACTTAATTACATAGGTGTGTGTTTTCGATATTTAATTGTCTTATTTTTATTTTAAAGTTTGTTTTTATGTATATTTACTTTTTTAATATTTATTTTAATTAATAAACCCCACTACTCCCAATAAGCTTTACTACCGCTATTACAAAAACCTTATTAAGAAGAAAACCTTACAGTTACCAGTAAATTGTATCAGTATTTAAAAGATAAATGAACAAAACAGGTAAAATACTCACCAACCGCTTACCTAGTTCCCTACGACGTCACACATGATTTTCTCCAAATCTGGTCAATCCACTGAGACCCACCAGCAGCAGCTAGCTCTTTTATCTACCTGTTCCTCCCTCTCTCTCTCCTTCTCGAGCTCTTTTATCTCCCAGCTATATGATTTGTATAGGGGAGATTGCTCTAGATTGCTAGCCAGTTTCAAGAAAGGTGACAAAACTGAGGCAAATACAGATTCATTAGTCTTTCATATCAGGAACAAACTTGATTCCTACATGAAAATAATCTACAGTAGTAAACATGGATTAGAGAGTAGTCAAATAGCAGTCAACATAGATTTAGAAGAGGACAATAAGGGCTGACCAATTTTTCTTCTGAGGGAGAACATGAATTAAGAAATAGGTCAAGGGTTAGAAAGTGACAGTTACTTATTTGAGGAGTGATGTGAGGGCAGGTGGCAGGAATGCTGCAAGGATCGGTGTTGGGTTGTAGCTAGCTGTGCAAGGCATGTCTGTAAGCACGCATCTCAACCAATGAAAAGTGGCTTAAGATGCAGCGTGTTGCTGTGATGTGAGTCAAGTAGGATCATTTTGGGTAATGTTAGTATTGGATGAATGGGCATCACTGTAGGAGAAGGATCTGGTACCTAAAGGATTAACATGAGACTGAGTACAGTACCGCCCACGCAGCAATGTAAAAAGGCAAATGACCCGGAGCTAGGGCCAGGATAGAGTTGAGCAGCAATGTGCAAGGACCTCGTACAGAGTCCTCTCCATACCTACTGTAAATATGTACATAGTTCAGCATTGTGAATAAAGACTTCCTTGTTACTTATACGAGACTGCTTCATGTTGTCCAAGTAGTATCCTTCAAGCGGAGTGACAACAGAATATATCATGGGAACAGTGGCAGAATCCATCATGATGGCAACAAGGGATAAAAAAAAAATTAATTTAAAAAATAAAAATCCTCACTACAATGCTGAAGAACTAAAGGAAAGGACACCTTCAACACTTCTTGCATTGAGGCAACCTGAAGCTAAGATGCTGAGAAAACTCACCAGAGAAGCTCCAGAGAAACGAGAGCCTGGAAGCAAGAAAAAAGTAGAAGTTTAAACTCAGGCAGAAGACTCCACTGAATCCCCCATGGAAGTGCAGTTTCAACCAAGCAGAGCCAGCAGCCTGCAGGGCGAGAGAAAATTCTTTCAAATTTCCAGGCTAGCCAGACCTGTGAATCCTCTCTTAAATCACATCAGCCAGAAACACTTTCAATCACTAGCCCGAACCCTGACTTGGTGCCCACCCCACGTGGCGACCAAATTCGGAATGGAACGAAGAAAAAGATGATGACCGAGAAAACTTTTTTTCACAAAGTCGAGTACCTTGCGATTCTTTGGCCTCCCAGCCAGCGAGAATTCCGCCCTCTTCATCCGTTCCCATCGCAGAGTAAGAAGTCCCTTGGCAGCCCTCCAACCCTGCAGCCATTTTGGTTTCTCCTTCTCCATCGGAGAGCTGCCTCCATTTTGAAATTCGCACCAAAACATAGGAAGCAAATGAAAATCCCTTCTTCATTGATAACCAGTGATTCCATCTTGAAGTCCGCTTCTCTTAAAGCTACAACTACACTTCAAGAATTTTAAAGATGGATCACAATTCTTCGCTCGCACCTCCAATGGGCTTCACCTATGGCCCTGATCACTCCAGAATTTGAGTTATTGGGGGGGAAAAATTTTTGAGGTGCAGCACTGCTACAGGATTAAATAGAAAAAAATCGGAGGTAGAACAAGTTATCACACTATTTACCCCATTGGGCCAATTGCAGACAACATCATTGCAAGGCAAGCTATAGATGAGTCATCTGCTAAATTTGGCAATGTCTTAAAATCTTTCAACTTTTTCTTCAACCTGAGATCCAATAAAATCCTGAACGTGCCAAATTTAACAGGAGAATCCAGCAGCCTGGGGAACCTGTTGATTCCTTCATCAATAATCTCTACTGGATAGCAGAAGGGTGTGAATATGGCGAATTAAAATCCGAGCTCATCCGAGGCAGAATCGTGGTGGGCATAGCGGACAATTCATTCTCTGACCTCCTCCAAGCCAAAAATGATCTTACTCTCGACAAGGCTGTCCCGTTGGTTAGACTCTCTGATCTGCGTGACCAACACAGGCCAATCTCAGAGGAGAGAACACTTCATGGGGCATAAGGCACATCTCAGTCCACCATATCAAGCTACAGAAGCACAGGGGCTGCCCAAGTCAGAGTAAGCCACCCTAAACTACCCTGCCAAATGACCTTGCTGGTGGTGTAGTGCAAAGCACCCCACAGGAAAGACCAATGTCCTGCAAGTACTGCCCAGTGCTTCCACTGCCACAGACAGGCACATTTTGGTAGGCTGTGCAAGTTGAGACCCCAACACCACAGAGACAACCCGAAAGCCCCAAAAGACCCACAGTCTCTCTTCTTGGGTGACATGAGATGATGCGGCTTTTCATTCTGAAACACAGACATCATAATGAACAGCCACCTAATGAACTTTAAGTTAAATTCAAGTGCCGTAGTGACAGTCCTATCCGATGAGGAACCATACCTCCAAGGCTTCTGAGTCTGAACGACGGATACTCCACTTTACAGCGCAGGGAGAGTCCAACTCCTGGTCATTGGCATGAGATATGGCAATAAACAGATCACAGAGCTGATCTCTGTCGTGCAAAATTAGCCTTTCTTTATCCTCAGCAGGAATGCCTGCCTATTTCTCAATCTTCTCCAGTCGGCAGAAGAGGTGAAGACAACCACGGTCCCCACACAGTCGGAATGACATCCTCCTGGAGGTTCAACAATAAAACAGCATTTAATCGTTGACTTCGTTTGTAACCTCTCTTCTCTTTTCATGGAGTAGGACTGTTCTTCTCCATTTCAGGTCCCCAAACCTTCCCAAGGGCCAGGCCAACCTACCACGCTTGAGGCTGCCACAGCACCCCTGGTGGATATGACAACAAGGCCAGAATTGCCTTTCAGAGAAGCCTCTACCTCTACCAGTAACAGTAGACACGCCAACCACTGCATGAACCCGACAACCTCCAGCCAGCATGCCAAAACCACAGTCTCTGCTGCAACCAGGTAGCAGCCTCACACAACCTACACAACTAAACAAAGGTGAGCTATCTATCCAGTCTTTTCTATCACAGAAAGGTTCTCTCTCTCCCAACCTCAAAGAGCTGCCAAACACCCGAAAAGGCAAAAGAACAAAAAAACACCCACAACCTGATGAATACCAGATTCGCCCACCTACAAAGAAATCATCACGGCTAACTACAACCAATCATCTGCAAACCATCCAGGCCGACCAGGCATGAGGCACCGTCCATCAATGGAAGATGTGAATGTAACCATGTCTACATCCCAGAACAACCTCCAAAGCACTGCCAAGAGCAAGGACCTCTAGAGCCGACCATTCTCCCGACCGGACGACAAATGAAATGTGGCAGAGGTACAAGACCTCCAGACCGCCTGAATCTCTGATATCAAGGACTTGAGGAGGTGGGAGGGTGGTAGAGGGGGTAGTAAGAACATTATTAATGCATGACGTTAATGTTTAATGTTAATGTTGTTAATGTCTATAATGAAATAGCATAGGGTTAGAATAGTTTATAGTTGTACTATGAAAGTTGGTTGACAAGACATTATAGTAATGCAAGATCTGAAACAAACTGGAAGAAAACTAATGTCAGTTTCTATCCAGGATAAAGACTTGGGGGGAGGCATCGTAGAAGGATCTGGTACCTAAAAGGTTAACATGAGACTGAGGATAGTACCACCCATGCAGTGATGTAAGAAGGCACATGACCTAGAGCTTGGGCCAAGCTAGGGCCAGGCTAGAGATGAGTAGCAATGTGTAAGGACCTTGTTTGGAGTCCTCTCCATACCTACTGTCATTATGTACAAAGATCAGTATTGTTAATAAAGAATTCCTTGTTACCTATACAAGACTGCGTCATGGTATCCAGGCAGTAGCCTTCAAGCGTAGCAACAACAGAAAATATCATGGTAACAGCAGTAGAATCCATCAATTTGTAAAATTGAAGTTTATTTTTTAAAGTTGTGTGACATGTTCCCAAAACCTTGGAGAAACCCTGAAAAATGTTCGGGGTGGAATGTCCAACTTTACAAACTAAAACATTCATAAGCACAAACCACTGCAAGTTACAGAAAAAGCCAAGCAGAGCATTACAGGTTGTTGAGAATGCCTATCCTTCCTGTGAAGCAGCAGGATAATCTAAAGGATGGGGCTAATCAAAGGCACCTAATTTTTAAACACCAGTCTCAGAAATGAAGTAATTATGCCGGCCCTAGCTTACAAGCCAGACAGGTGGTGTATTTTTAGGGAAAATCTCTAGGACAAGGCACTGGATATTCATTTCAAAAAGTTAAGCACTCAATGAAAACTGACTGCCTCGACAAGGAACTTATGCAAGGAGTGTGACAAATATCTCACTGAATATTTCGCCAAATAAGTAAAATGTTATAGAAAACAGATTGCTTGCTCACTTGACAGCAGAGCTCAAAATGAAAATGCAAGTCTGAAATAAAACAAAAAATGCTGGAACGTAGTAGCAGATGAACATTTCTGATCAGGTAAGTCCAACCTGACATATTAACCTATTCTTTTACAGCTTAGTTGAAATAGTTATTAAATGTCATCTATAACTTTCTAATTGTAGTTCCAAAAAGTGTCAGAAAAATAGGGCTATAAAACATAATTAGCATCAGTAAATTTACAATTCTCGGGTTGCCAGTCCAGCTTACTATTAAATGCAGCTTGGATGCTCATTAATTTCTTTATTGCAACACTTGATCAATACACAATTGATTATTTTATTGCAAGTTTTGTTCAGTACAACTCCCCAATATGTACAAAGTGGTGTAAGTTTTGGTGAAGAATGATGTTCAAACTCTTTTCGCTGAAAGAAAAGGTGAACTATATCGGGGAATCTAAAACAGGGAATCTGGGAAATAAAAATACAATAGTCTTCATAAACAAAAGTACATTTCTGTGATTTAAAGGTGGTAGCACTTATTCTCCAAGTCAGAAGGTTGAGTGTTCTGTGCCTCCTCTGCAGGCTTTAACATATAACCTAGGTTGACAACATAACACAGTAATTTTGCAGTGGCTTTCTTTCAACTGAAACATTAAAGTGAATGGGTTTGTCTACTCTCTCAGGCAAATACAAAAGTCCCACAACACTTTGTCATAGAGGAACACCTAGAGTCCTGGCTAACTTTTATCCCTCAACTAATAACACTAAAACAGATTATAATGTCATTTACCTCCGTATTCACAAGTCCTTGCTACGTACAAACTGGCTGTTGCTTTACCCTCGCAAATTAATGATTACACTTACTGCACAGAACTTATGGCATGTTCTAAGGTACGTGAAAAGTGCTACAGGTCTGTTGGAAAATAAGTGCGTTATTATTCTATCCTAGCTGCTCTTCACAAATATTCGCACTGTGGGAGGGATGGACTGCCCTTTCCTGTTGAGCTTTATGTGAAGGGGTTTGGGGTGGTAGCTGAATTGATTAACAGTTCTTCTGGCCAACTCCTAAACAGGAGTATGGGATCAGAAACCAAGCCCCAACTTCTAGGGGAACAATAATCAACATATGCCTGGTCAGGTTTTGTTGAAAAAGTTGCCTTTGCTCAGGCAGGATCAGAAAGTTAGAAATTCTACTGCAACAGTTCAGAGTCAAGTCAAGTAATGTAGCTCACTAACGTGCAGTTGTGTGGTATGTTCTCTATTTTGTATCAATACACAAAGAACTAAGTCAACCTGACAATGACTGTTGCTCTGTATATTTACCTTATTGTGAAATAAAGCAACTTAAAAATTCCTGTTGAGTCTCACCTCACTGAATGATAGTTCAGTTCACTTTCTGGGAGATTGAAGTAGCATTCATAGGTTCAGATCACAAAGGGATGCGATTGCTACATTCTCATGATATGCTATTGCACAAATAATAGGAACAAGGACAATGTAATTCAGCCCTCATAATAGCAAAAGGCATAATAGTAGATGCTGGAAATCTGAAATATAAACAAAAAATGCTGGAAATACTCAGCAGGTCAAGCAGCACCTGGAGAGAAAAATAGGGTTAACATTTCAGATCTGTGATGTTGACCTGGTGACTATTTCCAGCTTTCCTGTTTTTCTTCCATAAAAGCAAGGTGCCGTGACTAATTAAAGGAGTGACTGATGCCACTGAGCCAGGGAAAGTATCAAAAGAGACCAGGATTTGGGAAAAGTCCAACCAATGAGAATTACAAGGTGAAGCAGGAATCAGCCAAATCAGACCACAAAAGACAGTTGGACCTTCACCAAAAAAACTGTAGGTAAAGAAACTCAGGGCAGGGTAATGTAAAGCTCCGAAAATGAATAAAGACCACCCAACTGCCTGTTGTCACAATCCCAACATTAGCTTAAGGACAAATTTGTAAAGCCCACAGGAAGCTGGGAACATGGTGTGGTAAAAGGCCCAACGTGGAGCACTCAGTATCCTTTAGCAAACTATACAAATTTGTTACAGAAAAAAGCCACACACACATGCATGCTTTAATGTTATTGATAGAAGCTTTCATGATAGGCCTGGGAGTAGAAGGTAGCACCCAGTGCAACACTAAGCTATGAAGTCATTCATTTCGGAAGGTCACAGGTCCGATCCCAGTTTATGCTGGGTTAGCTGATGCCAGCTGGAACAGTGGCTGGGATGCAATAATTGATTTCAGCATACCTGGACTAGCTAGGGACATCTCAAGTCAGCCAGGGTTTCCAGTCCTGCTGTCTCATCTGTTCAAACATTGATATGTGGGTGCAAACTGAGGACAGGATTGGGCTTTGCTGTGATGCCCTATAATGAAACAGTATAACACTCAGTGCCTTGATTCAAAATGACCAGTTGGATGGAGCCAGAGAGCATGGGGCAGTGAGCACACAAGAGTCAAAGGGGAAAGGAGAAGGACTGAGAAAGACAAAGTGCAATGCTTGACTACTGTCCTCCACCAAGTAATGTGGTAACTTTTAACTCATTCCTATCTGAACCATTTGAAGAAATTCACTTAAAAGTCATACGGCTCAAAATACTCTCAGTAGCTACAATCCAAGTTTGGAAGAATAAAAAACAATATTCTGGGTCAATTTTAACCATTGCTTGAATGGGCATCGTATCAACATTTCAAGCAACCATTATTATTATTGAAATGGACTAACTGCGCCGAGATTGATATAAAGGCAAGTTGATACAAACAAAAGTTGATCAAGGGACTGAACAACACTTCACTGCAAAGGTGCTAATACATAAAGAAACTCATTTCAATTCAACTCAATAGTTTACGCTTGGACAATGAGTAACTTGCAAAAAAGTGACAAAAAATGATAAATGTTCTTGCTTCAACACTGAACCATAAAAATTATACGATTTCAAAGAATCCCTTCATGTATACAGTGTGAGACAGTCATGCAATAACCCTTTAATTAGATTATAATTGGTTAGCTCCACTCCTTTCTTTCCAGCCTCCAAAGGCTGCATTGCTTTCTATTATGCATTTATAAAAATGTAAATTTCTAATCACTCCTTTGAGATGATCATTGTTGATTTAAATTACAATTTCATCCATCTGATGTTATTTAGGTAGGTCTGAATGTGTTTCATCAGACTAAGGGGTGGCTGCTGAAAAAGCATCTCAATTGCCAATAAAATATATTTATTATTCAACACTCAATAGTTTGGGTTTGACAGCCAGTTAACAACCATCTGTTATTACTGGGCTTGATTTGCTTGCAATAAACAAGCGAAAATCCAATGTGCTTACTTTGCCAGAAAAAAAAACAATTTTCTACAACAGTGAGTTTAACAAAAATACTGACTCTTCTATGAGTGCAATTGAAGAGAGCAAGATGACTGAAAAAAATGCCTCATCACCTATTCTCCAAGACTAGTCATGTAAAGATGCTGGGTATAAACTCCCAAAGGACCTGCAGGACTCTGAATTAAGACTGCAGAATCTGTAAGCAGTAGGTCCAGCATCTGAGTCAGTGGCCCACCATCAAAAGAAATGTACCTAACCAACAATGACATGCAATACATACTGGCTATCCTTCAAGGAATATACTCCAAAATATGTCTTCTGAAGTTACAATTATAACAAAAAATAAATCAGCCATCATATACAGAAAATGTCATATCTCTCCATTTCAGCGGGATAACAAAGACCCCAATCTACAAAATAAATTATGTACAAAATAAAACAAATTAAAAGTCGATATTATTTGAGACTTCAAATTTAATCAAAAATATCACCCCACATTGATACTTTTTCATTAATACTTGCATTTTTCCATCTGATTTAATTTCAAATTTTTTTCCAAAAACAAAATCCCACAACCTGCAAATCTCACCGGAAATTTGAATTAACTTTTAAAATGTTAGTCAGGGATATAGAGCCTTAAAATCAATATTAAGCAGGAGAACAGGAGCTCCTTTAGTAAACCCTCAAGACATGAGAAATAACTTCAACTATTTTCTAATTAGCTAATACTATTGGCAGTTACTTCAATTAATAAACAAATACTGCAGTCTAAAGATCAGAAAAATAAACTGCAGTTCCTAAAATTCTTGATCCAAGCATAACATTACCTTAAACCAAGGGCAAGTTTTATGTATTCATTCATGGTAAGAGGGGATTACTGGCTAGGCCAGGTGTAGGTACACCCATAGTGCTGTTAGGGAGGGAATTCCAGGATTTTGATCCAGAGACAGAGACGGAACAGCGATATATTTCCAAGTCAGGATGGTGAGTGGCTTGGAGGGGAACTTGCAGGTGGTGGTGTTCCCATGTGTCTGCTGCCCTTGTCCTTCTAGATGGTACCGGTTGTGAGTCTGGAAGGTGCTACCTAAGGAGCCTTGGTGATTTCATGCAGTGCATCTTGTTGATGGTACACACTGCTACCACTGTGCATCGGTGGTAGAGGGAGTGAATGTTTGTGGAAGGGGTGCTGATCATGTGGGCTGCTTTGTCCTGGGTGGTGCCAATCTTCTTGAGTGTTGTTGGAGCTGCACTCATCCAAGCAATTGGAGAGTATTCCATCACACTCCTGACTTGTGCCTTGTAGATGGTGAACAGGCTTTGGGGATTCAGGAGGTGAGTTACTTGCTGCAGGTTTCCTAACCTCTGACCTGCTCTTGTAGCCAAAGTATTTATATGGCTAGCACAGTTCAGTTCCTGGACAATGGTAACCCTCCCCCCCGCCCACACCAGGGTGTTGATAGTCAGGGATTCAGCGATGGTAATGACACTGAATGTCAAGGGTGATGGATCAATTCTCTCTTGTGGAGATGGTCATTGACTGGCATTTAGATGGCACAAATGTTACTTGCCACTTGTCAGCCCAAGCCTGGATATTATCCAGGTCATGCTGCATTTGGACATGGACTGATTTAGAGTCTGAGGAGTCATGAATGGTGCTGAGCATTGTGCAATCATCAGCGAATGTCCCCACTTCTGACCTTATGATGGAAGGAAGGTCATTGATGAAGCAGCTGCAGATGGCTGGGCCTAGAAAACTACCCTCAGGAACTCCTGAAGTGATGTCCCGGAACTAGATGTTTGACCTCCAACAACCACAAACATCTTCCTTTGTGTTAGGCATGACGCCAACCAGCAGAGAATTTTCCCCTGATTCCAGCTTTTCAAGGGCTCCCTGATGGCATACTCGATCGACTACTGCCTTGATGTCAAGGGCAGTCACTCTCACCTCACCTCTGGAGTTCAGCTCTTTTGTCCATGTTTGAACCAAGGCTGTAATGAGATCAGGTGCCAAGTGGCCCTGACAGAACACGAACTGAGCGTCAGTGAGTAGGTTGTTGTTAAGCAAGTGCTGCTTGATAGCACTCCCATCACTTTACTGATGATAGAGAGTAGACTGATGGGGCAGTAATTGGCTGGGTTGGATTTGTCCTGCTTTTTGTCTACAGGACATAGCTGGGCAATTTTCCACATTGCCGGGTAGATGCCAGTGTTGTAGCTGTACTGGAACAGCTTGGCTAGGGGCGCGACAAGTTCTAGCGTACAGGTGTGCCTGGTGCTGCTCCTGGCATGCCCTCCTACACTATTCATAGGACCAGGGTTGATCCCCTGGCTTGGTGGGAATGTTAGAGTGGGGGATATGCCAGGCCATGAGGTTACATATTGTGGTTGAGTACAATTCTGCTGCTGTTCATGGCCCACAGTGCCTCATGGTTGCCCAGACTTGAGTTGTTAGGTCTGTTTGAAATCTATCCCATTTAGCACAGTGGTATTGCCACACAACATGATGAAGGATATCGTCAATGTAAGACGGGACTTGGTCTCCACAAGGACTGTGCGGTGGACATGCCTACTGATACTGTCATGGACAGATACATCTGCAGCAGGCAGGTTGGTGAGGATGAGGTCAAATATGTTTTTCCCACTTGTTGGTTCTCTCACCGCCTGTCGGGAGACCAGTCTAGCAGCTGTGTCCTTTAGGACTCGGCCAGCTTGGTCTGTAGTGGTGCTACCGAGCCACTCTTGGTGATGGATGTTGAAGTCCCCCACCTAGAGTACATTTGGTGCCCTTTCCACCCTCAGTGCTTCCTCGAAGTGGTGTTCAACATGGAGCTGATTCATCAGCTGAGGGAGGGCGGTACGTGGCAATCGGCAAGAGGTTTCCTTGCCCATGTTTGACCTGATGCCATGAGACTTCATGGGGTCCGGAATCAATGTTGAGGACTCCCAGGGCAACTCCCTCCCAACTGTATACCACCACCTCTGCTGGGTCTATCCTGTCGGTGGGACAGGACATACCCAGGGATGGTGATGGTGGTGTCTGGGACACTACCTGTAGGGTATGATTCCTTGAGTACAACTATGTACTGTCTGTATTGACTGTCTGTGAGACAGCTCTCCAAATTTAGAAACAATCCCCCAGATGTTAGTAAGGAGGACTCTGCAGGGTTGACAGGGCTGAGTTTGCCATTGTCGTTTCCTGTGCCTAGGTCGATGCCGGGTGGTCCGTCCGGTTTCCTTCCTTATTGACTTGTTTTAAGCTGTTTGATACAACTGACTGGCTTGCTAAGCCATTTCAGAGGGCATTTAAAAGTCAACCACATTGCCGTGGGTCTGGAGTCACATGTAGGTCAGACCAGGTAAGGACAGCAGATTTCTTTCCCTAAAGGACATTAATGAACCTTTGTAAACCAATCGTCTCAAGCTGTATTCACCACATTTTCTGAAACCATTCTGCAGCCGTCCTTTTGAAAATTTTTTTTTCAAAAGGATAGCTGCCGAATGGAACCTTGGGACTAAGACATCCACCTTCTCGTTCTATTGGCAAAAGGCATTTTTGAGAACCTAAATTTGAAAAGAACTAAACAGTTTCCGCACAACCACATTTTGTGTGGACAGTAAACTCCAAGAATTACACAATAAAACCTGTCCTGTAATACTTTGCATATCATCTCCTCTGTGCATGTGCTAAAATATGCCACAAATGCTACCGAAAAGCAGGCAGGGCTCTTACTTTCAAATGGTGTCTCAATCAGTCTGACTTCTGTTAGCCATTTAGTACGTCATGTCTGCTTTTCTATTTCTGTCTAAATATCATAGATCGTGGCATTTAAATCAACTTTTGAAGCCTCGTGGGTGTTGACTTATATGCCAAGTAAAAAATGCGGACTGCCAGAATTGGAGTAGGTAGTCACCATTTTGAAATTTGAAAAAACATAACACTAGTAATTCAAATTAAATCAACGTGACACTTTTTATTGAATGAATTAATTTTACAAGGGCACCTTTAACCACAATCAAAACATTTTAAAAACCATCAAATTCATTCTGAGTCACTTTGGCTATGGCATCATTGTAAGGACCCCGCTCTGGATCAGATTTGGCGTTTTCGGTTTCAGAATCATCCCTCCACAGTAAATCATATTCAACATTTTTTGAACAATCTGATGACAGTTTGTGCATTAAAAGCATCCCGTGTTTTGATGATGAAATCACACAAAAGATCAAGCTGGGCAGTACACATATTTCCACTCTTTGTGAAGGTTTTTTCTCCATTAACCATCCACCTATTCCATTCAAAGCAAACATGATTCTCGAATGCCTTGTTGAGACATACATCCAAAGGATGAATAATGGATGTCAGACCCCCGGTATAACTGCAATGTGGGTGTTATTTCTTCGCCAGGTGCCTCTTGATCTCATTAGTTAAATGGGATTTGCACATTCCCCACACTAATAAGCTGCGGTCTTTGCACAGGCCACCAGGACACCTATTCCATAGATTCTCAATCCACAACTTCACTCCATCCTCATCCATCCAAACAGTGTCATGGACATGCACAAGAACTCATGCAGGGAACTTGATTCTCAGCATGTTTTTACGTTTGAAAATGACCACAGGTTTTAATTCCGTTCCGTCGGCGATGCAGGCAAGTACCACCGTGAATCTTCTCTTCTCATGTCCTGTGGTTTTCACTAGAACTGTTTTCCCATTCCATAGTTCCACGGTTTGGCAGATCAAAATTTATTGGTGTTTCATCCTTATTGCCAATGTGACACAATGTTTTTGACGCTGTCTGATGATGAATCGCTGGAAACTGGCAATTTTGGCATTGAGTTCTTCTGGCATTCTCTGAACAATCTTGGTCTTCTGATACACTGGACATTTTTGTTCCATGAAGCAGCTACACCAACTAGCCATTACTCTGAAATCTCTGCTGGGCTCAAGGCTTGATTTGGCCCATTTAAGTGCATATATATGCATTGTATTTCTGGTGACAAAACCATTCTGATGATTTTTGAGGACCCTTTCCAATACACGCTT
Source organism: Cetorhinus maximus (assembly GCF_964194155.1). Classification (NCBI taxonomy): domain Eukaryota; kingdom Metazoa; phylum Chordata; class Chondrichthyes; order Lamniformes; family Cetorhinidae; genus Cetorhinus; species Cetorhinus maximus. Next base: position 16,273,189 of record NC_135888.1, on the reverse strand, counting down.
CTCAAGGTCAGGTCAGTGGCTGGTCCGTGTTCTCAAGATTCATTTGGTCTTGGGCATCTTCTTCCATTCTTGCACCAGTTTTTTTTACGAACACTGAATTCCCTCGTTACAACGCAGTTATTTGATGAATTAGCAAATGTTATGACTTTTAGCTTGAAACCAGCTTCGTACTTCATTCTTTTTGCCAGAGAACCCTTTTCTATTTGTCAGTTGCCATGCATGGTCTGCTTTGTGTGGGTGTGTCTTAAACTCCAGTGCATCTTATTGGCAACATTGGTATCATCTGTTTGATCCCATATGTCAGGTTTAGAAGGTGAGTAAAACAATGTATTCTTGAGCTGAAAAACTGAGGCTGACTCCTAATGCAGAGGTAGCATTTCTTAGCAGGAAAAGGGGAGCTTGACTTGTATGCTGAGTATAGGTCCAAATATGGTGCTGAGAAATGGAGTCGTCTCATTCACTGGGTCTACTTATACATCACAGTCTACAGTATTCCTAATCACATGCTGCCATGGGGCAAATTCTGCTCACCCTGCCCTTGAATATAGCTGCAGCTTAAGTCTTAAGTTCACATCACAGTGCAACTATGTAACAGAGTCTGATTTCTGTTTTTGCCCCTGTGGCATAAGGCTATTGGATTTCTTTCTCCTGAATTGTGGAATGTGACCCCAAGTATTAACAAGAATCCTGAAAACTTATCAGTTGCCTTGAATTGATTTTGGTCATAGGCCTTCGTTCAAGGCTGTTTCTTAAGCTGCATGCTGTTTTTTGTGCTGTCAGCTTTGTTGGATGATTTGTCAACTTTCCTGCATTTTGTAGGTTGGCATGACTAAAGAAACACTGTTCACAACATATTGCTCTCTTGAAGACAGGGCTTGTATTTGGCTATGGATCCATTGGTGTTCACAACCCCCAATGAATATTCCTTCATAGGACAGCTTTGAAAGTGAGATCAGCAGGTTATACTTAACTGCAGATGCATCACATCAGAGTCCGATTCTGTCATCATTTGATGCCAACATATACACACTTCCTGAAATGAGTTACTGAATAGATCAGTGGCTGGATCTTGACAAATATTTTTCCCTTCCAAGCCCGCGTGTACTGAGGCCAACAGTAACTTTGTCCTGGATAAGATCACCAAATTCTACACAGATCAGGGAACAACCCTGGCACCAGCCTGATCTGTATAGTTTTTATACTGTACCACTTGATACATTACCCACTAAATCAAGAAAGATCTTAATTTCTTAAAACTAAATAGCCTAAAAAGAACTTAACATCAAGGTTAGCTGAAACCAGCACATCCTCAAAGGATGTTTAACACTCACTCCATCCACGTAGACTCATGTATGGATGAGACTGGTTGAGAATGAAACCAAAGTTGCAGAAAAGAAAAGGAATGCAAGCACCCACCCTACAACCCAATCCAAAACAGCCAAGTGTAGCCTCAAAAAGTTAAAAATTGTTTGGCCTTAGGAAGGCTTATACATTTAAATATCATCCTGCCTTTAAAGAGGAAAATATTATACCAAAAAAAGGCTAAACATTCCATATACTTCTGCAAGCACCGAATGACAGGCACCAGCAGTCTGTGAATCCCTAATAAAATTGACTGCAGCAGCAAACCTGCAAGAATAGGCATAGCCGATTCACTCAGCTGTTATGCTAATTACTCACAGAGGCAGTTTTAACACAAACACTAGATATCAAATTAACACACCACCAGTAAAGAGGCTATCACTTCTAAACTATCTTCACCGACACAATCAGAGGTAACGTGTACAATTCAGAATTTATGCATCAAATCGTGTTAATTGATGGAACCATAAATGGTCATGACAAGTCACACCTGTGCACAGTTCGACTTGTGCTTAATACCTCATTTTATGTTCGTATGCATCTAATGTATAATTGTACACCAATGCATCAGCAACAGTCGACAGATAACACAGTAGCCAATCGTGACTTTATTTCAGTCATAGAACCATTTAGGTATGTGTTGAAATTACTCCTGTACTGCTAATAGTGTAAACAACCACTAGTAAATAGTTTTTTTATTTAAAATAAAGAACAAAACCATTGCTATCTCATACATTCACGAGCTGTTGCTAATCAAACAGGATATTGAAGAGATCAATAGATTTCTAGATATCAGATATATTGAGTGCAGCCTTGGCAAATGGAGTGCAGCTGACTGAGTGAAACTTGAGTTTGGTGAGAGGGGAGTTTTAAGTGTTAATTCTGTTCTGAAATTTTGTTCTTATATCTAATCTAGTCTGTAATCAGCAGTAAGTGGAAAGTGCTGTATAAGCAGGCTAAGTTCTTTCTTGCAGTTTAAACAGGGTAAACTCACTCTCAGCTGTAGGAGTTGAGTAGTTTAATTAGCTAACTGGTTGAATCTGGTTACTATAGCCCCAGTTCAGTTTACTATAAATTCAAGGTTCTTTAGTACAGCTGACTGACCGAGTGAAGATTTGAAATTTGGTGAGAGGGGAGTTGTTTGTTTCCTCTTTTGATCTTTCTCACTCCCAGAAATTGGTTTTTGCTTGACTACAGGGAAAGGAGCTAGCTGTTTGGTGAGTATCTGGTAAGTGGGTAAGTTCTATTCTATCCCTAAGGTTTAAAATAGTACACAATTTGGTGGTAAAGTTATGTAAGAAAGCAACATAAATAAATGATTAATATAATTAAGTAATTATTTAAAATACATTAAATATGGCAGGACAGGTGATGTGTCAAGGCTGCAGCATGTGGGAGCCCCTGGCTAACATTGTGATCCAGGGCAAACACGTCTGCAGTAAGTGTTTGCGGCTTGAGGAACTTCGGCTCAGAGTCATTGAGCTGGAGGCTGAGCTGCCGACTCCAACACATCAGGGAGGGGCAAAGTTACCTGGATGTTTTATACCATGAGGCAGTCACACCACTTAGGATAGGGTCTTCTGATTTGGTCAGTGGCTATGGACAGGAGGGTGTGACTGTGAGTGAGGCAGGTAAGGGAACCCAGATGACAGGAGTGTGAGCCTCTGCAATTGTTCAACAGATTTGAAGTTCTCTCAGCTTGTTTAGATAAGAATGGGGGCTGCAGGGTGGATGAGCAAATTGACCATGGCACTGTAGTACAGGGAGCCATTCAAGTGTGGGGAGCAAAAAGGATTGTAGTGGTAGTAGGGGACCGTTTAATAAGGGGGATTGACACTGTTCTCTGTAACAAAGAGCATGAGTCCAGACGGTTTTATTGCCTGCCTGGTCAGTGCCAGGGTTCAGGCTGGAGAGAAACTTGCAGTGGGAGGGGAAGGATCCAGTGTAGGTGCCAATGATATAGGCAGGATGAGTCAGTATGACAAACTAGGCACCAAATTAAGAAGCAGAACCTCAAAGCTAATAATTTCCGGATTATTATCTGAGTCATGTGCAAATTGGTATAGAATAAATAAGATTAAAGAAATAAACGCATAGCTCAGACTGGTGTGGGAGAAGTGGGTTCCGGTTTGTGGGGCACTGGCACCAGGAGTGAGGAAAATGGGATCTGTACCATTGGGACGATCTACACCTGAACGTGCTGGGGCTGGTGTCCTCGTGAGCCACCTAACTAGGGAAGCAGAGAGGGTTTTAAACTAAATAGTGGGGGCAAGGGATCAAATGTGGGAAGATCTGGTAAACTGAAGAGTAGAGCCAAGTCAAAACAGACAGGTATTAATATGGGAAATGATAAGCAGACTGTGACAGGGAGGGGCAGAGAGTACAATTCTAAGAGTAAATCAGCAGATAAGGTTAGACACTACAAAAATAATAAAAGGACAAAACTAAAGGCTCTATCTAAATGCATGCAACATTTGAAACAAAACAGATGAACTGATAGCGCAAATAGAAATAAATAAGTACGATCTAATAGCCATTGCAGAGACATGGCTACAGGATGGGATAGATTGGGACCTGAATATTGAAGGGTATGTGACATTTAGGAAGGATAGGAAGTTAGGAAAAAGTGGAGGGATGGCTTTGTTAATTAATGATGGTATAGCACATTAGAGAGGGATGACATAAGTTTAGGAAACCAGGATGTAGATGCAGTTTGGGTTGAGATGAGGAATGATAAAAGGGAAAAGTCACTTGTGGGAGTAGTGTACAGGTCCCTTAATTATAACTACACAGTGGGACAAAGTACAAAAGAAGAGATAATGGGAGCTTGCCAGAAAGATATAGCAATAATCTTGGGGGATTTTAATCTACATATAGACTGGAAAAATCAAATGGGCAAAGGTAGTGTAGATGAGGAGTTCATAGAATGTTTTTGGGATAGTTTCTCAGAACAGCATGTTCTGGAGCCAACCAGAGAGCAGACTATACTAGGCCTGGTACTGAGCAACGAGATGGGATTAATTAATAATCTCCCAGTGAAGGCACCTCTAGGCAGCAGCAATCATATTATGATTGAACTTTACATCCATTTTGAGGGAGAAACGAGTGCGTCCAAGACTAGTATTTTAAACTTAAGGGCAATTATGTGGGCATGAAAGCAGAACTAGCTAAAGTGAACAGGCAAATGAGGTTAAGGTGAATAGAAGTTCAGTGGCAGACATTTAAAGGGACATTTCGGAATACACAGAATCGATACATTCCAATGAGAAAAAAAAATTCCAAGGGAAGGGCCCACCATCCGTGGTTAACTGATACTGTCTTTAACTTTTTTAAACTTAAAGAAAAAGCATATAATTACACAAAAACGGGTGGCAGGTCAGAAGATTGGAAAGCATATAAAGAACAGCAAAGAATGACAAAGATTAATACGGAGGGAAAAATTTGAGTATGAGAGAAAGCTAGTTAGTAATATAAAGGCAATAATAAGAGTTTCTATAGATATTTTAATAAGAAAAGAGTTAACAAAATGCGTTGGTCCTATTTGGATGTGGGGTATTGATAATGGAAAGTAGGGAAATGGTGGATGAATTAAACAGGTATTTTGCTTCGGTCTTCACTATAGAGGACACAAGTAACATCCTGGAAATAGTTGTAAATCAGGAAATGGAGGGTGGGAGGAACTCTGGAAAATTACAATCATCAGGCAAGTGGTGTTGAGCAAATTGTTGGGGCTGCGGGCTGACAAATCCCCAGGTCCAGATGGACTTCACCCTAAGGTGTTGAAAGAAGTGGCTAGTGAGATAGTTGATACATTGCTATTAAATTTCCAAAATTCTCTAGATTCGGGGAAGGTTCCATTAGATTGGAAAATAGCAAATATAACTCATTTATTCAAAAAGGGAAGTAGATAGAAAGCAGGAAACTAGAGGCCAGTTAGCCTAACATCTGTCATTGGGAATATGTTAGAAGCTATTATTAAAGATGTTATTAGCAGGACACTTAGAAAAATTCAAGGCAATCAGGCATGGTCAACATGGTTTTGTAAAAGGGAAATCATGTTTAACCAATTTATTGGAGTTCTTTGAAGGAGTCACATGTGCTGTGGGTAAAGGGGAACCGGTGGATGTACTGTACTTAGATTTCCAGAAGGCATTCAATGAAGTGCCACATCAAGGTTATTGCAGAAAATAAAAGCTCATGGTGTAGAGGGTAACATATTGGCATGAATAGAAGATTGGCTAGCTAACAGGAAGCACAGAGTTGGCATAAATGGGTCGTCTTCTGGTTGGCAAGATGGGATGAGTGGTGTGCCACAGGGATCAGTGCTGGGGCCTCAACTTTTTGACTTGGATGAAGGGACCGAAGGAATGGTTGCTAAATTTACTGACGACACAAAGATAGGTAGGAAAGTAAATTGTGAAGAGGGCGTAAGGAGGCTACAAAGTTACATAGGTAGGTTAAGTGAGTGGGCAAAGATCTGGCAAATGGAGTATAATGTGGGCAAATGTGAAATTGTTCATTTTGGCAGAAAGAATAAAAAATAAGTTTATTATCTAAATGGTGAGAGATTGCAGAGCTCTGAGATTCAGAGGGATCTGTCCTAGTGCATGAATCACAAAAGGTTAGTATGCAGGTTCAGCAGGTAATTAGAAAAGCTAAAAGAATGTTAGCATTTATTGTGAGGGGAATTGATTACAAAAGCAGGGATCTTATGCTTCAGTTGTACAGGGCATTGGTGAGACCACATCTAGAGTATTGTGTACAGTACTGGTCTCCTTATTTAAAGAAAGATATAAATGCGTTAGAAGCAGTTCAGAGAAGGTTTACTAGACTAATATCAGGAATGGGCAAGTTGTCTTGAGCTAAGGTTGGACAAGCTAGGCTTGTATCCAATAGAATTTAGAAGAGTAAGAGATGACTTAATTGAATCCTGAGGGGTCTTGACAGGGAGGATATTGAGAGGATGTTTCCTCTAGTGCAAGAATCTAAAACTAGGGGTCGCTGTTTAAAAATAAGGGGTCATTCATTTAAGACAGATGAAGAGAAATTTTTTCTGAGGGTTGTGAATCTTTGGAATTCTTTTCCTCCAAAGACGTTGGAAGCATAAACTTTGAATATTTTTAAGGCAGAGTTAGAAAGATTTTTCATTAACATGGGGATGAAAGGTTACCGGGGGTAGGCAGGAATATGGGGTTGAGGTTACAATCAGATCTGCCATGATCTTATGAATGGCGGAACAAGCTCAAGGAGTCGAGTGTCCTACTCCTGCTCCTTGTTCATATGTTGGTAGATGCTTAAGATATCAAGGGATATGGGGATAGTGTGGGAAAATGGAGTTAAGGTGGAAGGTCAGCCATGATATAGTTGAATGGTGGAGCAGGCTCAAGAGGCTGAATGGCCTACTCCTGTCCTATTTCCTATGAAACTTCACTTGGGTAAGGCACTTATAAAAGCATAACTATTTAATCAAGGTTACAAAAGTTGGCTTGGTTCATTGGTAGCACTCTTGCCTCTGAATCAGAAAGTTGTGTGTACAAGGCGCACAGTAGGACTTCAGCACAATTTAGGTTGAATCTTAAGTGCAGTGCTGAGGAGTGCTGTTTTGTTGATGATGCCAGCTTTGGGGTGAAATGTTAAACAATGGCTCTGACTGTTCAGGTAACATAAAAGACCCCATGGCACAGTCCATAGCAAAACAAGAGTTCTCCTGGTGTTCTGACCCAAAATGCATTCTTCAATCACCAGCCATCTATTTCATTGCTGTTTGTGGCAATAAACTATTTACAACATTTGGCTACACAATAGTGACTGCACTTCAAAAGTAATTTATTAGCTGTGAAATGCTTTGTGATGTGCTGAAGACATGAAAAGCACAATGTAAATACTACTGCTTCCTTCCAAAAGAAGGATGGCCAATTAGCAGTTAACATTACGTTAACATCTTTTTTGATGACAGGATGATTCCGGATGACCCAGTGACCAATCCATTTTCCATGAGCTAGACAGGATTTGAGTCTTAGTTCTGATTTGCTGCCCCTTCCAGCACTCGCACTGGCTGGTTCAAAGGTTATCTGGTGGGCTAGCAGTGCAAAGGATCTGCTGTATCATTTCAGCTTGCTGATGTCTCCGTGAACAAGAATCGCTCAGCCTGTTCTTTCTTCATGTGATACCTATTACAACTTCCATTCCCAAGGATGTTTGGGAGGTTTGTGATCAGTCTCTGCCATCCCCTCACTGACTTCCCATGCATACTGTCAAGGCCAACTGTCTTTTACACCAACTTATTCAGTACTATTTTCATCTCTAATTATCCCATTAATTGCTCCACCAACCACACTTTTGCCTTGTTGTTTCCACTATCAGATCTTTGTAAAAAAAACTGGGGCAAAATATTTGTTCAGTATATCAACATTTTAACTGTTTTAATTATTATGTGGTTATAAATTGCTTTACTATTTTTGTTTCTGCCTTCATACCATTTATTAGCCTTCTAATCCTTTATGCTCTCCTACATTTTCTAGACACTGCTTGTTTTTCCTTTTATCATTAGCCTTCTAAGTGCATTAACTGCCACCAGCCATTAACATAAGGATCCTATTGTCCATTTGGTGTTCAATATTCATTGCCCCAAAGTTTTGGAGTTAGGTTTACAGATTCTAAATCTGTTTTTTCCTGATTAGTTTCCATAAAATCTTTTGTTTTAACTAATTGAAGTGTCATCAGCAGCAGGCCAAAGAGAACCAAGTGGGATAGAATCTTGCCCAGTGGCCACTTTACATTTAAATATGCAACATGATCTGTAATGAATAATTCAAGTCTTATTAATCTTGGTTAATTTTTTTTGGGTATAGGGATTTGATTTAACTAATTTGTTAATTGCTGAAAGGACCAATGGTGTCACAAATACCAGATTTTCAACCATGTTATAATGCAGATTTGTTATACTGTCTGAAATTTACCTTCAGTTCCCATAAACAATAACTGTAGCATGGAGACAGATGTGAAGAAAGCACAAACATAAAGAGCAAATATGAAGGGTGTGGGTGGGGAGAAAGGGAGAGATGGGGAATATGAGAGAGCACACACATAAGAGGGATGGGGGTGGAGAATGCATGAAGATGATCGAGAACATGTGTGCAAGAGATGGTAAACATACATGCAGGGGAAAATGGGAAACAAATATTGGAGAGAAAGATAAAGGTTGACTTGTAAGATCAGTTTATTAAGGAAAATGTATGCAAAAGAGAGAAGGAGCATTTATGTGAGGGACGGAGGTGCAGAGCACAAGTGAGAGGTCAAGACTGACAGCAAGCATACAAGAGATAATGAGAGAAAAAAGGCATGACACAGTATAGCTGTGTGCAAGGAATATCAAGAACACATGCCAAAGAGAGAGAGAGATTGAAAAAGTGCACATCTGAAAGAGAAAAGGTTGGACAGTGTGTGCCTGAGACACAATGAGAATATGTAAGGGAGGAGGCAAGATCTAGAACTAGATCTCTCATGCGAGAGAGAGACTGCCAAAGATGGAGGATGCAAAAGTGGAAGATGTAAATGGAAGGTGTCAAGCTTCTCAAGGGTTGTCGGCGTTGCACTCATCCAGGAAAATGAAAAGTATTCCATCCTTTCCAAGTTTACATACGAACATATGAAACAGGAGAAGGAGGTCATTTGACCCCTCAAGCCTGCTCTGTCATTCAATAAGATTATGGCTGATCTGCCATTCAATAAGATTATGGCTGATCTGTTTGTGTTTCAAATTCCACATTCCCATCTATCTCCAATAACCTTTGATTCCCTTGCCTCAAAATCTATCCACCTCTGCCTTAAAAATATTCAGTGACCCCGTCTCCACTGCCTTCTGAGGCACAGAGTTCCAAAGTCTCATAACCCACAGAAAAAATTTCTCTTCATCTCTGTCCTAAAAGGGTGACCCTAATTTTCAAATGGTCCCCCCTAGTTCTAGACTCACCACATCCACCTTGTCAATACTGTTCAGGATCTTATATACTTCAATCAAGTCACCCCTCACTCTTCTAAACTCCAGTGTAAACAAGTTCAGTCTGTCTAACCTTTCCTCCTAAGACAACCCGCTCATTTCAGGTATCAATTGAATAAACCTCCTCTGAACTGCCTCCAGTGCATTTGCTCCTTGTAAATGTTGGAAAAGTTTTGGGGAGTCAGGAGATGAGTCACTCACTGAAGAAAACCCAACTTCTGATCTGCTCCTTGCAGCTACATTATTTGCGTGGCTGGACCAGTTAAGTTTTTGATCATTGTGACCCCAAGGATATTGATGGTGGGGGATTTGACAATGTAATGAGTGAATGTCAAAGGGGGTGGTTAGATTTTCTCTTATTGGAGATGGTCTTCGTCTGGCACTTGAGTGTTGAAATAGGTACTTACTGCTTATCAGCCCAATGTAGTTCAGGTCTTGCTCTTTGCAATCATGGACTGTTTCATTATAAGGAGTTGCCAACAGAACTGAACACTGCGCAATCATCAGTGAACATCCCCAAGTCTAATTTTAGGGAAGAGAAGGTCATTGATGAATGCCTGCAGTGATGTCCTGGAATTGAGACAACTGGCCTCCAACAACCACAACCATCTTCCTTTTTGTGAGGTATGATTCCAGCCAATGGAAAGTCTTCCTCCTGAATCTAATTCACTTCAACTTTACTGGGGCTCCTTGATGCCACACTCTGTCAAATGCTGCTTTGATGTCAAGTGCAGTCATTCTCACTTCACCTCTGAAATTCAGCTTTTTTTGTCCACATTTGGATTAAGGCTGTAATGAGATCTGGAGGTGAGTAGTGCAAGTAGCAGGTTATTGGTGTGTAAGTGCCACTTGATAGCACTGTCAATGGCCCCTTCAATCACTGTTGATATTTGAAAGTGGACTGGACAGTAATGGGCCTGAATGGATTTGTCCTGCTTTTCTATTTTGTCAGGTGGATGCCAGTGTTGTAACTCTTTCGAGTTATCAACAGATCTCATGTAACTCCTTTGAGTACATTCACAGTTCTAGGTTTCCGGGAGTGGGACATGAACCCACAACCTTCTGATTCAAAGGCGAGGGTGCTATGAACTGAGCCACAGCTGACACCTCGATGCCAGTGTTGTAGCTGTACTCAAATAGCTTGATGAGAGGTTAAGCTAGTTTGGAGCAGAAATCTTCAGCACCACAGCTGGATGTTATCAGGGCCATATTCTTTGTTGTATTTAATGCACATAGTTATTTATCAGGTGGAGTGAATCAAGTTGGCTGAAGACTAGCATCAGCGATAGTGGGGACTTCAGAAAGGGGCCAAGATGAATCATTCTGGCTGAAGTTGATTGCAAACACTTCAGCCTTGTCTTTTGCATATACTGTACTGAGGGAATTAAGGGTGGAAATGACACTGGTCATAACCTTCCAATCTTCTTTAGATAGAAGGATGGTGTCAGAGAACTGGAGGTTGCAAATGTTACACCCTTGTTCAAAAAAGGGTGTAAAGATAAGTCCAGAAACTGTAAGCCAGTCAGTCAGTTTAAACTTGGAGGTGGGCAAAACAACAATCTGGGGCAAATTAACAGTCACTTGGACACATGTGGATTAATTAAGGAAAGCCAGCACAATTTAAGGGCAAATTGTGTTTAACTAACTTAATTGAGTTTTTTGATGAGATAATGGAGAGAGTTGATGAGGGTAATGTGGTTGATGAATTTCAAAAGGGTATTTGTTGAAGTGCCACATAACAGACTTGTCAGCAAAGTTAAACCTATGGACTAAATGGGAAAGTGGCAGCATGGATACAATGTTGGCTGAATGACAGGAAATAGAGGGTAGTGGTGAATGGTTGTATTTTGGACTGGAGTCAGGTTCTCCAGGGTTGGTACTAGGTCCACTACTTTTCTTGATCTGTATTAATAACCTAGGTGTTCAGAGCACAATTTCAAAATTTGCAATTGACACAAAATTTGAAAGTATGGCAGAACAATAAGGAGGTTAGTGATAGACTTCAAGAGGACATAAAAGTAAAACACTGTGGATGCTGGAGATCTGAAATAAGAACAAAGTGCTAGAAAAACTCAAGGTCTGGCAGCATCTGTGGAGAGAGAAACAGAGTAACGTTTCGAGTCCAATATGACTCTTCTTCCAAATATTATTGGACTTGAAACGTTAACTCTGTTTCTCTCTCCACAGATTCTACCAGGCCTTGCTGAATTTTTCCAGCACTACCTTTTTTATTCAACAGGACATAGGCAGGATGGTGGAATGGGCAGATGGATGAAATCTAATGCAGAAAGCATGTAGTGATACATTTACTTAAGAAGAATGAGCAGAGGCAATTTAAACTCAAGGATACAATTCTAAAGTGGGTGCAGGAGAAGAGGGACCTGTAAGCACAAATTATTGAGGATGTCAGGGCAGGTTGAGAAAGCTGTAATTAAAGCATAATGGTTCCTGGCCCTTATAAATAAAGGAATATAAAGTTAAAAAGCAAGAAAATTATGGTGAACCTTTATAAAACATTGGTTTGGTCTCAAATGGAGTAGTATCCAATTCTGGGCACTACACTTTAGGATGGACATGGAGGCATTGGAGAGGTAGCAAACGTAGGTTTACTAGAATGAAGTCCCTCATCCCTGAAGCCAATTATGTGGATAGATTGGAGAAGCTGGGGTTGTTCTCCTTGGGGAAGAAAAGGTTGAGGGGAAATTTGATGATAAAGCTGTTTAAGATCATGACCGGTCTGGACAGAATAGATAAACTGTTCCCATTGGCAGAAGGGTCAAGAACCAGAAGACAATTTAAGGTGAATGGCAAAAGAACCAAAGGTGACACAAGGGAAAACTATATTTTACACAGTGAATGGTTAGGGTATGGAATGCATAGCCTGAGTGTGGTGGAGCCAGATTTAATGCTGGCTTACAAAAAGGAATTGATAATTATCTGAAAACATTCACAGGGCTACAGGAAAAGGGCAGATATGGGACTAGCTATGATGCTCTTGCAGAGAGCTGGCACAGACTTGGCCTCCTTCTATGCTGTACTATTCTAAGATTCTACATGTTGGGGTCTACCATAATTGAGCATGGCGCCTTCTCTTCCCATTAGTTATTTATTCTCCACCACTTATCACAACTAGATGTGGCAGGAATACAAGTTTTCTTCAAATCCATTGGTTGTGGGATCACTTAGCTCTGTTTATAGTGTGCTGCTTCTGCTGTTTAGTGTGCATAAGGTCCTGTGTTTGCCAGGTTGGCACTTCATTTTTAGCTACATCTGGCGCTGCACCTGGCATACTCTTCTACTCTCCTTATTGAAGCAGGATCAGTCTCCTGGTTTGATGGTAATGTAGAGTGAGGGATATGCCAGACCATGAGGTTACAGATTGTATTGGAATACAATTCTGTTGCTGCTGATGGCCAATAGTGTGGACACCCAAATTTCAGCAGCTAGATATTTCAGAATCTATCCCATTCAGCACGATGGTAGTGCCACACAACAGAATGTTGTGTGGAGAATGGACTTTTGTCCCCACAAGGACTATGTAGTCATCACTCCTTAATAACTATTTGAGACAGGTAGATTGTTGAAATCAAGGTCAAGTAGATTTTTCCCTCTTGGTGGTTCTCTTGTCACCTGTCCCAAGCCCAGACTGGCAGATATGCCCTTCAGGACTCAGCCAGCCTAGTCCGTATTATTGGTACCAAGCCACTCTTAGTGATATACATTGAAATTCCTCATCCTTCCTGCCCTTAATGCTTCTTCCAAATGGTATTCATGCAGAATTAATAATTCATCAGCTGAGGGAGGCCAGTAGGTGGTAATCAGCAAAAGGTTACGTTGCCCATGTTTGACCTGGTGCCATGAGACTTCATAGTGATGAGAGTCAATGGTGAAGATTCCCATGGCCACTCCCTCCCCACTGTAAATCATTGCGCCGCCACTTCTGGTGGGTCTGTCCTGCCAGTGGGCCATGACATACCAAGGGATGGTGATGGAGGAGTCTGGGATGTTGGCTGAAAGATATAATTCTGAGTATCAGGCTGTTGCTTGACTAGTCTATGGGGCAGCCGTCTCAATTTTGGTGTAGATCTTCAGATCCTAGCAGGAGAACTTTGAAGGGTTGACTGGGATGAGTGTGCCTTTGTCATGCCCAAATCCGATGCCGAGGTTGATTGTTTAGTGGTCTGTTCAGTTTTATACTTTGTCATAGCTTTTTAGTACAATTGAGTGGTTTGCTCGGCCATTTAAGAGAGCAGTTAAGAGTCAACCACACTGCTGTGGGTCTGGAGACACAGTTAAGCCAGGCCAGGTAAGGATGGCAGATTTCCTTCCAGGAAAGACATTGGTCAACCAGATGGATTTTTATGACAATCCGGTAGTTACAAGTTCACCGTTACTGATAACGACTTTTATTCTGGATTTATTTAATTAACTCTAGAGCTGTTGTGTGTATTTACATTGTGATCTTATGAGAACACACCATTAAGTCAATCCATGTATTACTGAGAAACAGTGTGATTTTAAAATCTTGCCATTTTTCTCTAAGGCTCAGAATTTGGAGGAGAGGCAGAGGATCAACATGACAGTGCAATTTTAGGGAGATTATGGTGGTGTAGTGGTAATGTTGGTGGGCCAGTAATTCAGAGGCCCATGATCATGCCCTGGGGACATGGATTCAAATCCCACAATGGCAGCTTGTGAAATTTAAATTCAGTTAATAAATCTAGAATATAAAGCTACTTATAATCACTGTTGGAAAAGCCCATCTGGTTCACCATGTCCTTTCGGGAAGCAAATCTACTGTCCTTATCCGGTTGGGCCTACATGTGACTCTAGACCCACAGCAATGTGGTTGACTCTTATCTGGCCTCTGAAATGGCCTAACAAGCCATTCAGTTTCAAGGGAAATTGGGGATAGGTATCACATGCTGGCCTTGCCAGCGACGCCCACAGCCCATGAAAGAATAATGAAAAGAATATTTTGTTCCATTCTTTACTGTCTTGGTTGGAATTTATCTTCCTTTTCTCATGAATTTCTGATGGTGAGCCTGGGATTTGAACTTGTTTCCTTTTGATTCCTAGTCTGGTTACATAACCACTATGCTGCCATTCCTCATAATTGCGGCCATATGCTCTTAAGCCTCTGCCAAATTTTCTCTATGAAGTATGTAAAATATTCCAAGGAATTATTCTCCGTGATACTTTCTATGTATAGAGCAGGAACCTCCCCACAAAGCACAGCCAAGAATAGCAACTCAGTGTCTTAGCAAAATCAAAGTACTGTGCCACTGACCCAGCAATGTGCATTAATACCTTAACATATTACTTGACTCATTTAAAATATATTAAAAACAACCACACAATTCAAGGTAGTGAAGCAATTCACAAATAAATGTCTCAGCTGTTTTTGCTGAAACATTTTTATCCAATGAAATACAAAAGTCAATAAAACTCAAATCTCTGGGTCATAAAAGGTAAATTATGAGCCTGTGCCATCACACTTCAACTCAGTCAGTTGTTTGCAGCACTGAGTGCTTTTAGCTTTAGGTTAAAAATACTCAAAAAAAAAAATTACGCACAAACTCTTTGGCAGCTCTCACTGACTCTCTTGAGAGATTTGCTATTGGTGAATCTAGCACTGCATTGATGTAATACTTTCATGTTCCACACCAAACATCTTAAAGACTGACCTAGAAGATTTGCAGCGCATTAATAATCACAATTATGGTTTATTAAGTATTTTCAGATCTCAAATAGCTAAATCACATTTCCAAGTTCTGACAATTTTTCATTCTGGCTTTACACTTCCCACAAACATACTGCAGTTCTATGTAGCAGTTGTCCGAGGGAACTAAGTTTTTCTCAAAGAATTAAATAATCATGGGTTGAACAGCCTTCCTCATGTACTTATATGGTGATCTTATGAGAATGCACCATTAAGTCAACCCATGTATTACTGAGAAAGTGAGTGATTTTAAAATCTTGCCATTTTTCTCTATGGCTCAGAATTTGGAGGAGAGGCAGAGGATCAACACGACAGTGCAATTTAGGGAGATATGGTGGTGATGTCGGTGGGTCAGTAATTCAGAAGCCCAGGCTCATGCTCTGGGGACATGGATTCAAATCCCACAATGGCAGCTTGTGGAATTTAAATTCAATTAATCAATCTAGAATATAAAGCTACTTATAAAGCATGACAACCATCATTGTTGGAAAAACCCATCTGGTTCACCATGTCCTTTCGGGAAGCAAATCTACTGTCCTTATCCGGTCGGGCCTACGTGTGACTCCAGACCCACAGCAATGTGGTTGACTCTTATCTGGCCCCTGAAATGGCCTAGCAAGCCACTCAGTTTCAAGAGAAATTGGGGATAGGCATCACATGCTGGCCTTGCCAGCGACGCCCACAGCCCATGAAAGAATAATGAAAAGAATATTTTGTTCCATTCTTTACTGTCTTGGTTGGAATTTATCTTCCTTTTCTCATGAATTTCCAATGGCAAGCCTCGGTAATCTCAAATACTAAATACCCAAATTTACCAATAGGGGAGCAGGAATCGTGGCTGATCCTCTGGCTTGCCAAGGAATACAAAGCACAATTCTACCATTCCCTACCATCAAAACCTCAACTGAAATCAGCTATCCCAACATGGGGAATCAAACTTAGGACCACTGTGGTCTCTACAGCTTATTACACCATAGTACCATCATGTTCCAGTATATTATGAACTTTCTGTTAATACTTTAAAATTTTGAACTCAGACTATTAAAATGGCTGCTGCAAATCATGTGACGTTTGGCATTTCAAAATCCAAACAGTCCTGCATCTCAAGCAAATACCTAATTAAATATAGCCATTCACAGACATCTGGGGAATTCACACATCCCTTTGTTTAAGGATGGACCATCAACGAAAGAAATATAGCATTCCAGCCTGCCCGTCTTTCGGTTTCACCATGGACAAAACATCGAAACTCAATTGTGTTAGACGAGTGTGAATGGGTCTCCATCGACCTTGCATTATATTACTATGTTATTATTATTGCATTCCCTTATCCAAACTAGACTGGGTGAATTTCAAGGTGTCAAATGACAACATAGGATGTGTAATCAACACACCATTTTTTTTTGGAAAAAGGATTTTTGAACTGGTACAAGTCACATGGTGAGTAAACCATTTTGTTGTGTGCTTTTAAAATAACAGCGAGTAGCTGTTCTGCAGACAGAGTTCCATTAGAAAACATTTAACCAGCTGCGAGTCATCTAAGCAGCCAAGAGAATAAACAGCAAAAGCTTGAAAGTGGGAGGAGTACTTCCCTCCCCTCCAAACCTGTTCCAACTTAAGTTCATCTGAGAACCAATCTCTAGGAAATTTGACTACAAGAAGCCTCACAGCTACTGAGAATCCTCTGCTTTAGAAGATCTTCACTTTGACTAAAGCGTCAACTCATCTAAGAAACTAGAAGCCTGCCACAAAAGAAAGAGGCAATCATAAACTGTAATTGCAAAATACTGCAGAGATTGGAAATCTGAAAGAAAAACAGGAGACCTGCTGAGTTTTTCCAGCGTTTTCTATTTTTATTATAAATTGTATTGTTTTACCTTCATCTGTATCTAATCTTTGTGTGTGATGGTGTATATGAGTCAAGCGAGTGTGACATCGTGTTTTAAACATCTGAGGCACCTGTGTAATAATAAATAACTTTCTTAATTTTTTAAAGCTCACAAAAAGCTTGCTGGGATCACTTAAATTGGGAAAATCACTCAGAGCAAGAAACACATCTTTTATATACAAACATATTGATCACAGGCAATAAAAAGGAACACACAAATTCTGTCCATGAAAGTACATTTATCCACTAAGGTGCAACCAACCAGATTAGGAAATATATTTATCACCAGAGACATCAGGTGATCCAAAATGTCATTGATAAAGAACTCACAATATAAGGGAAAACAAAATAAAAATGAGTTCCATTACAATATTTTGTAGTAACAAAACCAATGAGATATGATAGAAAGACCTAGAGAGCTACTAAATTATCTTTGAGAGATGAAATAGTGCTTTCAAATGGAGTCCAATTAACTCATTCAAATTCTCAAAGGAACTCCAGACATCCCAACCTGCAGCAGCTACACTCAGTGTTAGTCCATTCGACATCAGTACTGGCTAATTTCTAATGAATTCTTATTTTTTCATTATGAATGGTAAATTTAATTCAATTCATCAGAACTGAGGGCCATAAATATAAGATAGACACTAATAAATCCAGTTTGAAATTCAGGAGAAATTTCTTTACCCAGTTAATAGCTAGAAATTTGGAACTCATTACTACAAGGAGTAGTTGAATAGCACAAATGTGTTTAAGGGGAAGCTAAATAAACACAAGGGAGAAATTAACCGAAGGCTTGCGGATAGGGTTACATGAAGAGGGGTAAGAGTATCATGTGGTGCTTAAACACGAGAATGGATTAGTTGGGTCGAATGATCCATTTCTGTCCTCTACATTCTATGTAGCATCACAAATATCATCATAAAGAAACAAACAATCTCCCAATCCTTTGATCAACAAATAATAATTACACCACCTGGAAGTACCCCTCCAAGCCACTCATCATCGTGGCTTGGGAATATATCGCCATTCCTTCACTGTCGCTGGGTCAAAATCCTGGAACACCCTCCAGAATAGCACTGTGGCTGTAAATACGCCACATGGACTGCAGGAGTTCAAGAAGACAGCTCACCATCACCTTCTCAAGGGCAGTTAGGGATGGGCAATTAATGCTGGCCTAGCCAGCAACGCCCACATCCCATGAATGAATCAAAAAAGTTACATCACAATTTATTACAGATTCTTTATATTTAAATGCATTTTCAATAGTTTTGAATGTTCAAACTTTTACAGTTCATTGCCCAAGAAGCTTGGAGAACAAAATAGTTAGTTTAAAAGTGACAGGAACCAATGCTACCCATAATTTATCGACAAGGAAGGGGCCAGGATTAAGATTACAGTGAACAGCTAAAGTTGCTTGGATTGGAGCTTTTCTCTTTAGAAAATATAAAATTTAGGGGTGACAGGATATACGTCTTTGAAATTATGAATGGATCAGACATGGTAGGTGTGGAGGGGATGTTTTCACTTGTGCAAGAATCCAAAACTGGTGGCCATAAACAAGAGATAATTCCAATAAATCCGACAGGGAAACAAAGAAAAATTTCTTTACTTGGAGTGATTAGAAAGTAGGATTTTCTACCAGAGGAAGTGGTTCAGCCAAATAGCTTTCAAAAGGAAACTACACAAGTACATGAGAGAAAAATAGAAAGATATGCTGAAAGGCCGAGATGAATTAGATGGAATGAGAGAAGACTCTTGTGGAGCGTAAGCACCAGCATGGACTAATTGAACTGAATGGCCTGTTTCTATGCTGCGTATTTTATGTAATTCCACATAAGCTCTCCTTGAACCTCCTGAATAATTCATCCAGAACAGAACCAAAATTGATTTTCTGTTCTTAATCTATACAAAAATATACAGAGTAATAAATGCTGCTGCAATACTTAAGTTAAAAGGAGAAATACATAGAATCTGCTATGCTTTTAATTAAACAAAAATATCAGAGCATAGGTAGAGTCTATTATTTTTCAAGTGGCTGTTATACACACTGCAAAGTCCAATGCACATTTTTTTATTCGTTCATGGGATGTGGGCATCGCTGGCTAGGCCATCATTTATTGCCCATCCCTAACTGCCCTTGTTCAAAGGGCATTTAAGAGTCAATCACATGGCTATGGTTCTGGAGTCACATGTAGGCCAGACCATGTAAGGATGGCAGATTTCCTTACCTAAAGGACATTAGTGAACCAGATGGGTTTTTACGACAATTGGCAATGGTTTTGTGTTCAACATCAGGCTGTTAATTCCAAATTCACATTTCACCATCTGCCATCACAGAATCACAGTTCAGAAGAGGCCCTTCGGCCCATCGAGTCTGCAATGACATGTGAGAAACACCTGACCTACCTACCTAATCCCATTTACTAGCACTTGGTCCATAGCCTTGAATGTTATGACGTGCCAAGTGCTCATCCAGGTACTTTTTAAAGGATGTGAGGCAACCCACCTCCACCACCCTCCCAGGCAGTGCATTCCAGACCGTCACCATCCTCTGGGTAAAAAAGGTTTTCCTCACATCCGCCCTAAACCTCCTGCCCCTCACCTTGAACTTATGCCCCCTTGTGACTGACCCTTCAACAAAGGGGAACAGCTGCTCCCTATCCACCCTGTCCATGCCCCTCATAATCTTGTACACCTCGATCAGGTTGCCCGTCAGTCTTCTCTGCTCCAACGAAAACAACCCAAGTCTATCCAACTTCTCTTCATAACTTAAATGTTTCATCCCAGGCAACATCCTGGTGAATCTCCTGTGCACCCCCTCCAGTGCAATCACATCCTTCCTATAATGTGGCGACCAGAACTGCACACAGTACTCCAGCTGTGGCCTCACTAAGGTTCTAAACAACTCCAACATGACATCCCTACTTTTGTAATCTATGCCTCGATTGATAAAGGCGAGTATCCCATATGCCTTTTTCCCCACCCCACTAACATGCCCCTCTGCCTTCAGAGATCTATGGACACGCATGCCAAGGTCCCTTTGTTCCTCAGAACTTCCTAGTGTCATGCCGTTCATTGAATACTTCCTTGTCAAATTACTCCTTCCAAAGTGTATCAGGAGAAGGAAAAGAGAGGCTTTTAGCAGGTACAAGGGAAGCAAAACAGCAGAGGGATTAGTGGAGTACAGAAAGTGCAGGGTGGAGCTTAAGAAAGCAATTAGGAGAGCAAAGAGGGGATATGGGAAAGCTCTGGCTGGTAAAAGTAGGGAAAATCCCAATATATTCTATAAATATATCAATGGGAAGAGGATAACCAGGGAAAGAGTAGGGCCCAAAAGGGACCAAGGGCCTTTCAGGGTTAAATTCCATCTGCCACTTATCGGTCTATCTGACCATCCCGTCTATATCTTCCTGTAGCCCGAGACACTCAACCTCACTGTTAACCACCCAGCCAATCTTTGTGTCATCTGCAAACTTACTAATCCTACCCCCCACATAGTCATCTATGTCATTTATATAAATGACAAATAATAAAGGACCAAGCACAGATCACTGTGGTAAGCCACTGGACACTGGCTTCCAATCACTAAAGCATCCTCCTGTCATCACCCTCTGCCTCCTACAACTAAGCCAATTTTGAATCCACCTTATCAAATTACCCTGTATCCCATGTGCATTTGCCTTCTTTATAAGTCTCCCATGTGGGACCTTGTCAAAGGCTTTGCTGAAATCCATATAAACTACATCAACTGCACTACCCTCATCTACACACCTGGTCACCTCCTCAAAAAATTCAATCAAATTTGTTAGGCATGACCTCCCTATGACAAAGCCATGCTGACCATCCCTGATCAAATCTTGCCTCTCCAAGTGGAGATAGATACCCTCCTTCAGAAATTTCTCCAATAGTTTCTCTACCACTGACGTGAGGCTCACTGGCCTGTAGTTCCCTGGCTTATCTCTACAACCCTTCTTAAATAGCGGAACCACATTAGCTGTTCTCCAGTCCTCTGGCACCTCCCCCGTGGCCAGAGAGGAATTAAATATTTGGGTCAGAGCCCCTGCGATCTCCTCCCTTGCCTCCCTCAGCTGTCAGGGACACAAATCATCTGGACCTGGAGATTTGTCCACTTTTAAGCCTGCCAACACCTCCAATACCTTGTCACTCCCTATATCAATTTGCTTAAGAACCTCGCAGTCTATCTCTCCCAGTTTGATACCTTCATCCTCATTCTCTTGGGTGAAGACAGATGTGAAGTATTCATTCAGCACTCTAGCGATGTCCTCTGGCTCCACCCATAGATTGCCCCCTTGGTCCCTTTTGGGCCCTACTCTTTCCCTGGTTATCCTCTTCCCATTGATATATTTATAGAATATATTGGGATTTTCCCTACTTTTACCAACCAGAGCTTTCTCATATCCCCTCTTTGCTCTCCTAATTGCTTTCTTAAGCTCCACCCTGCACTTTCTGTACTCCACTAATGCCTCTGCTGTTTTGCTTCCCTTGTACCTGCTAAAAGCCTCTCTTTTCCTTCTCATCATAACCTGAATATCTCTGGTCATCCATGGTTCTCTGGGCTTGTTACTCCTTCCTATCACCCTCGAGGGAACATCTTGAGCCTGTACCCTCCCTATTTCCTTTTTGAAGACCCCCCACTGCTCCTCTGTAGATTTCCCCACAAGTAACTGTTCCCAGTCTACCTTGGCCAGATCCTGCCTTATTTGACTAAAATCCCATCTCCCCCAGTCCAAAACATTTTTTTGCAACTTGTCGATTTCTTCGTCCATAACAAACTTAAAATGTACCATGTTGTGGTCGGTATCACTAAAAAGCTCGCCCACCACCGCCTCAGCCACCTGTCCAGCTTCATTCCCCAGAATTAGGTCCAGCAATGCACCATCCCTTTTTGGACCCTCTACATATTGACCTAATAAGTTCTCCTGTACACATTTCAAGAAATCCGCTCCATCCAAACCCTTAACACTATGTCTATCCCAATTAATGTTGGGAAAGTTGAAATCACCTAATATAATTACCCAATTGTTATTGTTTTTACACACCTCCACAAATTGTGCACATATTTGCTCCTCAATTTCCCGCTGACACCTAACAATGTGACTGCCCCTTTTTTATTCCTAAACTCTACCCACAAAGCTTCATTCGATGCTCCCTCCAAGATATCTTCTCTCCTTACCGCAGTAACTGACTCCTTAACTAATAATGCAAAAACTCCTCCTCTTTTACCCCCTCCTCTGAAGATTCCATATCCCGGAATGTTGAGCTGCCAATCCTGCCCTTCCCTCAACCACGTCTGAGTGATGGCTACTATATCACAATTCCACGTGTCATTTCTCACCCTTAGCTCATACGTTTTACCTGTAATACTCCTGGCATTAAAGTAGAGGCCATCCAGCCTTGCCTTACTCCCTTGAAGCTTAATGCAGCTGTACTCCCTCTGACTTGATTGTTTTACTGTATGATGATGTGTCCCTGTTCTGCTAACATTCTGTGTCCCCTCCCCCTGCCGAATTAGTTTAAACTCCTCCCAACAGTACTAGCAAACCTGCCCGCAAGGATGTTAGTCCTGCTCTGGTTCAGATGTAGGCCATCCCGCTTGTACAGGTCCCACCTTCCCCAGAAACGGTCCCAGTGATCCAGGAATCTAAAACCCTCCCTCTTGCACCAACTCTTGAGCCACATATTCATCTGCGCTATTCTCCTATTTCTGAGCTCACTAGCATGTGGCACTGGGAATAATCCAGAGATTACAACCCGAGAGGTCTTGCTTTTTAGTCTACTGCTTAACTCCCTGAATTCTTGATGCAAGACCTCATCCCTCTTTCTACCTATGTCATTGGTACCAACATGTACCATGACCTCTGCCTTATCACCCTCCCCCTTCAGGATGCCTTGCAACCGTTCAGTGACATCCTGGATCCTGGCACCAGGGAGGCAACACACCATCCTGGAGTCACGTTGACGGCCACAGTAGCGCCTATCTGTTTCCCTGACTATAGAATCCCCTATTACTATTGCTCTTCCTCCCTTCCACCCCTCCTGTACAGACAGGCTGCTTGTGGTGCCAGAAGCTTGGCTCTGTCTGCACTCCCTGGAGGAACCAGCACCCTCATCAGCCTCCAAAATGGAATACCGATTTGTGAGCGGGACCCCAGGGGACTCTGAACTACCTGCCTGTTTCTCTTGGGTTGCCTGGTGGTCACCCATTCCCTTCCTTCCTCAAGTCCCTTCATCTGCGGTGTGACCACCTCTCTAAAAGTGCTATCCACGATGCTCTCAGACTCCTGCCATGACTTATCCCTTTAAATTAAACCTTTTAAGTCAATTACTCTAGGGCCCTTCTTTCCTGATCCTCGTTACTATATAATATACAAACTATAAACCACAAAAAGACCTTAAACTATAAGTGATTAAAGTAGTAAATTCCTTACCCACTACTTACCAGTGATTCCTTTCCCTTGTAGCCTCTACTGCTGCAGCAGAGCAAGACCCATGCTCTGAAGATTTAAGAAGTTGGATAGCAAGGAAAAAATGCAAAGAGCACCTCATCCCCTATGCACTGAATTTCCACTTTGCACCAAATTGCCAATACCCACTCTGGTTGTGCCCCACTCAGGATGTGCTCTCTCTCCTGTTCGTGTGCAAGCACACAGATGGTGGGGTTCGAACCCGGTCCCCAGAGCATTAACCCGGATCCCTGGAATAATAGTCCAGTGACAATACCAATATGACATTGCCTCCCCATAAATCATCAACACCTACATTCAAGCTGATTGTCACCATTGTCAAAAATTTTATATACAGATTTTCCCTATATTTACATCAAAACAGGTAGGCAGTCATGATTAGACTAGCCACAGGGTCTCAAGGCCATGCCATCTCACAGCTCCTACAACTGTCCACCTTAGAAATATACAGCAGAGGGGGAGGCCATTCAGACTGTAGCATGTGCGTTGGCCATTTGAAAGAGCAGTCATGTTTAATCCCACATCTACGCTTTTTGTCCATAACCCTTGTAAGCTTTGTATCTTCAAGGAGCTGTCCATCTCCCCTTTAAAGTTATTTATGCAATCAGTTTCCACCACCTCTCAGGTACAGTCTTCCAGATCATGACAAGTCTGAGCGAAAAATTTTGTCTCATCAGCCCCTCCAGAACTCTGGCCAATTACTTTGAATCTGTGACTTCTGGCTATTAACCCACTCACCTGAAGGAATAGTTTATTTTTACCTACTCTATCAAAGCTTCCCATCATCTTGAAAACCTCTATTAGGTCACCTCTTAACCTTCACTGTTCCAAAAAGAACAGTCCCAACTTTCCCAACCTCTCCTCATAACTGAAGTGCCTCAGCTGTGGTAACCTCCTGGTAAACCTCCTCTATTCCCTTTCTAAGGCCTTTAAATCTTTCCTGAAGTGTATTGGCCTGCATTGTGCAAAATACTCCGGTTTGAGGCCTAACCAATAATTTATAAAGTTACAGCATGATCACTTACTTGTATATTCTATTTCTCTATGTGAGCCAGCAAGCCCACCCTACGCTGGTCATGTGGGGGGATCACACTTTATTTCCGTCTCGTGGGTCACACCAATGCCACCTCCGTTCGCCCACATCAAGCACTTAGTTTTTTTCACAGACCCCATAAAAGGGTCGGCAGACCCTGTTTAAGAACCACTGATCTAGTCCTCTGGCAATACTCCTGCATGCATTGAGGATTGAAGGGTTGTGGCCAATGCCTCTGCTATGTCTACTTTTGCTTCTCTTAGCAATCTCATATGCATTTCATGTGGACCAGGTGACTTATAAACTTTAAGTGATGCTAGTCTTTTTAGTACATCTTCTCTTGATATTAGTATCTTGCCCACAACTTCCCTCTTCTCTTTTAGTGCAATCTTCACATCATGCACTTCCTTTGTGAACATAGACGAAAAATACTCATTTAATACTTTAGTCACTACTACATTATTGCCTCTACATGAAGATTTGCCTTTGGGACTACAATAGGTCCAACATTTTCCCTTGTTAACTGCTGACACTTTATGTTTATAATATGTTTTAGGGATCAATTTAATGTTGCCTACTCATCTATCCTTGTAAACCCCTCATTGCTTCCCATATTAACGTTTTCCAAATTCCTTCTGTACTTGACACAATCTTCCTGCTAATTAACTGAATCTTGCTCTCAGCATTTTTATAGGCCTCCTTTTTCTGTTTTATTTTAAACTTTTATTCCCTTTCTCATCTGGGGGCATTAGCTGTGGATGCTTTACCCCTTCCGTTCAAAGAAATATATCTAATTTTTACCTGAACACACTCTTCCCTGAATGTCCTCTTTTGATTTGTTACTGTGTAACCCTTCTCCAAACGTCCATCTTGTTATTATCTAATAGGTTCTGTTCACGGATGTTAAATACTCAGTAGCTTAAGGTACTAAGGTGAACAGGTGCTGGGTATCAGTTAGCTAATCACACTCGGGTGTGTATATGAAGAAGAGTCAGCCAGTACTGGGTGTCTGGTGTTAGAATGGAGAAGTAAGCTCTGTACCAAAGCAATAAACAGTCTCCACCAAAGCATCCTAGTCTTAGTGTCTCCTTCACAACCAGGCTTGGGAATTCCACTGACACACCTTTTTATTCACTCATGGGATGTGGTGTTTCCCACCCCCAATTGCCCTTGAGAAGGTGGTGGTGAGCTGTCTTATTGAATTGCTGCAGTTCACGTTGTGTTGTGCTGTTAGGGAGGGCGATTTTGACCATGCAACAGTGAAGGAACGGTGATATAGTTCCAAGTCAGGATGGTGTGTGGCTTGTAGGGGAACTTGCAGGTGGTGGGGTTCCCATGCATCTGCTGCCCTTACCCTTCGAGGTGGTAGAGGTCTCAGGTTTGGAAGGCAGTGCCAAAGGAGGCTTGGTGACTTGCTGCAGTGCATCTTGTAGATGGTACACACTGCTGCCACTGTGTGCCAATGGTGGAGGGAATTAATATGTTGAAGGTGGTGGATGGGCTGCCAGTCAAGCAGGCTGCTTTGTCCTGAATGTTTTTTAAAAATTCATTCTTTCATAGCTGGCTAGGCCAGCATTTATTGCCTAAGTCTAACTCCCCTTGAGAAGCTGTGAGCCACCTTCTTGAACCACTGCATGGAATGGAGGAAACCCACAGTGCTGACAGGGTGTTCTAAGATTTTGACCCAGTGACAGTGAAAGAACAGCGATATAGTTCCAAGTCAGGATGGCATGTGGCTTGGAGGGAAACTTCCATGTGGTGGCGTTCCCATACAGCTGCTACGCTTGACCTTTGTCCTTCGAGGTGGTAGAGGCTGCAGGTTTGGAAGATGCTGTCGAAGCAGCCTTGGTGACTTGCTGCAGTGCATCTTGTGGATGGAGCATATTGCTGCCACTGTCCGTCACTGGTAGAAGGAGTGAATGTTTAAGATAATGGGCTGCATTGGCCTGGATGGTGTCGAGTTTTTTGAGTGCTGTTGGAGCTTCACTCATCCGGGCAAATGGAGAGTATTCCATCACACTCCTGACTTGTGCCTTGTAGATGGTGGACAGGCTTTGGGGAGTCAGGAGGTGAGTTGTTCGCTGCAGATGGCCTGTTCTTTTAGCCACAGTATTTATATGCTGGTTCAGTTCAGCTTCTGGTCAATGGTAACCCCCAGCATGTTGATACTTGGGAATTCAGCAATGGCAATGCAACTGAATGTCAAAGGGAGATGGTTAGATTCTCTCTTGTTGGAGATGGTCATTGTCTGGCACTTGCATGGCGTGAATAATACTTGCTACTTAGCGCAAAGCTGAATGTAGTCCAAGTCTTACTGCATATGGATATGACTGCTTCAGTATCCGAGGAGTTGTGAATGGTGCTGAACATTGTGCAATCATCAGTAAACATCTCCGCTTCTGACCTTGTGATGGCGGGAAGGGCATTTAATGGTGTTGAGATTCTCGAATGTTTCTCAAGCTGCACTAGACCAGGTAAGTGGAGAGTATTCCATTACACTCCTAACTTGGGCTTTGCAGATGGTTAACAGGCTGAGTTACTTGGCGCAGAATTCCCAGCCCCTGGCTGCTCTTGTAGCCACAGGATTAATATAACATAAGAAACAGGAGCAGGAAAAAGCTATTGGCCCGTCGAGACTACTCTGCCATTCAATAAGATTATGGCTGATCTGATCGTGGCTTCAACACCATTTTCCTGCCTCCCCCCACCATAACCCTTGACCTTTATACTCATTGAAATTTAGAAGAATGAAAGGTGATCTTATTGAAACATAAAAGATTCTGAGGGGGCATGTCATAGGTGGATGCTGAGAGAATATCTAGAACTGGGGGATAGATTCAGAATAAGGGGTTTCCCATTTAAGCTGGAGATGAGTGTGGCAATACTAAGGAAGGAAGGGAGACATGGTTATGGTAGCACAGGAGAGACTCCCAGAGGGTTGTTAACATGCGTGTGTTTGAAGCCAGGGGAATGCATCAAGTGGCACTACAAAACAAATTACATTGGGAATATGCTCAAGTGGTGGTTGTGGGTGTGGGGGAGGGGGTGTCAGGGCATGCACTAAACATCTGGGAGTGAATGAGAATAGGCTAGCCATGAAGGCTCGAAACGTTAACTGATTTCTTCTCCGCCGATGCTGCCAGACCTGCTGAGTTTTTCCAGGTAATTCTGTTTTTGTTTTATCACTAACACATTTCTGATTCCTCATACTCCATCTATCTGCATGGCTCTAACACACCTTCTGACACTGTTTCTTAATTGTCTCTCAAATAGATGATGCAAACTCTCACCTTGTTCTTTTCTCTCTCTGCTCCTTTTTCTTTCTTCAATTTTTTCAGTTTTCTGTTTTGAGTTGGTAACATTGGTATTCAGTGGGATCTGGGTATCCTCCAACATTAATCACGGAAAGTTAACATGCAAGTGCAACAAGCAATTAGGAAAGCAAACGATATGTTAGCTTTTATTACAAAGGGAACAGAGTATAAGAGTGAAGTGGTCTTACTGCAATTGTACAGTGTTTTGGTGAGACCACACCTGGGATGCTGTGTACAGTTTTGATCTTCTTACAAAGGAAGGATATAGCTGCCTTACAGGGGGTGCAACGAAGGTTCATTAGATTGATTAAGCAGTCTGTCCCATGAGGAATGAATAGTATATGGGCCTATATTTTCTAGAAAAAAACAAAATTCTTAAGGGACTTGACAGTCTCAGAATAAGGGGTTGGTCATATTGGACTGAAATAAGGAGAAATTTCTTCACTTAAAATGTTGCAAATCTTTGAAATTCTCTATTCCAGGATGCTGTGGACACTCAATCATTGAGTATACTCAAGTCAGACTTCAACAGATATTTGAATACTCAGGGAACCAAGGGATATGTGGATAGTGAAGTTGTAGCTGAGGTTGAATATCATTCCATGATCTTATTGAATGGCAGAGAAGGTTCAAGGGGCTAAAATGGCCTCCTGCTCCTAATTCTTATTTGTTTTGCTTTCATCTGTTTTCTTAGCTTTCTCTCACTCCTCTAGTGATTCAGGGATCACTGGAGGGATCGGCCACATACTAAAACTTCAGGAACTGGAGCAGGAGGGTTCCAGCCAGAGCCATGAGCCAGCATGAAGAAATCAAATGGAACAGAAAGGCAGGGGCATTTACAAAAAGCATCTTTTCAGAAGAAAAACGTGAGCAATGTGAATTGAGAAAAAAACTCAACAA
This sequence comes from Cetorhinus maximus, assembly GCF_964194155.1. Taxonomy (NCBI): domain Eukaryota; kingdom Metazoa; phylum Chordata; class Chondrichthyes; order Lamniformes; family Cetorhinidae; genus Cetorhinus; species Cetorhinus maximus. The sequence continues at coordinate 16,244,483 of NC_135888.1, read as the reverse complement.
GGAACAGCGAATTTTTGAAAAAAAAGCATTGCAGTGAACGGGCCTTGAAAAAAGACTGCTGAAAGAGAAAATGAAAAGCAATAGGCTACTAAGCTTTCAAAAACAATACAATCCAGAACAAACTGAAAATAAGGGAAAAAACATAATGGTGGCCTAAGTTGGGGGAAGAGTTTAGAATCTAGTGCCACAGTGCCACCCAGTGCCCAAAGCCTGCAACCGTAAAGATAACAGTTCATAGGAAAACAGCCATTATTTGCACACAGTTTTAGCATTTTAAATCCTAAAAATCATACCGGGGCAGTGCAAGCAGATCACTGAAGTTTACAATCCTGCAGAAAGGAATTTAAGAAACTGGCAATAAGATGTCCTGTTCTGGCTAGAATAGTTTTTAACAGACTATTCTTAAAAATACTCTGCAGCAGGAGAGGCATATTATAGGATGTGAATCGAAGGCTGCATGAGGTTAATATCCTCCAAGAATTTCCATAATGTGGAGAAAGTTGGACTAAGAGTTGGACTAAGGCAACATGTTTTCAAGTACAGCCTTTAAAACAAAAACACACAGCAATGCAGTATTTTTGGACTTTTACCTATTTGACCAAGGTGAGATTTTGCTTTAGTGAATGCTATGATGTATTGTGTTCACAAAAGGTAAACTTCCAGAAAGATACAATCGATTAACAATATTGATTAGGACGGTTCCCAAGTATGGTGGCCAGACAGCCATGACATCATGGACTATTTACTTTTGCATGTTATATTAGCTTTGAGGCAATGAGGTTTCTAAAGATATGGTCCCAGATATTTCTTACCATCAGGATAGAATGAGTGTTCATTGAATACACCCAATTTGGCTGAATAGAAGGCATCAGTTTCCACATCAAGAGGGTGGAGGGTGACATTTTATTCAATTGATAACTTGGTGGCCCAAACCTCAGCACTGAAATGACAGAGTGATCAAAGACCACTCTGGAGAAAATTCAGCCAATCAGGGAGATTGAGAGGCTTCCAATCTTGGTCAGAAACCGTGTGCAACAGAGGAAGTTAGCTTAGGGACAGTTAGTTTGAAAAATGTAAGTTTTATTCAGACTATGGCAGAGTTCCATATTTTTATTATTTGATGGTATAGTGATTAGTCAGTAGATGAATCTCACTGTGAAACATGTGTTCTGCTGAGTCATGTATTCTATGTAAAATGAACAGTTTGCTGGTTTACAATTGTGTCACAAGAATACTTTTCTGTCTGTTGCGAACACAGGAGAACACACATGACACATACATGTGCAAGATCAATAGGGTCCATATCACAAAGCCCATGTCACTCCATCACTTAACTATATTCCAGGCAACAATGATTTCTAGGTGATAGGACAACCAGATCTACTTAAGGGAATGACGGATGTTGCCAAACACAAGTGGACAACTTGGTGGAAAACAATTCATTTTATGTTCCTTAATTAAATGTTCCTCTGTCCCCTAGAATTTCAATCAGCTGAAAGACTGAGGTTGATTTATGCAGCAATGAGAGCGCCAAGTAAAATGTGGGTAGGCTGGAGAGATCAGCAGGCTAGGGAGGCACAGAAGCAGAATTTCCATCTATCAGGTTTCACTCTCTGACCAACCATACAGCAGTTATCTACCTTAAAAGGATTTGAATAACCTGTTCATCTATCAGGTTGCTCCAGAGAAATGCATTAAGGAAAGATCAATTTTTAGCTTAACTCATACTTATAAAACAATCACCCTGTTTATCTACATCCAAGTTAAGTGGGTTTTTTTTGCATTTAAATAGAAATAGCAGAGGCTTTCTCCCCCAACATTTTCATTCTTTATCTCTCATATGCCTTCCACCTTTCCTGTCCTTCTCAGAGTTATATAGAATTCCGCACAGAAACAGGGTATTTGGGCCCAGCAGATGCAGGCGGGTCTTTATGCTTCACATGAGCCTCCTCTCGCCATTCTTCATTTAACCTTATTAAATAAATAGCCTTCTATTCCTTTCTCCCTCATTTGGTTATCTAGCTTCCCCTCAATGTATATATTCTATTTATCTCAACTATTCTTTGCGATAGCGAGTTCTCTATTCTCATCACTCTCTGGGGTAAAGAAGTTTCTCCTGAATTCCTTATTAGATTTACCAATGACTACCTTATATGTTCAGCCCCCAGTTCTGGTCTTTCCCCATAAGTGAAAACATCCCTTTGTATACACTATCAAACCCTCTCATAATCTTGAAGACCTCTAAAAGGTCATCTCAAATCTTCATTTTTCTACAAAGAAAGAGGCCCAGCCCATTTAATTTTTCCTGATAGATATAAACTCTTAGATCTGGCATGATTCTAGGAAATCTTAATTACACATTCTTCAGTGCCTCCTTGTCAATTTTTTTAACATAGAGAACAGAGCTGTCACAGTATTCCAAGTGCAGCCTAGCCAAGGATCTATCCTAATTTAACATAATATCTGCTTTCCAATTTTATCCCTCTAGAATTGAACTCTAATGCTTTGTTTGCTTTCTTTAATGGCCTTATTAAGTTGCGTCACTAATTTTAGTGATTTGTATGTCTGTCCCCCAAATCTCTCTGCTTCTCTATCCCTGTTATACACTTAATTTCCAAAGAGTATATGCTCTTCATATGCTTTCTAATAAAGTGCATAATGCGCCACCTTATGCTTATCTATATTGAAATATAGAAAATCACCTGTACAACTATAACAACTTATATTGATATAGTGCTTTTAATGTAATAAAATGCCATAAGGTGCTTCACAGGAGCACTACAAAGCAAAATTTGACACCAAACAACATAAGAATGACCAGAGGTGAGGTGAGTGTGACTGTGACTGCCCTTGACATCAAGGCAGCATTTGACAGAGTGTGGCATCAAGGAGCCCTAGGAAAAATGGAGTCAATGGGAATCGGGGGAAAATTCTCCACTGGTTGGAGTCATACCTACCATAAAGGAAGATGGTTGTGGGTGTTGGAGGGCGATCATCTCAGGCCCAGGACATTATTGCAGGAGTTCCTCAGGGTAATGTCCTAGGCCCAACCATCTTCAGCTGCTTCATCAATGACCTTCCTTCCATCACAAGGTCAAAAGTGGGGATGTTCACTGATGATTGCACAATGTTCAGCATCATTTGCGACTCCTCAGATACTGAAGCAGTCCATATCCAAATGCAGCAAGACCTGGACATTATTCAGGCTTGGGCTGACAACTGGCAAGTAATATTTGCACCACACAAGTGTCAGGCAAGCACCATTTCCAACAAGAGAGAATCCAACTATTGCCCCCTGATGTTCAATGACATTACCATCACTGAATTCCCCACTATCAACATCCTGGGGGTTACCATTAACCAGAAACTGAACTGAGAATTAACTCTGTGCTTTTGGATGTTGTTGCCAAGTGGTCTAATGTAGATGTGAAATAGGAGAGGTCCAAGGATAGATCCTTGGGAAATGCCAGAGGTAATGAAGTGGGAATAGGAAGATAAGCCATTAAAGTTCATGCACTGACTATGATTAGGTAGGTAAGAATGAAGCCAGCATATACAGTCCCACCCAGCTGGATGACAGTAGAGGATCGCTAGTGGAGGATGGTGTGGTCAACCAGGTCAAAAGCTACAGATAGAGCAAGAAGGGCAGAGAGGGACAATGTATGACAGTCACAGGATGCCTTGTGACTTTGATGAGGGCCATTTCAATACTGTGACCCAGGGCGAAAACCTGATTGGAGGGATTCAAACATGGAATTGCTGCAAATATGGGCATGGATATGGGAAGCAGCAACACATTCAAGCACTTTGGAGAAGGAAGGTTGGAGGTGGGATGGTAGTTTGTAGGCATGGAAGTCAAGGATTAGTTTATACAGCAGAGGAGATATGAATACACATCCCAGAGGTAAAAGAACCATCCCTCAAATAGTCCTGTTAGTCAGCACCTTCCACCCAAATCTGGATTTCATCTAATCAGGATTGAAGGATCACGTACTTATTTCACAATCAATTTGTATTTAACTTTTATTTCCCAAAAGGGTGTTGTACACTGGGGAGGGAAAGCTAATGAGAGGTGGCATAAAGCGGCCAGTCAGTTTTTCACAGGCATTCTATCTTCAGCCAATTCCATTCATTCAATGTGATATCAAGTAATGGCTGAGGCATCAGACACTGACAACATTCAAGCAATAGTACTGAAGACTTGTGCTCCAGAACTAGCTACACCTGAACCAAGCTGTTCCAAGACAGCTACAGCACTGGCACCTACCCGGCAATGTGGAAAATTGCCCAGGTATGTCCCATAGATGAAAAGGACAAATCCAACCCAACCAATTACCGCCCCATCGGTCTACTCTCGATCACCAGTAAAGTCATGGAAAGGGTCATCAACAGTGCAATCAAGTGGCACTTACTCAGAAACATCCTGCTCAACTGATGCTCAGTTTGGGTTCCACCAGGACTACTCAGCTCCTGACCTCATTATAGCCTCAGTTCAAAGATGGACAAAAGAGCTGAACTCCAGAGGTGAGGTGAGAGTGACTGCCCTTGACATCAAGGCAGCATCTGACTGAGTGTGGCATCAAGGGGCCCTAGCAAAACTGGAGTCAATGAGAAGCAGGGGAAAACTCTCCACTGGTTGAAGACATAGCTATCACAAAGGAAAATGGTTGTGGTTGCTGGAGGTCAACCATCTCAGTCCGAGGACATCACTGCAGAAGTTCCTCAGGGCAGTGTCCTAGGCCCAACCATCTTCAGCTACTTCATCAATGACATTTATTCCATCATAAGGTCAGGAGCGGGAATGTCCACAAAAGACTGTACAATGTTCAGTACCATTGCAACTCCACAGATACTGAAGCAGTCCGTGCCCATATGCAGCAAGACCTGGACAACATTCAGGCTTGGGCTGATATGTGGCAAGTAACATTCCTGCCACACAAGTGCCAGACAATGGCCATTTCCAACAAGAGAGAATCCAACCAACTCTTATGGCATTACCTTGCTGAACCCCCCCACTATCAACATCCTGGAGCTACCACTGACCAGAAACTGAGCTGGATTAACCATATAGATACTCTAGCTGCAAGAGCATGTGAGAGGCTAGGAATCCTGCGGCGAGTAACTCACCTCCTGACTCCCCAAAGCCTGTCCACCATTTACAAGGTACAAGTCAGGAGTGTGATTGGATACTCTCCACTTGCCTGGATGAGTGCAGCTCCACCAACACTCAAGAAGCTTGATACCATCCAGGACAAAGTAGCCCGCTTGTTTGGCACCCCATCCACCACCTCAAACAACCACTCCATCACCAACGCACAGTGGCAGCAGTGTGTACCATCTACAAGATGCACTGCAGAAACTCACCAAGGCTCCTTCGACAGCACCTTCCAAACCCGTGACCTCCACCACCTAGAAGGACAAGGGCAGCAAATGCATGGGAACACCACCACCTGCAAGTTCCCCTCCGAGCCACTCACCATCCTGACCTGGAACCATATCGCTGTCCCTTCACTTTCGCTGGGTCAAAATCCTGGAACTCCCCCCTAACAGCACTATGGGTGTACCTACACCATAAGGACTGCAGAGGTTCAAGAAGGCTGTTCACCACCACCTTGTCAAGGGCAATTAGGGATGGGCAATAAAAATGCTGGCCTAGCCAGTGATGCTCATGTTCCATAAAAAAACTTCCGAGTTTAGGCAAAAGTAATGCACATTTCTTGCAAGCAATAAATGACATGAGCATTTTGAAAAAAGTTACATTGAGCAGCTTAAAAAGTTATTCTTAAATGGATCAAACTCATTCTTTTAACTTAACATGAGCAGAGTCTGCTTGCTTATTACATTGCAATCTATATAAATATAGCCGGTATGCAGATTTTTTTCAAAACAGTATAAACATATACACATCTTTAACCACTGTTGAATATTTGATCACAATATAGAAGTTTTAAATACAGAAAGATGACAAAACTCATTAGCTCTGACTATGACCTTTATAATGTAACTAAATTCTTTGCAAATAAGTCCTTCCAGTCCCTTGTTGCAGATATTGCCGTCTGGGATCTTTATGAATATCTTTATCCCCAAAATCAACTTTCCTTCAGTAAGTAGCGGAGTTCATTCAGCATTTCTCAATCAAAATCATCAAACTAGAATCATAGAATGGTTACAGCACAGATGAAGGCCATTCAGCTTGTGTCTGCAATGGCCCTCTAAAGGAGCAATTCACTGTGCAACTCTCCTGCCTTTTCCCCATGGCCCTGTATATTTTTCCTTTTTGGATAATAATGCCTTTTGAAAGCCTCAATTGACTTGACCTCCAACACACACTCAGGTTGTGCATTTCAGATTCTAACCACTCGCTGTATGAAAAAGTTTTTCATGTTACTATTGCTTCTTTTGCCAATTATCTTAAATCTGTGCCCTCTGGCTCTCTATCCTTTCACAAGTGGGTGCAGTTTTCCCCATCTACTCTCTCCAGAGTCCTCATGATTTGGAATACCTCTATCAAATCCCCTCTTAACCTTCTATTCTCCAAGGAGAACAGGGACTGCAGCAGTTCGAGAAGGCACCTTCTCAAGGGCAATTAGGGATGGGCAATTAATGCCGGCTTAGCCAACGACGCCCACATCCCATAAATGAATGAAAAAAAACAGTCCCAACTTCTCCAATCTATCTACGTATCTGAAGTTCCTCATCCCTGGAACCATTCTTGTAAATCTTTTTTGCACCCTCTCTAATGCCTTCGCATCCTAACTTGAACTATTAAATATAATTGCACTGTTTCTCAAGATCAGTGAATTAAATTACCCATAAAACTCAATAATGCTAATATATTTTAAAACTGAATTTTTTCAACATCTGACGTGTGAAACCAGAAGTGTAAGAAGATGTAAGCAGAATTTTATTCCACTCATGCAGTGACAATGATTAAAATGTAGAGATGTTTTCCCTTTCTCAACATTTGAGACATCACATTACCCAGCCAAATGTATCTATGCGGCATGCAACTAGTAGTGTAACCCAAGTACCACCCTCAGAGGATTTTCTTTTGGTGGTGCTGGTGACAGCAGTGCAGGTTGGGGGTGGGGCAGTAGAGAATTGGCACAGAACCTTGGCAACCCTCCACTTCCTCATCCAAGTCTCTTTCTGTTTTCCTTTTGCTGCTTTCCATCACATTCCACCCAACAAACAAACCCAGTTATCTAACATGGCATTGTAGCTTGGTCAGTACTAAATATTTAAAAATAGGTCTGCAGAATGCCTGTTCTTACTTTTTTAAATTCACGTATATATAAAATAAAGTGCTTTTTGGGTTAAGAATGGAAACCTTTGTGCCTCATCATTACCTGGTGACCGCTGGTGGAAAGTTGGCTGGGTCATTGAGTAACCCCAGGACCTGGGTCAGCTGTGGTACACCACTGCTGCCACCGCCGGTTGAATGGCACACGATTTGCTGTTTAGACTCACGTGATGTCTGTGAAATTATACCCCAGTCAATGCCTTCAGGAGAAGAGCAGCAAGCATCAGGACAGAAATGGAAGGGAATTATATAGAGTCATAGAGGTCTACATGTTAAATGAATAATTTTACCAATTTCCACAAGGTGAAGAGAGCAGAGCAGATTTTGCAATTAAAATGAGAACATCCACGCATGGTGCTTATATAACACAAAACCTATACAAGTGCGGCAGGGTTCCATACTCATTGCTCTGAAGCAACTGGTTCCAAGCTAAGATATTTCAGTAAAATTAGATTATACTTCTCAATCTACTATAATGTTGCATTTGAGGAGTCAAGACAAAGAGTAATCTTCAAATGAAGTGGGCATTTACAGGGCAGGGGATAACCAGAGCTGGGTGCAGAGCCATAATTTTGTCCCCTTTTAAAATTATTGATTTCTTTATTTTTTTATATACCTCTATTATAAATTCTAATATGCATATTTGAAATAAAAACAGTTTACGTAAATATTTCATGCTGTAATTCTATCCTTGCAAGTAATAAGCAGCAGGCAGAAGTGTGTCATTACAGCACAACTAGTTTACACAGGCAGTCTTTCCTTTATAAATTCGGCTGTGGAAGTTTAAAGTGGAAAATTTTGGGAGAAATTGTCCAGATTTAAGATTTACTGGACACACACAAGGACACAAGAAATAGGAGAAGATCATTTGGCTTGTCAAGCCTGCTCCACCATTCAATACAATCATGGGCTTCAATGTTTTTCTTCCAAGACCAAATGATGACTGTAGCCTGCTGATCATTTCAGTTCATTCCTCATCCAGGGAATTACAGACCTGTTATCCTAACATCTGTAATCAGGAAACTATGAGAGTCGATGAGAAGGGTCTCATGAACAAAATTACTTCAAAGACAACATGAGGGGAGGTTGGAGAGAAACTAGAGAAAGATGCGAGTTCAGGGCTAGGGCAGAGGGAGCATTAATGGAAGCTTATCCAGGCGTGCTAGTGGAAGGGAGGGATGTGGCAGGGTCAGCTGATTGGATGGTCTTGATCTTAGTGACAAAGAAATCCATGAGCTCCTCACACTTACTGTTGGGAGTGATGGTGCAGCAGACAGGGGAAGGGGGTTTAAGAAGATGGTTTGCAATAGAGACAAGAAAGCAGGGTTATTTTTGCATTCCAGGATGATCCTGAAATAGTGAGCAATTTTAGCAGATGAGAACAGGACCCAGTAGTGCTTTAGGTGATCCAGCCAAGCCTGGCAGTGAGTGGCTAAATTATAATCTTTCAAGTCTGTATCTCTTAGAATTAAAGGGAGGATTTTAAAAAATTTGTTCATGGGATGGGGCCGCCGCTGGCTAGGCCAGCATTTATTTCCCATTCCTAATTGCCCTTGAGAACGGAGTGGCTTGCTAAGCCATTTCAGAGGACATTTAAGAGTCAAACACATTGCTGTGGGTCTGTCACATGTAGGCCGGACCAAGTGACAATGGCAGATTTTCCCTTCCCTAAAGGGCATTAGTGAACCAGATGGGTTTTTATGGCAATTGACAATGGTTTCATGGTCATCATTAAACTCTTAATACCAGATTTTTTATTGAATTCAAATATCATCTGCCGTGGTGGGATTTGAACCCAGGACCCAGAACAGTACTCTGGGTCTCTGGATTACTAGTCCAGTGACAATCCCATTACACCATCGCTTCCCCCCGCACGCGAGAGGGTAATGGTTTTATTGGGGACTCAGGCATCACAGGTGGAGGTGAGGGTGGGGGGCGAGTAAATCAGTAGTTGCAAAAATATTGTGGTGAAATGTCTTAACTTTAGACTATACAAAACTGAAAAGTTTTAGATTGACAGAGGCATGGAAGGTTGCTAAAAATTCTTGACTACAAATCTGATTTGATGGTTATGCAACAAAGTCAGTCACTTTTCAATAGGAGTCCTTTAGTACAGCATCAGCTTTCATTTGCAGATCTTTTTGAACCAAAACAATATTATTGCATTCAACTCTGGATCAGGGGTTACTTACACAGAAAAAAAATAACTTCTTGAAATATTTCTGCATGTATCAGCTTGTTGCAATGGTAAAAGGACAAAAATCAGTACAATCTCTGATTGGGAGTTACAAGCATCACCCTCCATTTGAACAAAACAGTTTTATTTGCAATTTGTGCCGCAGGATTAAGATTAGGCCTTTTGTCCATGGACTCACAGTAAAATAATGCCTTTCTTCCAAACATGTTGCTGTGCACTCCAGGTAAAGTGAAATTCATTGTAAACCAGAATAATTAAAATATTTCAATAACATTAATTTGAATTTCCGATTCATTGGTGTCACTAAACTATAGTGACAAGTACCTGATTTCTATTTCAACACTTCAACACTACTCAATTGCAATTAATTGCAACAGAGGAAAGCACATTTCAGGTCATCCTGTCTCTGGTTGTTTGGGTTCTTAATGATCTCTTTCAAAGCTATCACATTTTCTCTCCTTCCTCTCCATACAACACAAACTAACAAACAGATTCCCTACAATAAAGCTGTTGCTTTTCAACTTCATGTCAGTTCGTAACTGCAGTTATGTCAGTTAACACATTGTTCTAGCTAATGCAGCATGCAGTCTTTTTGTATGCCAGTTTTTCCATGGCAAGATAATCAGATCATAGTTTTGATGATGCCGTAGCACATTTTGCATTATGAAAAAGGGCTTCTTCTCGTAAAACAAAACAATTCAAGCATTGAGTTCTGGTCACCAAACTTTAGGAGGGATGTGAGGGTCATTGTGAGAGTGTAGAGGAAATTTACCAGAATGCTTCTAGGGATAAGGGATTTTGGTTACAAGGCTAGGTTGAAAAAGCTGGAGGCAGATTTACTTAAACCTGATTATCCCTACATTAATCTTCTGAAATGTTAACCTAAATGTCCTCATCCACATCCATCAGTCATTCTTCAGTTGGTGCACTTTCTTCCTTGCAGCAAGGGAGATTTGATAGCAGTGTACAAGATTACGACAGGCTTAGATAAGGTAGACAAAAATAATTGTTCCCGTTACCTTACAGTGGAAGGACCAGGGAACACAGATTTACGGTTTTGGGCAAGAGATGCAGGGGGAATATGGGAAGAACTTTTTTATACACTGAGTAGTAATGACCTGGAACTCGCTGCCCATGAGGATGGTGGAAGAGGAAACAATCAGTGATTTCAAAAGGAAACTGGATAGGTGCTTCAATGAAATAAACTTGCAGAGTTATGGGGATCGAGCGGGGGAGTGGGATTGACTGGATTGCTCCGTCAAGAGCTAGCATAGACAGAATGTGCTGAATGCCCTCCTCCTGTGCCATAACTGACTCTGAGACAGTTATTTGCAACTGTTTTATTTTATTTGCAACTGTTCAGAGGACAAAAACGATGCAAGTCTTAGAGGTTATCACAGCCAACCAATGTCCTTACACCTTCACCTCCAAGCATGGGCTATGGGATAACTAACAGCAATACAAACCTTGGCTGATATGCTTCTCCAATGAAACTAATTGTATTTTGTCTAGCACCATGGTGTCAGAGATCAGCTTACTTAGCAGAGACAATGGATTGGACATCAGCGTACTTAACCTGCACAGCTGAAGCTACTTGCTTGGCTTTACCAATTAAACCACTTGGGGAACCTGCTATAGGCACTTCAAATCTACTACTGGGAACATCCAACTGGATGCGAAGAAATTGAAACCCATTGCTGGTGTTTATTATAATTTTGGAAGCACCAACAAACACACTGTTCTGCAAAAATAACATGAACCAACCAAAAGCTTTGGCTGCAAAAACTCTGCTCTAAAATCAAAAATGAGTGTGAAGAAAAGCAAGAAAACTTAACAAAGATTTATAAATTGTGACAAAATGGCTATGAACTGAACTGAGACCTTTTTTGTAAAGAAAACAACTCTTAAGGTATTAAATTTTTGTCAGAAGATGAACATGCCATCTCCATGCTTAAAAGTCAGCAAGAACAAGTTGTGGACCACTTCACTGCACAATAATAATGTAATGGGTGAACAGTCTGAAATTAAATGTCAACTGGAGGCAGATTTAATTAAACCTGATTATCCCTACATTAATCTTCTGAAATGTTAACCTAAATGTCCTCATCCACATCTATCAGTCATTCTTCAGTTGGTACACTTACTTCATCACAGCCTGACACACACACTATTTGTCTTCATCCATAGGACTTCACAAGATGAGCCGTTCAAAGGAAATGTTAGCTCCAATGCTCTTCCAAACATTAACCTTGTTCCCTCCTGACCATACATACATGAATGTTTCTTAGGGCAGCAAAGGCCAACCTTGATACTTCCCTCCAAAGCCTTCCCCCGAACTTGTCCTCTGCATCATCCCTATTCCATTTCCCAGTTACTTCCTTCTCATGCATCTGCAACACTGGCAAAACTCCCAAAGCTGCTCATTTGCCATTACCTGGATGCCTGTATCATGAAGTCTTTGTATCAGATGGCAGCAGGGATAAAAGTATTCACTAGTCCAACTGAATACTACCTTCAATCATTCATTAGCCCAAATGGAAGCCCACCATCTCTAGTTTGGACATCATATCGAAGATAACTTGCCATTTATATCCTAAGGCTAATAATGTTGAAAAATAAACATTATAAAAACTAAACTGTTATCTTGAGTACTGTTGGTTTCCTGTTTCTGTGCATACTAACAGTAGTATCAAAACATGAGTCACTGATATCAAAGGAGCAGGCAGGTATAAAAGGTTCTATATGAATTTCTAACCTATTTTTGTGCTCAGCAATGGTAAAGATGTTAACTTTGGGCAATTTTCCTTTTTGGGCACCCAGTAAAATCAGATGTAGCACACTTACTGAAAAAATACCACAACTCCAACTGAAGAATGGCATCCTTTACTCACCAATGTGAATTTTTCCATCAATGATGAAACTGACAACTTTTGACAAAAATTGGACAATAAAATGGTATACCCATGCTATCTGGAAACTGGTTTGAGACAGACCAAATTGAGATACCTTCTGCTACATCGCTTAAGAATTCATTCTATATAGAAAGTGAGTGTCAGCCAGGGGCCATCAGATCAGTGTTCAACACTGCTCCTTCTCAACCAAGCATTTCCTCGAGTACTCAGTAGAAGAAACACTAACTGATTTTTCCCATCGATAATCCTGCATTGGTATGAAGTGTTCCAACCATCACACTGGCTCAGTCCATTAGCTCAGCTCAATCAAGTTATAAAACCTGAGAGCTTCCTAATCCGTAATACGGAGTGCCACAGTAGGGAAGGCATTCAGATTAGACTTGTATGTTTGGCAAAGAATATCATTTTCCCTTTTTAAAAGATTAGGAACACTGGACTCACCACTGTTGGACTTCTTTCTCAGTAACTGCAAAAGAGAAAAAAAGTTACCAGATTTAACAAATAGTCCATATAATATATACACCCATACATATATGGAATCTAATAGCAAAACACCCCTTTCCTATCACATGCCAAGAAATATTTCCTTTATACTGCTCATCATACTTTGCCATACTGTCACATATAATTGTGAAAGAGAAAGGTCACATTTCAAACCATGAAATATTGATTGCTAATTTAGTTATTAGTTGCAGTTGCTTTTTTGGGGGAGAAGTTGCCATTTTACACATTAGAACAACAGCCCTGAATATAGGTCTATGAGATGCAATTGCAATGGAAATGCATCAAGGTACAGACTCATCAACCCTTAAGCTTCAGGTAGATCCAAACTTCCATCACATGTACAGAGAAAGATTGTGAGGGAAAAAAGTTAATTTTCGTTCATACCTTGTGTAGAATTTCAAGCTACTGCAAATATATATTGGTATTCTCTGCAGTTAATTCAGATTGTTAAATTGCTTTGACATTTTTGATACAGGTATCATAATGGCACCATCACACTCTCCTTCCTGCCTAGTTCCTGCTGACACTCTTCACATCTTCTTAACTCATTCAGCCTGGCAGGCCAGTGCCCACCCTTGTACATATGAGTGAAAAGAAAAGAAATTACAATTATTTTTTTAAACTGCGGAACTGTGGAGAAGCCCATACTACAGGATACCAAAACTGAAAGGAGCAAACCTAACAGCACTCTGGAAGCATCTTCATTATGCGGACTGCAGAGGTTCAAGAAGAAAGCTCCTCATCACCTTCTCAGGGTCAACTCAGGATGAGCAAAAATGCTGGCCTTGCCAATTCCAAGGATGACAATAAAGAGAGGCCTTGATAAACCCAGGAGTAGAAATGATATGATCTAAAGCTTGAGTTTTAAAGGCTGTATGTTATAAGAGGAGGCAGGCTAGGGATGCAGATTGTTAGGATGTTTCTCAGATTTAGGAGGTGCATGGCCCAGTTGCAAATGTGCAAAGGGCAAGGGAAAGGAATAGACTCAACAAAAGCAATGCAACTTTTGGTTTTCACTAACATGCATTAGTGGAGTTGGGAGTGACTGAGAGAATTTTTATCAGTTGCAGGATTTATTATTTTTGCCAGCAGCAGGTGCATTAATATATAGCGAAGAACATCAAGTTTGCACAATTGAATCACAATTTAAAATTCAATTATGTTAGGTTTTATTTCACTGCATGGCACAGGGAAGAGCACAACCTTATTTGTATAATGTTCAAATTGGGTCCACTTTTGGCATATGCCACACCACTATTGTAGAGGGGTAGGGGAAGCTCAAACAATGGAAAATTCAACAAAATTAGTTGGACGTATTAAAAACTGTCCAATTTTGCAAGTTACTGACTGCCAAACTCCCATTTATCAAAACATTTATATTCAAGAAAACAAAATGACTGCCAAGAGAGCCATTATGAAAAAGTCATTCTTATTCTGAATTACCTGAAGCACTGTTCTAATTTTTCTTCTTCAATGAGAAGAAAAAGCAGAAAAAAGGCAGCAAAATAAAATGAAAAAGTGAAACATCACCCTAATTGTAGTGGTTTTTTTGCCTCGGACAACTAGCTGAGGCAAGAATGTATTTATTTGAAAAAAAGGTGAATGTGACAAAGTTTGAAACCTCAAGCAAATGAAGAAAGGGCCTTGCATTAATTATTTTATGCATGCAATCAGCCTTCATGGTAGGTCCAAGAACAAGACATTGACCAATATGAGGGAAGAGAAACCATCATCTCCCTTGAAATCAGTTTCTTAAAAAATTTCAGTTATAGGTGAGAGCATACATTCATGTTTTCTTTTGTAACCAGGAAAAAGTAGAAGCCCAAGGTTTTAGAGGTGAGGGTGAAGGGGCAAGAGAGATGTATGGTATTGGAGAAAAGGAACTAGTGGTTTTTAGTCTTAGGGCTAATGCAAGGATAGTGGATAGTGCAATCCTTCACAACTTAAAATGGTCCAGTTAAATCTGGTGATCATGTGTCAACACTTACCAGCCGGTGGGGAAAAAAATGATGCAACTGTTTTTTTTCTCCATCATGTCTGTAGGGACGCATTCTGCCTCCATTCAATGTTTCTGAGTAATAATACGGCTGTGATTGGCAAATTTGTTATATGGCTATAATTGAAGCTGCATTCAACTTCTCTGGCCCTCAGATGGCACCAGCCAACCAATAACTCATCCTTTGGTGTTAAGGGTGGCTTTTGTTGCGTCGCTCAAAGAATCTTTACTGAAGGTACAATATGATTTTATATCTTCAAATATTGAAACTGTAAATATGAAAAGTATTCAAATATTCTGCTTATGAAAAATAGGAACATAATGCACTGTACTTAATAAATAGGACTGTTTGGAATGAAAACGTTTATTGTTTGGCTATAAGAACTGCCTCCATGTGGCAGCAGTTTGCCATCAATCTTCAGGTCATTTTTTGTACCAAAGACCAATAATTCACATGGGCAGATGAGTAGGGCTCTTATTCCCACAGCTGACTCTCAGCAGAACTATTCTACACAAGATTTATTTTTGGATGTCTTGTCTGTCTGCTCCTCTCAACATAAGAACAGTGGATACCACAGATAAATCTGCAGAGAAAAAGATAAATAAGGGCAGCACTGGAAATACATGCACATGAATTTATAGGCTTTTTCATCCTATTGTATCACCTTTCCTCCTCCATACTTATTTCCATCCAGTGCTTTCATTCAGTCAGTACTTCACCAATTTCTGCAACTGCGAAAGTAATAATACATATCTAACTAAAATTATTTCACCGGAAGTTTTAATACCAAGCCTATAATAAAAATCTAATTTATTTGTCTTCTACTGTCCTTGCATTTTATCATTTTAAGCAATCAGTTTTCACTCCTTTTCTGAAGCAAACTACTGTAGGTGATGCAATCAAATGATTGATTCCTCATGTGTAGCACCACAGTCCTCAACGAGTCCCAAGTATCAGTTTGACTTACTAGTGGTCAAGATTGAGAGTTCAGCCACAATGTAGAACTTTAGCACATGATCTAGGATGAGACTGCAGTGCAGTGCTGAATTAATTCTCACATTTTGGTTGAAACATTCTAGAACAACTGAATGCAAGCCCTGAAACGTAGAAAATAGGAGTGGTGGGTCATTCGGCCCTTTGGGCCTGCTCTGCCATTCAATATGATCGTGGCTGATCCTCTATCTCAACGCCATACTCCTGTGCTCTCCCCATACCCCTTGATGCTTTTAGAGTCCAGAAATCTATTTCCTTCTTAAATATATTCAGTGACTTGGCCCCCACAGACTTCTGAGGTGGAGAATTCCTTCATGCACTCCCTCTATGGCAAGTATATCCTTTCTTAGGTAAGGAGACCAAAGCTGCGCACACTACTCCAGGTGTGGTCTCATCAAGGCCCCGTACAGCTGCAGAAAGACATCCTTTCTCTTGTACTCAAGTCCTCATGCAATGAAGGCCAACATACCATTTGCCTCCTTAAATGCTTGGTGCATCTGTATGAAAATGTCTATTGCCTCGTAACATACTGCAGATGGTTTCAATGCATATTATATAGTTTTTTTAAAAAACATTTTTGTGGTGGAGCTGTTGTGATAGAAAAATGATAGATCCAGACTCTTACAAGTAAATTGTGTGATGACAAAAGTGATATTTGGATTTTACTGACAGATAAGGCAAAATAATTGTTTCTGTGCAAGGGCAGGTGAGACATTGACATTAAAATTAGGACTATTACCCAAGTTTAATATTAGTCTGGAAGACTCCCACAAACATCTGGGAAACAGTGATCAGAAATGCAGCTAGAACAAATGAATATATCCTGTTACTCAAGGAAAGGAATGTGTATTCTGCTAATTTAGCACTGGGTTCTGGAGACCACATCAATTACTGAGCACAATATAACACTGACACCATATAGGAATTTAATTAGTCACATACTTTTTGATAAAGAATAAAGCATAGGATTATGTGAATTTAAAATACAGCACTGCTGCTTGTCTCTGCACTAGCTGTCACATATCATTGGAAAGACAGCAAAGGTCAGGAAATTATGTAGTTATCACTTTAAAAATGTTACTGTCTATGCAAATAGTTCTATCTCAACTTTGACATTTATACAATTCAATTCATATGATCATCACCTGAGGATTTCAATGGGATTTTGACGGATAGAGCTTCCAAGTTCTTATTTATAATCCTCTGACTCTTAGAATAGAATAAATCATGTCTTCCAAAGCTCCATTGCCAACTGAATCCAAAGCTCCCATTCTAACCCACCACTCATCCCTTTTATGGGAACGTCTCCTCCACTTTACATGCCAGATCCTTTTTGACAGCTCCAGCTGAGATTGGAAGTGCTCCACATTAGAAAAATTGCCCGGGCAAATTTACGTTCTACAACACAACGTACTTCACTATTGATATTGGTCAGATTTCATAAGCTATTTCTCCCTTCTGTCAAATATCGTTTGGTCCCAGATACACAAGTGCCTCCACTTCCAAATAAATAGAGTTTTTTCAGATGTACCATAGACCTTGGTAATTATTTTGAGCTTGGGTTCTTGTAAGCTTTCCTTGTTCCTTTCTCTTAACATAAAAGTGTCGCTACATATCTCCTACCTTAGCTAGGAGCAGTGGTTCAAATCAATGACCAAGTAGCTTTAAATGTGGTGAAAGAACTAAATGTAGACACAAGTTGAGCAGGCTCCTTCATCGGTGTTCATGACTATGGCTAAATTCTGGTGCTCCCATTATTTCTAAGCAAAATAAAATTTCTGTGACTTAGTTTCACTGCTTTCTGAAATAAGAAATTTTCACATCAAACAAGAATACTTTAAAATATTAAGGCAGGCTTCCATAAATTATGACATTACAATAACCCAACCAATGCAAATTACTTCAAACATAACAGCACTGACAGAATACAACAAGGTTGTGAGGCAGTAGGGAGTTTAGATTGGTCTCACAAAACGGCCAGCAGAGAGATAATAGGCAGGACTTCTTTCTGTGCTATAAATTTCTATGGTCCTTCCTCGACCTCTCTGTTGGGCAAAATGGCAGAACTGCAGGTTGGACCAGTGTTAGTGAATTCCAGAAATGTCCACATCTCAAAAAATAGAATTATCGTTGCTTTAAGCTCTCTACCAATGTCAAATTGGGGAAAGACATGCTGGGTTGTGGGCCCAACGGTCTACGCTTAGGCACGGTGTGAGCCAGGAGGTTCATAAAAAAACCATAGAAGATTCCCTCTTTTTATTAAAATCCATGAGCTGTGTGAAACATCAGAAATAAAAGAAAATCAACAATAAGGAAACATCTGTTAGCCTAGCAAGCTTGTCCTTCGAAGACTAAGCAATATTTATTGCCCAGCATTAATTGTCCTGAGGATTAAGAGTCAACCACACTGTTTGTCTACGCCAGACTGGGTGGGGTGGCAGGTCCCTTCCCAGAATGACAATAGTAATCCAGTTGAGCTTTTAATGACAAACCACCAGATTTCATGGTAATTGTTTCTGCTATTAGGTCACTAATTACCATTGTGTTCAATTTCACAATTTATTATGGTGGGATTTGAACTCTAGATTGCTAGCTCAGGAACCTAACCACATAGCAACTGTACCTGAGCATTACATTTTCAACTCCCCCAAGATGAATCCATTTGTAGACCACTCCTAATGGTTATTGTCTTATCGTCCTTTGGGCAAATCAGTTTAAATGCACTTTTCAACAATTCTAAATTTATATCCCACTTGACTTAAATTACCTACTAGTACCAACATGTAATACAGAAAATATTTAAAGTACAAGGTAAATTTATCCCTCTTATAATTGGTTATTTGAAACTATACGGCCTACGGAGCACAGTGATTTCCCGAGTATGGAAGGTCCTCAGAGTCTAAAGAGCTGTTTGCAGAGAGCGCTATTTTTGAGGATAATCTATAACAAGCAGCTGGAACAAGGAGATTAAAACTAAAATTAAAGCTTTTATTGTGAATCTACTCCAAAAGGCATTCAATAAGGTGCCATATAAAAGGTTATTGCACAAGATAAGAGCTCATTGTATTGGGCTAACATATTAACGTGGATAGAAGATCGGCTTGCTAAGAGGAAACAGAGTCAGGTTGGCAAATTGTAACTAGTGGAGTGTCACAGGGATCAGTGCTGGGGCCTCAACTATTTATGATCAAATTAGTTCCTTGGTTGAAGGGACAGACTTCATTGTAGCCAAATTTGATGATGCAAAGATAGGTCGGAAAGCAAGTTGTGGAGAGGATACAATGAGTCTGCAAAGGGATATAGATAGGTTAAATAAGTGGCAAAAAAACTGGCAAATGGAGTATAATATGGGAAAATATGAGGTTGTCCACTTTGGCAGAAAGAACAGAAAAGCAGAACATGATTCAAATAGAGAAAGATGCAGAGACTGCATGGAATTTAGACTGATGTAGGAACGTTACTTATGCTAAATACATCCCCATTTTAGGCACCCAGTATTAGAATACAGCACCTCCGTTCACACAATGCTTAAACGCATCAGGCTAAAATTCCAGGAATTCAGCATCAATCCCAGGAAAGCCACTCCTTGACTAAGGTTAATTGAGATTGTGATTTTTTGCATTAGCCTTCATTGGCAAGTTAGGAACAGCTTTGTGCTATGGATCCATGTCTACTGGGTTGAGCCTTTCCTCATTCATGGCATTTAAGACCCCTACAGTCAGAGGGTCAGACCATTCATTTCACGGCATTAGTCTGGACTAGATTCAAAACAAGGTCCTAAAGAACTAGCCCACTGAGACACCCAGCTCTTCAAATGATTTATGACAACCATACAAAGCCTATTAATTTAGATTTTTTTAAAAATAACCTTTCTTGGAAGTTAAGTGGTCATTTTTGCTTAGGGCAAAGTTTATATTGTAGTTTATTGTCAACACGCCACATGCTTGCAGTGAGGGGACATTAACTGCAATTAGGGAGCAATTTACGAAGAATTCTATTCGGGGCGATCAGATCGAGCAACTTTATTTAGTGTCATTACATCAAATATTTGTGATAACAGCATCTGTACTTGCCATAAACAACATTTAACACTGGATGGATATTATTACCGATTGTCCATTTCATTTGACAAAGGATTTGCTTTGGTTCAAACAGAAATTAACAAGATTTCAATTTTTAAAGATTAGAGTTTTTTTTTTAAAGGTTTTATTTGCATTACAAGAATTGAAATCCTACAGCAACTGCTGAATCAGCTATTTCAAATACTTTATAGTGAAGAGTATTATACCTTAGGGACTGGTTAGTTCAGTTAGCTAAATCGCTAACATATGATTCAGTATAATGCCAACAGCGCAGATTCGGTTCCTATTCCGGCTAAGGTAGACTCGAGACCTGCCTCCTCGCTCTGCCCGAGAGTGGAAGGCAATGGCGTAATGGTATTGCTGCTGGACTAGTAATTGAGATATTCAGGGTAATGCTCTGGGAACTGAGGTTTGAATGCTGCCACGGCGCATGGTGGAATTTGAATTCAATAAAAATCTGGAATTAAAAGTCTAATGATGACCATGAAACCATTGTCGATTGTTGTAAAAACCCATCTGGTTCACTAAGGAAATCTGCCATCCTCACTTGGTCTGGCCTACATGTGGCTCCAGCAATGTGGTTGACTTTTAAATGCCCCCTGAAATGGCCTAGCAAGTGGACCATCTGCAGCAGCAGAATTGTACTCGATCACAATGTGTAGCCTCATGGCCTGACATATCCCTTACTCTACCAACACCATCAAGCCAGGGGATCAATCCTGGTTCAATGAAGAGTGCAGGAGGGCATGCCAGGAGCAGCAACAGGCATACCTAAAAATGAA
This sequence comes from Cetorhinus maximus, assembly GCF_964194155.1. Classification (NCBI taxonomy): domain Eukaryota; kingdom Metazoa; phylum Chordata; class Chondrichthyes; order Lamniformes; family Cetorhinidae; genus Cetorhinus; species Cetorhinus maximus. The sequence continues at coordinate 16,223,713 of NC_135888.1, read as the reverse complement.
GTGTCATCCTGATGAAGCTATAACACAGGACTACTTGCATGCCAAACAGCATAAGCAGCAAGTGATAGACAGATCTAAGCGATCCCACAACCAACGCATCAGATCTAAGCTCTGCAGTCCTGTCACATCCAGTCATGAATGGTGGTGGACAATTAAACAACTCACTGGAGGAGGGGGCTCCAAAAATATCCCCATCCTCAAAGATGGAGGAGCCCAGCACATCAGTGCAAAAGATAAGGCTGAAGCATTTGCAATAATCTTCAGCTAGAAGTGCCAAATGGATGATCCATCTCGGCCTCCTCCAGGGGAGGACCCCAGCATCACAGATGCCAGTCTTCAGCCAATTCGGCTAAGAGCAGTGGGAAACCAGGGGATTTGGGATGCCTACAAAGACCAACAGAGGACAACTAAAAAAGAAATAAGGAGGGAGAAGATTAAATATGAGGGTCAACTAGCCAGTAATATAAAAGAAGATTGCAAGAGTTTTTTTTAGGAAAATAAAGGGTAAGAGAGAGGCAAAAGTGGACATTGGGCCGCTGGAAAATGTTGCTGGAGAAGTAGTAGTGGGGAACAAAGAAATGGCGGAGGAACTGAATAGGTACTTTGCTTCAGTCTTCACGGTGGGAGACACGAGTAACATCCCCAAAGTTCAAGAGAGACGGGGGGCAGAGGTGAGTATGGTGGCCATTACCAAGGAGAAGGTGCTAGGAAAACTGAAAGGTCTGAAGGTGGATAAATCACCTGGGCCAGATGGATTACACCCCAGAGTTCTGAAGGAGATAGCTGAAGAGATAGTGAAGGCGTTAGTGGTGATCTTTCAGGAATCACTCAAGTCAGGGAGGGTCCCAGAGGACTGGAAAATCGCTAATGCAACCCCCCTGTTTAAGAAGGGAGTGAGGCAAAAGACGGGAAATTACAGGCCGATTAGCCTGACCTCGGTCGTTGGTAAGATTTTAGAGTCCATTATTAAGGATGAGATATCAGAATACTTGGAAGTGCATGATAAAATAGGGTAAAGTCAGCATGGTTTCATCAAGGGGAGGTCATGCCTGACAAATCTGTTAGAATTCTTTGAGGAGGTAACACGTAGGTTAGACAAAGGAGAGCCAATGGATGTTATCTACTTGGACTTCCAGAAGGCCTTTGACAAGGTGCTGCACAGGAGGCTGCTCAGTAAGATAAGAGCCCATGGTGTTAGAGGCAAGGTACTAGCATGGATAGAAGATTGGCTGTCTGGCAGGAGGCAGAGAGTGGGGATAAGGGGGTCCTTCTCAGGTTGGCGGCCGGTGACTAGTGGAGTTCCGCAGGGGTCAGTGTTGGGACCACAACTTTTCACGCTATACATTAATGATCTAGATGAAGGAACTGAGGGCATCCTGGCTAAGTTTGCAGATGATACAAAGATAGGTGAGGGACAGCTAGTATTGAGGAGGTGGGGAGGCTGCAGAAGGATCTGGACAGGTTAGGAGAATGGGCAAAGAAGTGGCAGATGGAATACAACGTGGGGAAGTGTGAGGTCATGCACTTTGGTAGGAAGAATAGAGGCACAGACTATTTTCTAAATGGGGAGAGAATTCAGAAACCTGGAGTGCAAAGGGACTTGGGAGTCCTAGTCCAGGATTCCAGGATTCTTTTAAGGTTAACTTCCAGGTAGAGTCGGTAGTTAGGAAGGCAAATGCAATGTTGGCATTTATTTCGAGAGGACTAGAATATAAAAGCAGGGATGTGCTGCTGAGGCTTTATAAGGTTCTGGTCAGACCACATTTAGAATATTGAGAGCAATTTTCGGCCCCGTATCTCAGGAAGGATGTGCTGGCCCTGGAGAGGGTCCAGAGGAGGTTCACGAGAACGATCCCAGGGATGAAAGGCTTAACATATGAGGAACATTTGAGGACTCTGAGTCTATACTCGAAGGAGTTTAGAGGATGAGGGAGGATCTGATTGAAACTTACAGAATACCGAAAGGCCTGGATAGAGTGGACGTGGGGAAGATGTTTCCATTAGTAGGAGAGACTAGGATCCGAGGGCACAGCCTCAGAGTAAAGGGAAGACCTTTTAGAACAGAGATGAGGAGAAACTTTTTTAGCCAGAGAGTGGTGAATCTATGGAATTCTTACCACAGAAGGCTGTGAAGGCCAGGTCATTGAGTGTATTTAAGACCGAGATAGATAGGTTCTTGATTGGTAAGGGGATCAAAGGTTACGGGGAGAAGGCGGGAGAATGGGGTTGAGGAACTTATCAGTCGTGATTGAATGGCGGATCAGACTCGATGGGCCGAATGGCCTAATTTCTGCTTCTATGTCTTTTGGTCTAATTCAATTCACTCCACATGATATCTACAAACAGCTGATAGAGCAGCTCTGAAGATGAGTTTCCAATTTTTATGGATACAAGAGAGGTACCGGAGGACTGGAGAAATGCAAACATAGCTCCATTGTTTAAAAAGGGATCAAAGGAAATGCCAAACAATTATAGGCCAGTTAGTCTTATATCGGTGGTGAGCAAATTAGTAGAATCAATCCTGAGAGATAGGATTAACTGTCATGTGGAAAGGAATGGACTAGTCAGGGATGGTCAGCATGGATTTGTTAAAGAAAGGTCTTGCCTCACAAAATTGATTGAATTCTTTGAGGAAGTGACAAGAAGGGTTGATGAAGGCAGTGCAGTGGATGTTGTGTATGTGGATTTTAGCAAGGCATTTGACAAGGTCACATGGCAGATTGGTCAGGAAAGTAAAAGCCCATGGGATTCAGGGTAATGTGGCAAACTGGATAAAAGGTTGGCTTTGTAACAGGAAACAAAGGGTAATGGTCGATGGATGCCCTTGCGAATGGAAAGTTGTCTCAAGTGGTGTTCCACAGGGCTCAGTGTTGGGACCCTTGCTGTTTGGGTTATAAATTAACGATCTGGACGTGAACATGGGGGGCACGATTGGGAAATTTGCAGATGACACAAAGATTGGCCGAGTAGTGGATAGTGTAGAGGATAGCCATAATCTCCAAAACGATATAGATGGGTTGGTGGAGTGGGCGGTGAAAAGGCAGATGGATTTTAACATAGAGAAGTGTGAGGTCATACATTTAGGGAGGTCAAACAGTTACAGGGATTACAAAATAAATGGGAATGTACTAAGACGGGTAGATGAAGTGAGAGATCTTGGCGTACGAGTACACAGGTCCCTGAAGGCAGTAGTTCAAGTAGACAAGGTTGTAAAGAAGGCATATGGAATGCTCTCCTTCATTGGCAGAGGTATAGAATATAAAAGTAAGGATATAATGTTGGAATTGTATAAAACACTGGTGAGGCCACAACTGGAGTAGTGTGTGCAGTTCTGGTCACCAAATTACAGGAAGGATGTAATAGCTCTGGAGAGAGTGCAGAGGCAGTTTACAAGAATGTTGCCAGGGTTAGAAAAGTGTAGCTACAAGGAGAGATTGGACAGGTTGGGGTTATTTTCCTTAGAACAAAGAAGGCTGAGAGGTGACTTGATTGAGGTGTACAAAATTATGAGGGGAATAGATAGAGTGGACAGGATAAAATTCTTTCCCTTGATGGACCATCTTCAGCTGCTTCATCAATGACCTTCCCTCCATCATAAGGTCAGAAGTGGGGATGTTCACCGATGATTGCACAATGTTCAGCACCATTCGCGACTCCTCAGATACTGAAGCAGTCCATATCCAAATGCAGAAAGACCTGGACAATATCCAGGCTTGGGCTGACGAGTAACATTCAGGCCACACAAGTGTCAGGCAAGCACCATCTCCAACAAGAGAGAATCCATCTATCACCCCCTGATGTTCAATGGCATTACCATCACTGAATTCCCCACTATCAACATCCTGGGGGCTTACCATTAACCAGAAACTGAACTGGACTAGCCATATAAATACTGTGGCTACAAGAGCAGGTCGGAGGCCAGGAATCCTGCGACGAGTAATTCCCCTCCTGACTCCTCAAAGCCTGTCCACCATCTACAAGGCACATGTCAGGAGTGTGATGGATGCATTGCCTGGATGAGTGCCGTTCCCACAACACTCAAGAAGCTTGACACCACATCCACAACATTCACCCCCTCCACTACTGACACACAGTAGCAGCAGTGTGTACCATCTACAAGATGCACAGCAGGAACTCACCAAGGCTCCTTCGACAGCACCTTCCAAACCCACGACCACTACTATTTGGAACGACAATGGCCATAGACAAATGGAAACACCGCCAACTGGAAATTCCCCTCCAAGTCACTCACCATCCTGACTTGGAAATATATTGCTCTTCCTTAGCTGTTGCTGGGTCAAATTCCTGGAATTCCCTTCCTAACAGCACTGTGGATGTATCTACACCACATGGACTGCAGTGGTTCAAGAAGGCAGCTCACCACCACCTTCTCAAGGGCAACTAGGGATGGGCAATAAATGCTGGCCTAGCCAGCGAAGCCCACATCCTGTGAATGAATAATAAAAACAAAACACTGAATAACTACAGAGAAAACAGCTCAGGATGAAGGATCAGCAAACAATAAGCCAAGGGCCAGAGCACACATGATGATGAGACCTAAACTCAGAACTTAAAACTTTGATTCAAATTGTATATATATTTTTAAGAAGGAACAAACACTCCACTCTCTTAGCTAGGAGTTTACAATGAATCTGGACTGAGATTCTTCTACGAGCATGCTAATAATCAAATAGTAAAATTGGCTTAGTCAAAAATATGAGTTGCCATCATCAACTGAACTCAATTCTGTCCTCACCAGAAGTCCACACACAAACATTCTCAGTAGGCATCACAGTTACTAACCTGGTTCAGGAACTACAGGCTATTTTCTCTTCCCTAACTGACGGATAATGAGGACCATCTGTAGACATATTGCTGTCCCAGCTAAGATCAATTAATCCAGGAGAAACAAGAAAGTTTTAATATTCAAAGTTTTATCAGTGGCCTTTTATATACATAAAAACCAATTAGAGCGAGACAATTATGATGAGATCTTTTCTGTCTATTTTTTGTTCAATACATGTGATCAAGCTGAGAAACAGCAGTGCTAAGGAATGTTGTGTTTTCTTCCTTTACCCAAGTCGATTATCAGCATCAGATACTGCATGAATCAGGTAGGACATGGATACCTCAACTGGATTCAGTATACTGCCTCCTACTGAATCATGGCATTTGCATTTATGAAGTTTTATTGATGTGTGGGTGATTATAACAGGATACCGTGTTATCAGACACAAATGGAAGGAGTTCAGAAACACTCATTAAATTATCATTTTAAGGGTCAATTTCATAAAGGATTTTTCTATTGGTCGGTAACAAGGCTGGATGCAAGATCACCTTAAGAACAAATGGAAAGGTTAGATTTTTTAAAATAACAACTGGCTATTAGGACACAGAATGTGCAACTAAAAAAGTGCTGGAAAGAACCTATATTCGCTCTAAAAATAGAAAGCTGATGTTATAAAAATTAAAAGGGCATGGGAAATGGGCAGAGGTGCACATCTGGGTGGTTAGTTCTTTCTGAAAGCTTGCACTGACACAATGGGCTGTGTTGTAAAAGTCCTGTGATTTTGCAAGTCATGAAGGTGCACTGAATAGTGGTGACTGATATGGAACAAGGACAAAATCTTCCATGGCTTATCTTTGGTTCAGCAAAGAGTGCATAAGAGGAACAATGTCCTAGGTGTTGGCAGCCCTATAAGCAGGTGAAGTTGTTCCACTTCCAAACAAGCATTCCCATTTAAATGTTAAATTGTAAATAACTTTCAATTGTAGATTTCCAACTGCATTCAAGATTGATGATTACCCAAGCTGAATGGGAGCCAACTTAAGTTCATGATGTCTTTCATGTAAAGAATACCCAAAACCATTTGTAGAGGAAGCAGCAGACATGAATTGCAAGAGGGAAAAAATGGAAAGTTTAGAGGGGGCTTTTGAAGGGAGGTAGTAAAGTCATGATGGACGTGTGGGACTTTGTATGGAATGGGATAGACAAGATCTGGCCACAATATTCTGGATGACTTGTTTTTTTTGTGTAGAGTTGAACTGAAAATGGCAGTGATGGGGAGCATTACAGAAATTGAGTCTTGTAATGATGGAAGTATGAATAAGGGTTTCAGTGGCAATGGTTAATGGTAGGAGCAAAGGTGGACAATGCTCTGGAGATGGAGGTAAGCAGTCTTGAGGGTGAAATTAATTTGTAGTTCAGTTGGTGATCAAACAGGCAGTCTAAAGAGGCACACTTGCAAATTTAGTTGAAGCGGACAACTGAGGATGGAATGGAATCAGCTTTTGCTCTGGTTTTACCAATGTTACACCAAAAAAAATCTGGCTCAACCCAGACTGGACGGACTGAATATCAAATAGGCATTTGAACAGCACAGTGACAGTCATGGAATAAAGGTATGAGATGGGCCAAGTGTTACTGGTATGCAGAGAGAAGCTGACCCTTCATACTTTCATTGCAATATCCCATGGGAGCTGAGTTCAAATCCCAGTCGAGAAGCAAAATGGAAGATGTGTACTATTTGTAAGGAATTCACGTGAAAGGAGTTTGGGTACATTTTTTGTAGCTGTTAGTTCACCGCACAAAATGGCCCTTGGTTTAGCACAAATCCACAACCTTGGTAAGGTCAGAGGGATAACTAACGCAGGAAATAAAAACTGCTAACAGATCTGATTTGCATTACTCACACATAAAGAATTCAGTTTTATACAATACGCGCGTTTATGCTATACAGGGGACAATATCAGGGCCACTGATTTATTATGAATGAATAAGTTAAATTCAATTTTTATTATAAGATATTCTCGGATTTTTCCTGGTGCTCTGGGAATTGAACACCGCAAGTCTATCCATTATTCTGTCACTTTCTGTTTGATGCATAAATGCTAGAAGCAAAAGAAAATGTTCAGCATTGAAAGGTACTGATGCTGTCTGGGAAAATGAACATAAAGCACGTTTTCAGACTGCACAATCTGAATTCTGTGAGCAATGTCATAGTCCTGGGTAAAACGACATCAAGTCTAAGTCTAGGCTTTTGCAAAAGGCTGAAACCAAGTTAAAATTTTCAATGAAAGCATTAAAAGACATAAGATTATTCAGAAGATAAATGTAATCCTGTAATTGTGAAAGATATAAACTTTATATTTTGTTTAAATACATTTGACACAGAAGTTGCTGTTATTGAGAAAAGGGAGCAGTTAATTTTTATTTCAGAAAGAAGGTCAAGAGGAAGTTTGATCGAGGTGTTCATGAAGAACACCTTTGATAGAGAAAATAGGGGAAACTGTTTCCAGTGACAGAAGGGTCAGCAAACAAAGCACTCAGATTCAAGCTGATTGGAAAAAAGCAGAGGCGACATCAGGGATTTTTTTCTTTAAACATCGAGTTGTTGTGATCTGAAACCCATTCCCTGAAAGGATTGTGGAAGCAGATTCAAGAATAACTTTCAAAAGGGAATTGGATAAATACAGGAAGATAAAGAATTTGCAGGGCTTTGGGGAAAGAGGAGTGGGACTAATTGGCTAGCAAAGAGCCAGCATAGGTATGATGGGCTCAATAGCCTCCTTCTGTGCTGAATCATTCTACAATTCTCAAGCAATTTGATTGATTTATGAAGAATCAATAATGGACGCTCTATAGCACATTAAAGCAGTGATATTGCAAGACAGCATGGTGTAACACCTCATACATTGAACACCCTATCACTGCCATTCACAGGCAATTGCCAGTATTAGGACACTATTACATTGTACAGTCATAAGATTTCCCTTACGAACTGGCTTACAGAGGTGTTTTCAATGAAGCATACATCCCATGTGCTAAATATAATAAATATATTGATTAAGCGGAGTGCTTTGCTCAGTGTTGGGTGAAGGTACAATTCCTGGGACGGTAGACAGAAAGCTTTACATCAACATTTGGCCCATGTTAAACTTGAGTTTGAAGCATTTCATGTTGATGAGTGTACAGTAAAGGGCTCACATTAGAAGCACCTGATACTGATGTAACGATGATGCAATGACACACGACTAAGTAACACGAGATCTGGAGGGAGGTGAAGTCCAACCTCGTGCAGGGTTCCTAAGATGTACATAGAGCTGTAAGTAAATAATAATGGTTTTAACGAACTACAGTCTTGAGTGGCTTATTTAAGGAAAGTAAACAAACCCCATCTAGACTCCGAACATGTGACAAAACACGGTGAAAGGCCCAGAAAAACTGCAATAGAAGATCACAGACCTGACAAGCCTACAGATCTTTAAAAGAAGAATGAAAGGAATGAATTGAAGACTCACCAAGAAAATAGTTGGAGCATCACGGGTACAGCAGATGCAAGGTGAGACAGACCCGGAGTCCGGACATCAGTGAGCCGACCAGAATCAACAAGCAACAACAGTGAAACCACAACAAGGCCAGAGCTTGGTACAAGCATAAAATCTACATTGCCTCTCCCAGAACCTTTCCAAAGTGTTGAAGGCTCTCAACAAGCTCAGCACTGGAATAAGTGGAAAAATAAGTTTTCCGGGTATAGAACCGCTTCTGGTTTGCGCAAAAAGATCAGGTCAGTACTTTATTCAATGCAGTTGGTGCTAATGCTGACAACATAACAGCGAGACAGGGAGTCAATGAGACTTCAGCCTTTACGAGGAGGTCCTCCAAACATTCAATTCATATTTCAATGTTTGCAAAAATTAATTATCAAACAGGCAAAATTTAACAAGCGAAAACAAAGACCAGGTGAAAGCATGGATTCGTTCATTAACAATCTATACAAGCTGACAGAAAATTGCAACTATGGAACATTGAGGGAAGAATTTATTCGTGATCGCATAGTAATTTGGGTCCTAGATGAAGCTCTATCAGATCTCTTGCAAACGAGAGAAGATTTAACTTTAATTAAGGTAGTACAAATAGAGTGCTTGTTCACAGGGAAAGTGAGGTCCCAAGGAAATGAATAAGTGAGGCCATTCAATATGTAAGCCAGAAAACAGAAGCCTGCGAAAACAAGGAAAAGCGTACCAACTGTCAGCTGGAAATGCTCTCGGTGTGGCAGGAAAAACCTGCAAAGGCAGGAAGAATGCTCAGCAGGGGGAGCAGAGTGCCACAATTGTGGGAAGTTAGGACATTTTAAAATTGTTTGTCAATCTAAAACACAGCTTGCAAAAAGAAGAAAAAATATTAAGGCCAAACCACATGCAAGAATTGGAAGAACCACAGAAAAACCTCAGAAAAGCACGTGAAACAGAAAATAAATACTGGAGCATTAAACTTGAAGTGGATGAACACCCCAGAGTTTAAATTAGACTCGGCGCAGGTGCTTTAGTCTCACCTGACGAAGTAAAGTGGCTTAAACACATTACACTTCAGCCATCATCCATCCAGTTACAATGTGCAGGTGGGACTACACAAAATCATAGGACTACACCTGGCAAAATTAAAACACAAGGGTAGAGAAATGATTGAACCTCCAGGTGTTACGCAGAGCCAAGAATCATCATTATTAAGCAGGAAGGCATGCTTACAATTGAAGCTGATCTACAACAATGATGAATTTATTGACAAGCAGTACAGTAGCACATTCAGGAATTAATTTCCAGGATTATTTACAGACTTGAGAAAGCTGAAGACCGAATATCATGTTTCCCTAAGAGCTCAAGCTAAACCAATTTGCTTCTTCACACCGAGGAAGGTCCCTCATCCGCTCTTGGACAAAGTCAAGGGTGAAACTGAGCACATCCTACACCAGGGGATTATCTCTCCAGTAACCATACCAACAAACTGGTGTTCTGGAATGGTCATGGTTCCCAAAGCCGAATGGCTCAATTAGAATCTGTATGTATTTAACTCAGGCTAAACAGATCAGTGGAATGCAAGATCCACCCAATGGCCTCAAGAGTCTTGCCAAACTGGCTAAAAATACTCTATTCACCAAATTAGATGCAAACAACGGATTTTGACAGTTGCCTCTGAATAAAACATCCAGACTGCTGACTACTTTTATAATGCCAGTCATTATTGTTTTAATAGACTATTTGGAATTGCTTCTGCTCCAAAAATATTCCAGAGAGCAATGTTTCAGACCCTAGAAGGCATGGAAGAGTAAGCTATTCCGTCACTGTCACTGAATAAAATCCTGGAACTCCCTCCCTAACAGCACCGTTGGTGAACCTACACCACATGGACTGCAGAGGTTCAAGAAGGCAGCTCACCACCACCTTCTCAACGACAATCAAGGATGGGGCAATAAATGCTGGCCTAACAGTGACGCCCACTGTCATGAATGAATATTTGATGACATTCTAGTACACGGCTCCATGAGAGCAGAGCATGACCGTGGAGTGAAAGCAGTCTTGAAGGTTCTACAGGATGCAGGTTTGACATTGAACAACAAATGTGAATTTGCAAAACGTATGATTAAACTTTTAGGGCACATTGTACAATCTTCAGGGATAACAGCTGACTCACAGAAAACAAAGGTGATGAGAGAATTTCCACAACCCAGAAGCGTCACAGGGATACAAAGATTCCTGAGAACGGCTAACCAAGTAAGTAAACTTCTACAAATTTGGTTAAAATCAATGAGCTGTTGAGACAACTTTGTGAAAGAATATGGATTCATTCACGTGACTAGCTCATCTCGATAAACTCAAGCGAATGGTGAAGCTGAGAGAGGTGTTCGAACCAAAGACTTGGTAAAGAAAAATCAACATCTCAACTCAGCCCTTCTTAGTTATCGAACCTCACTGCTACAAAATGAGTTCTCACCATCAGAGTTGTTAATAGCGACTGAGAACACAACTTCCAGCTCTGCAACAGAAACTAGAACCAAATATCACCTCGAATGGCCATGAGAGAGTTAAAAAGCATGTGGAGGAACAGAGATACAAGGAAGCTTGTAACTTCAACTTTAGGCACAGAGCTCAAGACTCATCAGTGCTGCAGCCCTGGGAGAGGGTATGGATATGAGACCAACAGAAAGAACGCACAATAATAGAAAGAGCTCCACAACCAAGATCTTGAAAGATTAAGACAGACTAGGGAAATATAAAGGAGAAACCGCAGCGCCTTAATATCCTTGGAAAGAAAGCCAATATCAACTTGGGTTTACTATTCAGATCTGGAAGGAGATAAGGAAGAAATAAGACAAGGCTCCACAACCATCCAGGAGTAGGACACTCATATCGAACAAAGTTAGAGTACAGAATGTCCTCAACCTCAGAAAGAAATCAGAACAAGATCAGGAAGATTGGTCAAGGCACCTCAGAGACTAACTCTGAAATCTGAGATTTTGGGGGAAGATGTAGGAGGATGTATGTAATTGGGATAAAGACTTGTGGGGGAGATGTGGGGCAAAAGGTTAACATCAGACACTTGGCGCAGGAGGGGGAGGGGCAGGTGGGCATGCAGGTGGAACAACATAACAGAACATCCTTGCTTAAATATCACCATCAGTAGCTTACAAAGCTAAATTGTCAGATAGTAAATTTACAAATGGCAATTGGACTTGTTAAAACAAGTGGGATAGAATTGCAGGTGATCAATAGTGCTCAATCCTGGAACTCCCTTCCTAACAGCACTGCCTGTGTACCTACACCACATGGACTGCAGCAGTTCAAGAAAGCAGCACACCACCACCTTCTCAAGGGCAATTAGAGGATGGGCAATAAATGCTAGCCTAGCCAGCAACAGAACGAATTAAAAAATCCTGCTATATATTGGATTATGATTTTAAGCACTGGAGCAGGTAAATATTTGTCACTTCTCCAGATTGCCTCTTTGAATTTTCTTCATCAATTTATCTCATTATGTGCAATTCTCTACAAATAAACAAAGCAACAGCAATCAGCTGATTATAGGTTTCCTTGACAGACACTTATACTACCTGACCTAATATTGTGTCACCCAGTTCAAGTAAGCTCTATGGTCAGTTCCCTCTGTGTCTGAATTATCTGTCTTGGTGGGATTTTAACTGTCATATTCAGGGTTATTTGTTTGGGCCTCTGAATTAATAGTCCAGTAACATAACCATTACACTATCTTGTCTTCTATGTCTGCACTTGTGCCCTGTTTGCTTATGATGCAAACTGTCTTTTGATTCTCATTTCAGATCAGCCAATGAGAGTTGAAATTTTGTCTGAAGCTGCCAACTGTCTTTGTCCAGAAGATACAACCATATCAAAGATGTTACAAAGCATACAAAAAGGACAAGTGTCAAGCTACTGGCGCTGAATTATATATCTTTGCAAAATCTTGAAGACTGTTTATAGTAAAACTGGACAGCTAATCTTTCCACTGCATTCTTAACCACCTCAATTAAACTCAACTTGCCTCCATTAATACAAACTGGAACTACACATATTAATGCAAGTCCACACAGATGGATTAATTATTAGCCACAATTTCAATGTTTAGCTTTTACATGCCCTTTAAGGAAAATAATTATTACTTAGAATAGTCAGCCTGGGACAAAATTGGCAATTCAAGACAAGGAAACAACCAAGATGACGAGACAGTGGGCATTGTTTGAACCTCTTCTAAAATGCTCCACAATTTGGGAAAAAGAAAACAATGGACACAAGACAATCACCATTTTTTTTAAAACTCCCTCCAAGCACCACATCCCATCAAAGGTCAGTGTGAAATTAATTACTAACGTATATGTGTGTGTAGAACAAGCCTAACAGGAAGTTATTCTCTCTCATGATGGAGAAGTTCCTCATTTTATTTGGCAGCTCATGAAAATCCTAATGGAGACTGGCAAATTGCGTTCCATTACCCCATGTGACTGACATATCAATATACTATGCAAATTGGTCACTATTGAAATTACTCTTTTTCTGGGATTTTGCTAAAAAAGCATACTTGATCCAATAATTAAAATCCTCCTCAGGTATACAAACCAGGACAAATACAGTCATCTTTATACAGCTATTGTCATTTACCTTTACCTCTCACCAAACTATATAAATAAAATATTTTGTAATGCACTAACCCTATTCCTTCCACAGGTTTCCACAGCTTCAGTAAAAACTTTCAATGACCGTATTGACTCAATTCATGAAGGACAGTGACGATTACTTAGGGATTGTTCTGTACACACTTTTTATTCTTTTGTGGGATGTGAGCATTGTTGGCAAGGGTTGCCAATCCCTAATTGCCCTTGAGAAGAAGGTGGTGAGCCACCTTCTTGAATTGCTGCAGTCCATCTGTGGTAGGAGCAGCCAGAGTGCTGCCAGGAAGGGAGTTCCAGGAATTTGATCCAGTGACAGTGAAGGAATGGTGATATAGTTCCAAGTCAGGATGGTATATAATTTGGAGGGGTATTTGCATGTGGTGGTGTTCCCGAGCATCTGCTGCCCTTGTTCTTCTAGGTGGTAGGGGTCGTGGGTTTGGAAGGTGTGTTGAAAGAGGCTTGGCAAATTGCTGCAGTTCATCTTTATTATGGTCCACACTGCTGCCACTGTGCGCTGGTGGTGGAGGGAGTTAATTTTAAAGAAAAAGGAAAACGCATTTTCTAAGAATGCTGTCTCTGTAACTGAGTGAAAAGTTAATACAGTCTTTTCGCTTTGGACAACTGAGGTTCTATCTAGCTTAGGTGGCAGGGACGACTGTCGGCAGGCTGTACAAATTCTAGGTTAAATGATAACGATAATAAAATGATAAGTCTCAACCCAATTTCTCAACACTACTTACAGCAAAACATCGCTCCCTATGCTACTCGGTAAACCATGATAACTGGTGTGAGAAATTGCAAATATAACACTGGCATAATTCTGTAGTTGGAGGAAAGGCTCATTACTACTGCTCTGCATACACAGCTTTATTCCATAGTTCCCTGCACTTTAGCCAATGTTAAATGCTTAAATTGAGGAAGTATTCCATTCCTTAATCCCTCACAATGAAGACAACAAAATTACTGCAGTTTTTAAAATAGCTGAAAAAATTATAATAAAAAAGGAATTGGATGACTTCAACATAATTTCTAGACAAAATCAGCATTTCATGTACCCAAACAGAAACAAGCGTAATGCAACAGAAATTATCATTGCAGACGTTGTAAAAATAAATGCTGAAATCATTGAGTAGGTATTTGTACCATTGCAAATAATACCTCAATATTACTCTAAAAGGCTAAAATATTCCAACAGCAAACATATTGATTACGATCCTTGCCTTCCCGAGGGAATCAATGGAAAGCTGGTGCAAAGCAGCAAGCTTTTGTATTTAGGAAGACACAAATAAAACTGCCTGAGCCTGTACGGGCTGTGTTACCATGTGAATGAGACGAAGGTTTAAAAAAAATAAGCAAGAGAAAATTACATTGTCTAAAATATATTTTCTGTGATAATAACTAATTCATAACCATAGACAAAGCACTTGGCCTTTATGAATGAAGTCACACAATAAGTAACTGTAGATTGATTGGGCTGTTAAATTCTAGACCGTATACATCATGCCATTTTAAGACAAAAATTCTAAACACACAGATTCCTCCAAAGTATTTTTCAAGCGTTAGATTATCACATCATCTGGATCTTACCAATGGTAATATTTTCATTAGAAAATATCTATTTTGGTCAATAATGATTCATCTAATTTGTCACATAATCCTAATTATTATAAACAGAAATCAACTGAAGTATGTCTGCTCTCTTTAGATTGGGTTTTCTGCTTTGCAATTGGAGGGTGGGGGAATTGAAGAATCTTAAGTTCACTTGTGGGTTTTTTCCAGTAACATTGTGAGCAGAGTGTTATTTGAACCCACAACTCCACGGATAATACTCTTCCCCCCATTAATTAATCTAGAACTGAAGTTAATTTCTTAAGTGCACGTAGGGAACTCAATACAAAAAAACATTTCCAGGACGAGCAGGTTTTAATGCTTTAAAAAGGTATATAACTGAAAATACAACAGTAAATGCACATATATTTACTCCTTATAACAATATATAGCTACAATAGAACATTTAAAAATCAATTTGATAAAACAATTACATTAAATTTAGTGTTCTCCCCATTTAGTCACATAGCAAAGTCCGATTCCAACTTAGACTCCAGAAAACAAAAATCATACACTTCCTCATGGCCCATCACCAGTTACACAGCAGTAGTGACAGAAGTCTGGAAGTTGCAGAGCTTAGGACAAGAAGTAATAATGACTGTTAAAGATTTATAATTTCTTTTGCTATACCAAAATTTGCATTTTGTCAGGAAGATATAATAATGTTATTGGAATTTATCATAAAATCGTGATGTGTGTGTGTGTGTGTGTGTCTGGGTGTGTGAGAGAGAGACTTAATTGGATTAAAGGCATAAAAACAAAAAACTACTGCGGATGCTGGAAATCCAAAACAAAAACAGAATTACCTGGAAAAACTCAGCAGGTCTGGCAGCATTGGTGGAGAAGAAGAGAGTTGACGTTTCGAGTCCACATGACCCTTCAACAGAACTGAATGTAGTTAGGAGAGGGGTGAAATATAAGCTGGTTTAAGGTCGGGGGTGGGGGGAGAGAAGTTGAGGGTGGGGTGGTTGTAGGGACAAGCAAGCAGTGATAGGAGCAGACAATCAAAAGATGTCACAGACAAAAGGATCAAAGAGGTGTTGAAGGTGGTGATATTATCTAAGAAAAGTGCTAATTAAGAATGGATGGCAGGACACTCAAGGTACAGCTCTAGTGGGGGTGGGGTGGAAAGACTGACAAGGTATTAGTTGTAGATTTAAAAATAATGGATATAGGTGGGAAAAGAAAAATCTATATAAATTATTGAAAAAAACAAAAGGGAGGGGGAAGAAACGGGGTGGGGATGGGGGGAGGGAGTTAACTCTCCCGCCCCCCATCCCCACCCCGTTTCTTCCCCCTCCCTTTTGTTTTTTTCAATCTCCCCCCTAACTACACTCAGTTCTGTTGAAGGGTCATGTGGACTCGAAACATCAACTCTTTTCTTCTCCACCGATGCTGCCAGACCTGCTGAGTTTTTCCAGGTAATTCTGGTTTAAAGGCAGCTGGTCTGAAGGCTTTGATGTATTAGAAGATAAGCTAGGTTTGAAAAGTCTAAGTAGGTAAACATGGGGGAAGTTTAGAATGTAAGGTGTAAAAGGACATCTGTATTTTTCAATAAACTAGACTAGCTTGAATTCAGAGGAGTGAGTGAAATATTATGCCTAACCAGCAGAAAGAAAGTGTTTATTTCTTCCAAAAGATTACTGGTAAAATTGGCACTACGATAAATTTTCATGATCAGGAATCTAAATTCCAAAGACATAGTGAAACAATGGGAATCTGCATTCAAAGGGGAAAATAGGTATAAAGGAGAGAAGTGTGTGTGTAAAGGCAGGCATTTTAAGATCTAACAAGTGTGAAAAGCATTCAGCATCTATGCCTCAAGCTGCTGTCTACAACGAACTGAAGTTAAGAAAACTCATTTTGAAATGGATTGTTCAGGATGTCATGTTTCTTTGCCTGGATCTTTTAAAATATGTGTGTCTTACTGTTGCCTTAATGGAGGTGTAACTAGGAGTCAAATTAATTAGGGAATTTAGAAGTTATTATAGTAGTAATTTGTAGACATATGTATGTGCTTAAAATAATTTCTCTTATCAATAAATGTTTAATCTAATTTTGCAAAAAGGCTCAGTGGTCTTATTACTACTGAATTCAAAACCCGCATCTTGAAACATACAAATTGCAAAAACAGTTGTGGCAGTTGTCTCAAGTTTCTCTCTGAGATTTGAACAACTCAGCATTTACCATCGGCTGTGCCGTAACGCATTTCAAATATATGTCTCAGTGCTATACATTATATGTAATAAGCAATCAAGGCTGAATAATATGCTTATTATCCCTGTAGACATATTTTGAAAATTCCATGTGAGATCACGGTTAATATTAGTCACAATTTCAAAAATTAATGGTATCTATTGTGATTCAATTGTAACTTATTCTTTCCCCATCCACCGCCTCCCCATTCTTTAGCTGGGAATTGGATTGAAAGTCCATTATCCTTATATTACTTCCCTTCAAAAATTTAATGTAAGGATAGAGCTTTATATTCAAGGATTAAAGTTACAGTTGAATTGCAAGCCATTAAGGGCCACAGGCTAATCCACAGTCTGAATTTGGAATAAGATGAAAAAACTTGGGCTTTGTAACTTTGAAAAGAGAAATCTGAGGGATGTTCCTATAAAAGGCTACAAAATTGCTCACAGTATGGAAAAGGTAAATAGAGTCATAGAGGTCTACAGCACAGAAAAAGGCCCTTTGGCCCATCGAGTCTGCGCCAGTCAAACAAGTACCTAGCTATTCTAATCCCATTTTCCAGCACTAGGCCCATAGCCTTGTATGCCATGGCATCACAAGTGCACATCCAAATACTACTTAAATGTTTTGAGGGTTTCTGCCTCTACCACCCTTTCAGGCAGTGAGTTCCAGGTTCCCACCACCCTCTGGGTGAAAGAATTCTTCCTCACATCCCCTCTAAACCTCCTGCCCCTTACCTTAAATCCATGCCCCCTGGTTATTGATCCCTCCACCAAGGGGAAACGTTCCTTCCTGTCTACCCTATCTATGCCCCTCATAATTTTATACACCTCAATCATGGCCCCCCCCCTCAATCTCTTCTGCTCCAGGGAAAACAACCCCAGTCTATCCAATCTCTCCTCATAACTAAAACTCTCCAGCCCAGGCAACATTCTGGTAAATCTCCTCTGCACTCTCTCTAGTGCAATCACATCATTCCTATAATGCAGATTCCAGAACTGTATGCATTACTCTAGCTGTGGCCTAACCAGAGTTTTATACAGTTCCAGCTTAACCTCCCTACTCTTATGTTCTATGCCTCAGCTAATAAAGGCAAGTATCCCATATGCCTTCTTAACCACCTTGTCTACCTGTCCCGCTCTCTAAATCCAGAAAATTATTTTAAATTGCAAGATTTGAACAAATTAGTAGAAGGCAAATTTAGGCCCGGAATCAGAAAATTTTTCTTCAGAGTGATCAATATATAGAACAGGCCCCCAGACATAGTTACAGAAACAAAGCCCTGGAACCATATAAGAAGCAACTGGATTAACGGAGGAGAGAAGTTATTTTGAACAATTCTGAAATGATGAACTAAAAATCTAACAGATTAACTTTATCCATAATTATCCTGTGAACTGGAGATTTTTTTTATTTGTCTTTGGGATGTGAGCGTCACTGGCAAGGCCAGTGTTTATTGCTCATCCTGAATTGCCCTTGAGAAGCTGGCGGTTAGCCGCCTCCTTGAATTGCTGCAATACATCTCAAAGCGCTGTTAGGAAGGGATTCCAGGATTTTAACCCAGCAACAGTGAAGGAAGGGTAATGTGCGGCTTGGAGGGGAACTTGCAGGTAGCGGTGTTCGAATGCATCTGATGCCCTTGTCCTTCTAGGTGGTAGAAGTTGTGGACTTGGAGGGTGTCACTGAAGGAGCCTTGGCAAGTCGCTACAGTGTATTTGTATAAGGTACATACTGCTGCCACTGTGCACCAGTGATGGAGGCATCGAATGTTTAAAGTAGTGGATGGGGTGCCAATCAAGTGGGCTGCTTTGCCTTGAATGGTGTTGAGCTTCTTCAGTGTTGTGGAGCTGTACTCATCCAGGCAAATGGATAGTATTCCATCACAGTCCTGACTTGTGCCTTGTAGCTTTTGGACAGGCTGTGGGCAGTCAGGTGGTGAGGTAATCTCTGCAGAATTCCCTGCCTCTGACCTGTTCTTGGTCCAGTTAAGCTTCTGGTCATTGGTGACTCCAGAATGTAGATGGTGGGGGATTCAGCAATGGCAATGCTGTTGAATATCATGGAGAGATGGTTAATTCACTCTTGTTGGCGATAGTCATTGTCTGTGGGACTAATGTTACTGGTCACTTATCAGCCCTAGAGTGAATGTTGTCCAGGTCTTGCTGCCTGTAGGCATAGACTGCTTCATTATTTGAGGAGTTGAAAATGGTACTTAATGCTGTGCAATCATCTGCGCATATCCCCACACTGATAAAGCAGCTAAAGGTGATTGGGCCTAGGACACTACCTGACGAACTCCTGCAATCTTAAACGTGGGCTAGTATTTACACACACATTGGACATCACCCAGCCAGAAGAAATGCTTTTAGCCTGCTCTCATCCCTCCCTAAAGCAGCTGGTTTCAAAACAGAACGAACCTGCATCAGGTCAGCAGCGTCTCTGCTTAGCGGAGTCCATTGCTTTGCAAGCCACAGCAAGAAGGAATAGAGATTTGTTTCAGTGGACAGGAAAAATATAAAATCAGAATTGTAACCTCAAGTTTCTGCAAAACAACTTATATTGGAAATATTGAACAGGAACTAGGTTCCAATTAGTTTAGGCAAAGCTATCATTCATTAACAAGTCAGCATTCAGTCCCCAGCTAATTTCTGGAAGGCACCAAAATGCTGGGAATCAATGAAAGCAGATTTAGCTTTTGAACACTTTCTGCTGGATTCCATCGATCATTAGTTCATGCTGCAAGAACAGAATGTTAGGAATGCAAATACAAAGTTATTTTCCTCTGCATCACTGATAAAGCATAGTGTATGTCTCCCAGGACTGTGCTAAATGTTAGAATGCACCTCAGGCCAGATTTCATTCATTTAGCACATTTAAGCTTCTGCATCATTGTTTTAACCCTTTCAATACTCAAGTAGCATGTTTGCGATTTATGCCTACATGGCCTCATCAGCAGTTAACTGCAACTTCACTCACCTCAGTGATTTTCTCACCTCACCTCCAATCCCAAAGGCACTGACTCCTCATTCCTGAGGTGAGGTTTTACAGGTGCCAAGTATCCTCCACAACATTGTCCTAATGGCCGTTACTAATGTATGAGCCTCAACAGGAAGTGTTGGCATACTAGTACAAGTGGTGGGATAGGGGCAGAAGAGGAATAGAAGAGGAGATACATTAGGCTGCCTCTGCTGCTTCCCTCTCTTCCCCTAGCCCACCAAGTCAAACTTCCCCCAAGTTCCCCCAGTCCTGAATATGCATCGTTCTCTAGTTTATAGAGTTATACAGCACAGAAACAGGCCCTTCGGCCCATCATGTCCATGTCGGCCATCAAGCACCTATCTATTCTAATCCCATTTTCCAGCACTTGGCTCGTAGCCCTGTATGCTATGGCATTTCAAGTGCTCATCTAAATACTTCTTAAATGTTGTGAGGGTTCCTGCCTCTACCATCTTCTTTCCTATTTCCCATCATGTCCATGATACCCAACTCCTGCTCCCTTGCCCCTATTCCCACTAAACTGACCAGCCAACTTCCCTTCCTGACCCTCAGGTTAGGTGATATTGTTAATGATTCCCTTTCCTAAACTAATCCCCCACCTTCAAATTTTCCGCCATCACCCCCCTCCTCAAAATAATAACCCTAGAACCCTCTGTGTTTGTAAATTACTGCCCCAACTCCAAACACCCTTACCGTTTCTAAGTCCTTGAACATGTTGTCACCTTCTAAATCTCTGCCTTGTCTTTCCAGCAACTCCATGCTTGAATCCCTCCAATCAAGTTTCCAACCCTGTCACAGTATTGGAATGGCCCTTTACATCACACATGATTTGCTATGTGGCTTTGAACTTTGTAAACTTTCACTCATTTTTCTCAACCTATCTGTTGCCTTTGACACGCTTAACTGCAAAATCCTCCTCCAATGCCACTCCTCTGACACCTGGCTGGGTGGGACTACACTTGCCTAGTTCCATTCTTATCTATCCAGACATAGCCAGAGAATCACCTGCAATGGCTTCTCCTTCCAAACCATTACCTCTGGAAGCTCCAAGGATCTATCCTTTGCCCCCTTCTATTTCTCATCTACATGCTGCCCCTCAGTGATATCATCCAAAAGCACAAAGTCAGATTCCACACATATGCCAACACCATCCAACTTTACCTCGTCACTACCTCTCTCTGCTTTGTCAGACTGCTTGTCTCACATCCAGTTCTGCATCAGCAGAAATTCCTTCCAACTAAATATTGGGAAGATTGAAGTTGCTGCCTTCAGTCCCAACCAAAACCCTGCTCCCTAGTCACCAACTCCATCCCTCTCTGTGGCCACTGGCTGAGACTGAATCAGACCACACACAACCTTAGTATCGTATCTGACCTGGGTTTGACCTTCACCTATGCTCACTGGTCTATGCTTATTCCCAGTCTGGCAACACATTGATTTGAAAATTCTCTCGTTTTCAAATTCCACCATCCATGGCCTCACCCCTCCCCATGTCTGTGACCTCTTTCAGGCCTACAACCATCCGAGAACACTGTACTTCTTTGTTTCCAATCTCTTGTGGACCTCCAATTTTAAGTGCTTCACCATTGGTGGTGTGACTTCAGCTGTCTAGGTCCTAAACTCTGGAATTCATTCCCTAATTTCTCTGCCTCTGTTTTCTCTGACTTTCAGCAGGCCTTTGGTCATCTGTTATAATCTCTCATGGTTCAGTGTCAAATTTGGTTTGATAATGTTCCTGTGAAACGCCTTGAGACACAAAATCGTTATGACACTTAACGTTGTTGCTGTGCCTGTCACCATCTGCCACTCCTCTTCTTTCCTTCATTCTCACCGCACTTCCCTTTGCTGCTCATCTCCTCCTGTGCTCTCTCTTCCTCTCTCCCCATGATGATTCTCTCTCTCTCACTAACTTCTCACCCGCTGTTTTGTTTCTCTCTGAAGCTGCTCAGAGCTGATATGAGCAGGCAAGGATGACTGAGAAAGGAGCACTGAAGCAGCCAAGAAACCTTGCAAAAGCAGCCACCAAATGAGCATATAAATATACGAATTAGGGCAGGAGTAGGCCACTCGGCCGCTCAAGCCTGCTCCACCATTCAATAAGATCATGGCTGATCTGATCCCCACATTCCTGCCTTTCACCCCCTTGTTTTTCCAGGATATATCTAGCTCTGTCTTAAAAATATTCAAAGACTCTGCTTGCACTGCCTTTTGTGGAAGAGTCCCAAAGACTCATGACCCTCAGAAAAAAAAATTCTCATCGCTGTCTTAAATGAGACACCCCTTATTTTTAAACCTTGTCCCCTAGTTCTAGAATACCCCACAAGAGGAAACATTCTATCCATATCCACCCTGTCAAGACCCCCAGGATCTTAAAGGTTTCAATCAAGTTGCCCATAACTCTTCTAAACTCCAGTGGATACAAGCCTAACCTGTCCAGCCGTTCCTCATAAGACAACCCGCCCATTCGTGGTATTAGTCTAGTAAACCTTCTCTGAACAGTTTATAACACATTTACATCCTTCCATAAATAAGGAGATCAATACTGTACATAGTACTTAAGATGTGGTCTCACCAGTGCCCTGTATAGCTGAAGCATAATCTCCCTACTTTTATAATCAATTCCCCTCACAATAAATGATAACATTCTATCAGCTTTCCTAATTACTTACTGTACCTGCATACTAGCCTGTGATTCATGCACTAGGATACCCAGAACCCTCTGAATCTCTCACCATTTAGATAATACACTTCTTTCTTATTCTTCCTGAGTGAATGAGTGTAGCGGTGACAAGTAGAGTTTATCGCTTACCATAGCTTCACTGATTTCTTCAAACTGAGCGAAAATTGTCAATGTTATAACCAGCAAAGGACAGGTGTTGTATCATGTAACTAAGTTAGGAACTGCAAACATATCAGGAAGCACAATCACCTCTAAATGGCATTATAAAAACAAAAAGGGGGCTGCATTTATTAACAGATGGGTTGAGGCATATAAATTGTTCTCTGGTCTACATGAACGTTCCCTACAAGCAACCCTTTAGTTATTTTGCAAGTTAAACTATGACGTAGAAACTGTCCTGCAACATCTGACAGCACACAGGGGGCCTCAGCAATTATAAATGTACTTTTAAAGAGCTGTGGAGGGTGGACACCATTAACTGATATACAATGGCAAACTTGTAGAAGCCTTTAATTTTCATGATGCCTCACAGTATCAGCAATCTCAAAAATTAAAAATAATTTGATAATCCTTATACAAGCAGTTAACAGAATCATTACCATTAATGTTTAGCATAACACTTAATCCCATTAAAGGTAAACCAATTTCACATCTCCGATCCCATACAGAATACTGCAGAAATTTCGAATGATGCTGCGACACTAACAACATAAGAAATGGAAGCAGAAATAGGATTGAGCCTGCTCCACCTAAGATCATGGCTGATCTTTTATCTCAACTCCTTTGCCAATCCTCATTTCCCTTGACTTGCTTAGAGTCCAAAACTCCATTATCTTAGCCTTGAATATGCTCAATGACTGAGCATTCATAGCCCTGTAGGATAGAGAATTCCACAACCATCTGAGTGAAGAAATTTCTTACCTCAGTACTAAATGGCTGTCTCCTTATCCTGAGACAATGAATCCCAGTTCTTGACTCTCCAGCCAGGGGAAACAGACTCTCGGCAAAACTCTCAGAACCTTACACGTTTCAATGAGATCACCTCTCATTATTCTGAACTCTAAAGCATATAGGCCCATTCTACTCAAACTCTCCTCACAGGTCAATCCTCGCATCCCAGGAATCAGTCTAATATACCTTTGTTGCACCCCCTTCCTAAGGCAAGTATACTTTTCCTGTACACAGAACTCAGGTGCAGTCTCATCAAAGCCCTGTACAACTGTAGCTAGACTTCTTTACTCTTATGCTCTAATCCCCTTGCAATCAAGACCAACATGGCATTGGCCTTCTTAATTGCTTGTAGTACCTGCATGCTAACTTTATGTTTCATGTACAAGGACACCCAAATCCTTCTCAGCACCAACATTTATTAGCTTCCCATGACTTAAAAAATATTCTGTTTTTCTATTCTTCCTCCCAAAGTGAATAACCCCACATTTCCCCAATTGTACTCCATCTGCCATCTTCTTGCCCACTCACTTAACATGTTTATATCTCTTTGCAGTCTCTGAGTCCTCTTCAGATCTTACTTCCCCATCAAGCTTTGTGTATTAGCAAACTTGGGATACAGTACACCCGATGCCTTCATCTAAGTCATTACTGTAAATTGTAAATAACTGAGGCTCTAGCACTCATCCTTGTGGCATGCCATTAGTAACAGCCTGAAATTGACTAGTTCATTCCTCTGTTTTCTGTCCTTTAACCAATCCCCTATCAAAACTAACATATTAGCCACAGCCCCATCAGCCCTTGTCTTATGTAACATTATTGAATGTTTTTTTAAAATTCAAATATACATTTTGTTCTTTTTATCTACACTGCTAATGACATCCTCAAAAACGCTAATAGACTTGTCAAACACAATTTCCCTTACTGAAAACCAGGTTGACTCTGCCTAATCATTTAATTTTCTAAGTGTCCACCATTACCACTCCCTTAATAATAGATTCCAATATTTTCCTGATGACTGATGTCAACTAACTGCCTGTAGTTATCCTGCTTTCCCTCTCCCTTTTTTCTTGAATCGCAGTGTTACATTTGCTACCTTCCAACCCAATGGAACTGTTCCAGAATCTAGGAAATTTTACAAGATCACAGCCAATGCACCGCTATTTCTGCAGTCACCTTATTTGGAACTTAGGATGTAGGCCATCAGGTCCAGGGGGATTCTTCAGCTTTAAGTCCTATTAATTTCTCCAGTGCATTTTCTGTATTAATATTAATTATTTTAAGTTCCTTAGTGTTTTTTTTAATTCAATCTGGTTAGGCCTGCATTTATCGCCCATCCCAAAATGCCCTTGAGAAGGTGATGGTGAGCTGCCTTCTTGAACCACTGCAGTCCACGTGAGATAGTTACACTCACAATGCTGTTATGGAGGGAGTACCAGGATGCTGACCAAGTATGTCATGAGAATCTTGGTTCTCCACTATTTCTGCTATGTCTTTTGTGGACATGTGTGCACATTAGACTGCACAACGATACATAAGCGGAAATCGACGGGAATCTTGGTTTAATTTGATTAGTAAATCCATTAAGAGAAACTAATCATGGTGTGGAAATGCAATCATACTGGAAGAATTTGAACCCAAATGGGGGCTGAGCTGTTTGGTCTCAAGCCACCCTCCTGCAAAGAAGCTCTAATTTAAGGCAAACTATCCCCGTACAGGTTGGGAGATAAAAAGGATCAATTCTAGGTCAACCTATAATATCGGAGTGGGTGAGGAAGGATGGGTGCAAGTCAGAGAATTTCATTCACTGTTCACCTTCAGTAATCAGTGCTGGACACTGCATGTGTAAACATTGGTCAGGTCAGGGTCAGACAAGGGCAGTCAAACAGCCTATATTCATTCGCAGCCTAGCCTCATGCATGAACAATGACCACTTCAAGATACACAAGTATCTTTTGGAGATGGTCTTAAGGAGAGAAGAAAGCATGCAAAAATGAATAAGTTAAATTTGAATCATATGGCTAGTAGTGCTACTTCAAAGGTGACACCAGGAAATACAGTGCTTTCTACATATAGTGAACTCTACTAAATGTCAGCCATGGCTCAGTTGGTAGCAAGCTCACCACTGAGTCAAAAGTTTCTGTGTTGAAGTCTTACTTCTGCTTGAGCAGGATTCAAGGCTGACACTCTAGTACAGTACTGAGAGTGTGCTACACTGTTGGAGGTGCTGCCTTTTGGATGAGACATTAAACCAAGGCCCCATCTGCCTGCTCAGGTGGATGTAAAGATCCCGTGGCACTACTACAAAGAAGAGCAGTTTTCCCCGATATCCAGGCCAATGTTTATCCCTCAACCAACAGCATAAAAACAGATTATCTGCTCATTATTACATTGCTGTTTGAGGGAGCTTTCTGTGTGCAAATTAGCTGCCCCGGTTCATACATCACAAAGTGACTACACTTCAAATTCATTGGCTGTAAAGCACTTTGAAACTTCCTGTGGTCGTGAAAAGCACTGCACAAGTGCAAGTCTTTCTTTTTATCAATTGGGATATTGCTCCTGGAAATGAAAATTATTTTGCAATTACTGAATTAAACTATGATCTTGCTCACAAAGTGGATTTAGGGGTACACATCCAAACTTTCAAGTGTTTTCACTTTAGATGCCAACTGTGTATTTCCAGTATTTTTTAAACTTTTATTTTCACAGGCTTGATCATAATCATCACAGAAGGCAATACATCTATATTAGCTTTTACATAACACAATATTGCAATATGGTGATAAATTGTAATACCTGATATATCTCTCAATCTAATCTAGAAATAAAGGTGGAGGGCATTTAGAAACAACTGCTCTTCCTTTGCTTCTGTATGTTGGTTGCTAAAAGGCTTAGGAAATATGGGATTAGCAGACAGCCCTCAACCAAACCCATGTGATGAATATCATGAAGCGATAACAACATAAACGTTTGTATTTTCAGAAAATTGCAAACACTCTATATTGGTTTTTATGATGCAGCAGAAATTGCTCTGCAATTGTCAGCCAGGAAAGCTTCTTGCTATGCAGGAGCATCTGAAATTATTTATGCTGCAGTCATTAGTTAGGCCAATACACTATGCCTCGAAGCAGCAGAACATTAGTTAATTCCCATCACTGACTATAAAGGTTGGCAAAGTGCTTACCTCAGAAGGAAGCAAAGAAGGAAATGGCAAATCATATCATTTGCTTGTATTCCATTGTCACTCACCTAATAATAAGAGCTACATTTTAAAAAAAGAGGGAGCAAGTTGAAACAAAAGAAAAATAAAATCATGCATTATACTTTGGGATAGAAGGCTAGTGTTTTTTTGTCACTCAGTCTCACATATTGAGATGTACCAGCTATATCTGCCGGTGAAGTATCAGTACTGAACTACCTATTCTTATATTTTTCTGGTATATTTTTCAATGAAGTTACTTTTCTTGGCCATTTAGGTGGCTAGCCATCGCACACCTGGCTTCAGCCTTGTAGCTGGTGCGTAGGTTTTGAATGGTCAGGTGATGAGTGGCACATTAGAGTACCCAGCTTTGCCCTGGCATTGTAGTTATGGTATTGATATAGCAAGTCCAGTTCAGCTTCTGGTCAACAGCGAAGTTAGTAGATGAGAAATCGGCGATGGTGCTGCGTCTCAAGTTCAGGAGGGCATAGCTAACCTTTCTCTTGTGCAAGATGATCATCGCCTAGCATTTATGTTCTTTTTCATTCCTTCACAGCACTTGGGCGTCACTTGCAAAGCCAACATTTTTATTGCCCATCCCTAATTGCCCTTGAGAAGGTAGTGGTGAGCCGCCTTCTTGAACCGCTGTAGTCCATGTGGTGTAGGTACACCCACAGTGCTGTTAGAGAGGGGGTTCCAGGATTTTTACCCAGTGAGAGTGAAGGAATCGAGACACAGTTCCAAGTCAAGATGGAGTATGGTTTAGAGGGGAGCTTGCTGATGGTGATACTCTCATTCATCTACAGCACTTGTCCTTCTTGAGGGTAGTGGTCGCGGGTTTGGAAGGTGCTGTCAAAGGAGCTTTGGTGAGTTGGTGCAGTGCATCTTGGAGATGGTACACACTTTGCTACTGTACGTCAGTGGTGGAGGGTGGGAATGTTGAAGGTGGTGGATGGGGTGCCAATCAAGTGGGCTTCTTTGTCCTAGATGGTAGTGAGCTTCTCAAGTGTTGTTGGAGCTGCAATCATCCAGGCAAGTGGAGAGAATTCCATCACACTCCTGATTTGTGCCTTGTAGATGGTGGGCAGCCTTTGGGGAGCCAGGAGGTGAGTTACTCTCTGCAGAGTTCCCAGTCTCTGATCTACTCTTGTAGCCAGTGTTTATATGGCTGGTCCAGTTCAGTACCTGGTCAATGGTAACCCCCCAGGATGTTGAATACTGGGTGATTCAGTGATGGTATTGCCATTGAATGTAATGGGGAGGTGGTTGGATTCTGTCTTGTTGGAGGTGCTCATTGCCTGGCACTTGTGTGGCAGGAATGTTGCTTGCCACATGTCAGCCCAAACCTGAATGTTGTCCAGATCTTGCTGCAAATAGGCATGGACTGTTTCAGTATCTGAGGAGTCGTGAATTGTGCTGAACATTGTGCAATCATCAGCGAACATTCTCATTTCTGATTTTAGGATGGAGGGAAGGTCACTGATGAAGCAGTTGAAGGTGGCTGGACAGTACCCTGAGGAACTCCTGCAGTGGTGTCCTGGAACTGAGATGACTGACCGTCAACAGCCACAGCCATCTTCCTTTGTGCTAGGTATGACTCCAGCCAGTGGAGAGGTTTCCCCCCAATTCCAATTGACTCCAGTTTTGCTAGGGCTCTTTAAGTTCAGCTCTTTTGTCCAAATTTTGGCCAAGGCTGAGCTGAGCGGCCCTGGCAGAACCCAAAGCACGCATCAGTCAGTAGGTTATTGCTGAGTAAGTGCCGCTTAATAGCACTGTCGACAATCCCTTCCATCACTTTGCTGATGATCGAGAGTAGACTGATGGGGTGCTTATTGGCCAGGTTGGATTTGTCCTCCTGTGTGTGTACAGGACACACCTGGGCAACTTTCCGCATTGCTGGGTAGATGCCAATGTTACCTGTACTGGAACAGTTTGGCTAAGGGCGCAGCTAGTTCTGGAGCACAAGTCTTCGGTACTATTGCCGGAATATTGTCAGGGCCCATAGCCTTTACAGTATCCACTGCCTTCCACCATTTCTGAATAAAACAGAGTGAGTCGAATTGGCTGAAGACTGGCATCTGTGATGCTGGGGACCTTGGGAAGAGGCAGAAATGAATCATCCACTTAACACGTCTGGCTGAAGATTTTTGCAAATACTTCAGGCTAATCTTTTGCACTGATGTGCTGGGCTCCCCCATCATTGAGGATAAGGATATTTGTGGAGCCTCTTCCTCCACTTAGTTGTTTAATAGTCCACCACCATTCACGACTGGATGTGGCAGGACTGCAGAGCTTATCTGTTGGTTATGGGATCACTTAGCTCTGTCTGTCACATGTTGCTTTCACTGTTTGGCACGCAAATAGTCCAGTGTTGTGGCTTCACCAAGCTGACATCTCATTTTTAAGTATGCCCTCCTCCAAACTTCATTAAACCAGAGCTGATCCCCTGGCTTGATACTAATGGTAGAGTGGGGGATATGCTGGGCCATGAGGTTCCAGATTGTGGTATTGTACAATTCTGCTGCTGCTGATGGCCCACAGCATCTCATGGGTCCCCCGTTTTGAGTTGCCAGATCTGTTTGAAATCTATCCCATTTAGCATGGTGGTAGTGCCTCAAAACATTATGGATGGTACTCTCAATGTGAAAATGGGACTTTACCTCCACAAGGATTGTGCAGTGGCCACTCCTACCAATACTGTCATGGACAGATGCATCTGCGATAGGCGGGGACAAAGTCAAGTAGGTTTTTCTTTCTTGTTGGTTCCCTCACCACCTGCCGCAGACCCAGTTTCGTAGTTATGTCCCTTAGGGTTCAGCCAGCTGGGTCGATAGTGGTGCTACTGAGCCAGTCTTGGTGATGGACGTTGAAGAATTTTCCAAAATTTGCCAGGTTTTGGAAAGGTTCCATCAGACTGCAAAGTAGCAAAGATAACCCCTCTACTCAATAAGGGAGGGAGGTGGAAAACAGGAAACTATAGACCAGTTAGCTTGATGTCTGTCATGGGGAAGGTGTTAGAATCAACCATGGAGGAGGTTAAAGCTGGGCACTTAGAGAAACTCAAGGTAATCGGGAAGAGTCAGCATGGTTTTGTGAAAGGGAAATCATGTTTAACCAATTTATTGGAGTTCTTTGAAGGAGTAATGTGCGCTGTGGATAAAGGTGAGACTGTATACATGTGTACATGGATTTCCAGAAGGCATTTGTTTAGGTGCCACATTAAAGGTTATTGGGGAAAATAAAAGCTCATGGTGTAGGGGATAACATATTAGCAGGGATAGAAGATTGGCTGGCTGGCAGAAAACAGAGTATGCATGAGTAAGTCTTTTTCTTTTTAAAAAATTCATTCACAGGATGTGGGCTTCATTGGCTGGGGCAGCATTTATTGCCCATCCTTGGTTGCCCTTGAGAAGGCGGTGGTGAGTTGCTTTCTTGAACCACTGCAGTCCATGTGGTGTAGGTACACCCACAGTGCTGTTAGGATGGGAGTTCCAGGATTTTGACCCAGCAATATATTTCCAAGTCAGGGTGGTGAGTGACTTGGAGGGTAACTTCCAAGTGGTGGTGTTCCCATCCATCTGGTGCCCTTGTCCTTCTAGATGGTAGTGGTCATGGGTTTGGAAGGAGCCTTGGTGAATTCCTGCAGTGCATCTTGTAGATGGTACACCCTGCTGCTACTTTGCGTCAGTGGTGGAGGGAGTGAATGTTTGTGGATGTGGTGCTAATGAAGCGGGCTGCTTTGTCCTGGATGGTGTCAAGCTTCTTGTGTTGTTGGAGCTGCATTCATCCAAGCAAGTGGGGAGTATTCCGTCACACTCCTGACTTGTGCTTTGTAGATGGTGCAGATGTTACGAGTGGAATCCTGCAGGAGTCTGTTGGGACCTCAACTTTTTACAATTTATATCAACCATTTAGATGAGGGGAGCAAAGGCATGGTAGCTAAATTTGCAGATGACACAAAGATAGGTAGGAATGTATGTTGCAAAGAGGATATAAGGAGTTTGCAGACTGATATAGATAGATAGAGTGGGCTAAAAGTCTGGCAGATGGAGTAAAATGTAGGGACATGCGAAGTTGTTCACTTTGGCAGGAAGAATAAAAAAGCAGAGTATTACTTAACGGAGAACGACAGCAGAATTCTGAGATGCAGAGCGATCAAGGTGCCCTAATGCATGAGTCACAAAAAGTTAGTATGCAGGTACAGCAAGTAATTAAGAGTAATGGAATGCTATCCTTTATTATGAGAGGAATTGAACATAAAAGTAAGGATGTTATGCTTCAGTTATACAGGGCATTGGTGAGACCACATTTCAAATATTGTGCGCAGTTTTGGTCTCCTTATTTAAGGAAGGATGTAAATGCAATGGAGGCAGTTCAGAGGAGGTTTACTAGATTGGTAGCTGGAATGAGCGTGTTGTCTTATGAGGAAAAGTTAGACAGATTGAGTCTATTTCACTGGAGTTTAGAAAAGTGAGGGGTGGCTTGATTGAAGTACATAAGATCCTGAATGGAATTGACAAAGCGGATGTGGAAAGGATGTTTCCTCTTGTGGGTGAGTCCAGAACTAGGGGTTGCCCTTTTAGGACAGGGATGAGGAGAAATTTCTTCTCTCAGAGGGTTGAGACACCTTGGAACTCTCTGCCTCCAAAGGCTGCGGAGCTGGGGGTCATTGAATATTTTTAAGGCTTGGAGTGAGTGGCTTGGAGGGGAACTTTCAGGTAGTGGTGCTCCCATGTGTCTGCCAAACTTGTCCTTCTAGATGGTAGTGGTCATGGATTGAAAGGAAGTGTCTAAGGAGGCTTGGTGAGTCCCTGCAGTGCATTTTATAGATGGTACACACTGCTGCCACTATCCGTCGGTGGTGGAGGAAGTCAAATTTTGTGGGAAGGGTGCCAATCAAGCAGGCTTGCTTTGCCCTGGATGGTGTCAAGCTTCTTGAGTGTTGTGGGAGCTCATCCAGGCAAGTGAAGAGTATTCCATCACACTCCCAACTTGTACCTTGTAGATGCTTGACAGGCTTTGAGGTGTCAGGAAGTGAGTGACTTGTCACAGGATTCCTAGCCTCTGAGCTGCTCTGGTAGCCACAGTATTTATATGGTTAGTCCAGTTCAGTTTCTGTTCAATGGTTTTTTTTTCATTCATGGGATGTGGGCATCACTGGCTAGGCCAGCATTCATTGCCCATCACTAATTGCCTTTGAGAAGGTAACCCCCAGGATGTTGATAGTGGGGGATTCAGCAACGGTAATGCCATTGAATGTCAAGGGGCGATGGTTAGATTCTCTCTCTTGTTGGAGATGGTCATTTGCACCACACAAATGTCAGGCAATGTTACTTGCCACTTACCAGACCAAGCCTGGAGATTATCCAGGTCTTGCTGCATTTGGACATTGATTGCTTCAGTATCTGAGGAGTCATGAATGGTGAGTATTGTGTAATCATTAGTGAACATCCCCACTTCTGACCTTATGATGGAAGCAAGGTCAGTAATAAAACAGCTACTGATGGTTGGGCTTAGGACACTACAAAAGATATGTTGATGAGGACATAGTCAAGAAGCTTATTTACATATGTTGCTGCAAGTCCAGTGTGGCAGCAATGTCAGACTCCACCAGCATGGTTAGTGGCGGCAGTACCAAGCTACATTTAGTGTTGGACAAAGATTGGAATGGAGGAGTCTGGCTGACATTCTTTAAGTATAACCATGCCAAGTTGTTCCTCGGTGAGGATTTCTGCAGGTTTACTAGGACTTGCTGTCCCGAAACAATCCCAATGGATTCACCTGCAGACTAGATTGTGCCTGTCGGCCTTGCCCATAATAAATCAGTTGGGCTTTTAACAACAATCTGGAAACTTTGTTGTTTTTTGCTGAGAGCCCTCAAAGCATATGATTTATTGAACCCAATTTTACAACTTGTCATGATGGGATCTGAACTTAGACTAACAGCCCAGAGAGTTTAATAATGGACAGGAAAGTAGAGTTCAGCCCACAATCAGATCAGCCATGATCTTATCATATGGCAGAGCAGGCTCGAGAGGCCGAATGACCTACTCCTGCTTCTAATTTTCTATGTTTGTGTGTAATAACATAACCACTCATGCAGTACAGGATTCATCATAAACTCAAAACTGTGTGGTCTTGCTGCAAATGTTTTTCTTCAAATGTGCAAACTTTGCCAACACTCCAATGCCTTACAGAGTGGTGGACGGTCAGCGAGAATGCCCTTCAGATGAGGAATTAAACAGAGGTTCAATTTGCATGTTTACGTTTAATATTAAAGATTCCATGTTTACATTCCAAAAAAACTGTTCTCTCGTATCCAAGCTAATATTCTTTCCTCAGCCAGTAACATTAAAAAAAAATTAACTGGTCATTGATACTGTTGTAGGAGATAGCTGGTGCAGAACGGCTACAAATCCATCACACAATGTCACATTTATCACAATTAACAATTTTTGAATGGAGTGGAGTGACTGAAAAGTTTGATTATATGATTAATATGACATGACAGGGTGCTAAAAAATTAAATATTGAAGGGAGATCAGCTGGAGCATGAGCAATCAGGTTGAGGTCAACAGTGTTAGCAATAATTATTCATCAGAACCATTCCCCAGCAGAAAAAGATTCAGCAAAAATAAATAACGTTATCATTAACTTGCATCCAACTACTCTGCAGCATGACTTAGATTAACTTTATTCAGGAGGTTATGTGGGGAGAAGGGCAGCAGGGAGAAATCGCAAAGAATTCCACCCCCCCACCCCCCCTCGCCTGCCGAACAGGAGTCCACTTTTAAAAAATAAAGTGAGTCATCTCAGCTGCTCTTGTGCACCTCCTAATAGCTTGTTCTCAAGCTGTGTTAGCTGGGCGATGCTAAGTTCCCATACCACCTGCCCAAAATGCAGCCTAAAAAAATGTGCATGGCACAGGGACAGATAAAGGAAAAAAAAACTGAAGTTGAAAAATAAACATGCCTTCATAGTTCACATTTTTCTTTAATACTTACAGTATGTTTTCCTCGTCAGCTCCTCTACAACTTCAGGCTTCAGCTTACTGTTGGATTTCCCCATTGCAGCAACTTAACACATGGGAAAATGTATTTTTTGGCAAGTGTATATTAAAGTTTGAAGAAATCTGAGATTCAAACAGGTCAGAAATATTAATGGTGAGCTTAAGTTAGTTCTTGAAATGAAATATTCTCAGGATACCTCCTGTGCTCTCTCTACGTAATGTTGCACAGCTGTGGTTTCCTTGGTGATGGTTTAATAATGGCCTGTTTGTCGCTCCACCACAGGCTCGATAAGCAGCCCAAACACAAAGTCAAAATTCACTCTGGATTTTTCTTTTCTTCAGAATCAGCGAAGCTTTTCTTTGGTGTGAAGTGTCGATAGCCGTTGTCCCCAGTTGCCACGGCGGTTTGCTCAATTTAGCCCCTTGGGGAGGTGGGTGGTGTTTTCAGCTTTCCTTTGGTATCAAGTGTTGATAATCACTGACCCTGGCTGCAATGACGATTGCTCAATTTAGCCTCTATGGGCGATGGGTGGTGTTTTCAGTGTTTCTTTGTCTTTTGTATCCTCTGGGTTGAGTCAATTTAATGAGTTGTTTTATTCTGTTCTATTTTTAGAAATTGATGATGCACTTTAAACTGTTCAAGCGTGGCTACAGCATTACAGTACTGCATATGGTCAACTCTCAATGCATTGGTGTCCTGGGTTACAGTGCATGGAGCAGTTAATCAATGCTACAATCCTTGGAATCCTGGAAGAAACAAAATAGCACAGGTACTGTACACAACGATATGATTATACAGATCACAAGAGGTCAATTCATTGCAACTGGGTGAAAAAGATCCATTAACAGGACACCTCATGCTCCCTTAAACTAAGGAGGTAATTACACAGTCTGCACCAGACTGCACTGATGGCTCAGCTCGATAAAGCAATGATCAGCTTAGCTGTACAGATCTCAAAAGCCCCCATGTTTGATTCTCTAACCGTATTGAATTTGCTGATCTCAGCTGGGCTACCAGTAAGATGCTGGAATTCTTTTAATTAATTCATGGGATGTGGGCATCGCTGGCTAGGCTAGCATTTATTGCCCATTGCTAATTGCCCTTGAGAAGGCGGTGGTGAGCTGCCTCTTGAACCGCTGCAGTGACTGTAATGTAGCTACACCCACAGTGCTGTTAGGGAGGGAGTTCAAGGATTTTGACCCCGCGACAGTGAAGGAAAGGCAATATATTTCCAAGTCAGGATGGTGAGTGGCTTGGAGGGGAATTTCCAGGTGGCTATGTTCCCATATGTCTGCTGCCCTTGTCCTTCTAGATAGTGGTCATGGGTTTGGGAGGTGCTGGCTCAGGAGGCTTGGTGAGTTCCTGTAGTGCATCTTGTAAATGGTACACACTGCTGCTATTGTGCATCAGTAAATTTATTACTAAGTAAATGGCAGAGAACGGAAGAGGAAATGTAGAGGAGTCCAAAGTCAGAGCTGTGCAGGAAAGAGTTTGATGAGCTACAGGGTGGGGCAAGAGCATGGAAAATTTGTAAATGGTACAAGGATTTAGAATTTACTACATTTGCGAGACAGGGAATCAGAGGAGGTTAGTGGGTAACAAATGAATTAAACTTATTGTGGAAAATGTGGGTTGTGAAGTTTTAGACAAGCTGAGTCATGTTTGAGGAGGAGTTTGGGGGTCAGTAAAGAGGGTGTTCAGGATGTCAAGCCAACAAAAGCACAGATAATAGCTAATGCAAAGATCTGGTGATGATCTGAAGATAGGCAATATTGCAAATGTGGAAGCATGTTGTCTTGATAATAGATGATATGCAGTTTGGAACCCAGCTTAGGGTCAAATAAGACACCAAGGTTGTGCAGGGAGAGGGAGAGAGTTATCAACTAGATTACAGATTTTTAAAAAAAAAACTGAAGCTGAAGATGGCTGAAACTCAAGCAGGAATCCCCCTTCTGATCACTATCCGGCAATGCCTGTTGGAATTGTTTGTGGTGTGGGTACCAGGGGAAGAAACATGCTTGCAGCAATAAGCTGTTAATGACACTCATATTCCATGCAGGCAACAAGAAGGACATGCTTTGTTCCAACGAATCGCCTCCTTCAGAGGGGCACAGGTAAAAGGAGAAAACTGGAAAAAAAAGTGTATAGATCAATTAAGCCATCTGCAATAAAGCTTGCTTTGCTGAAATCAGATAATATAGAATGCAGCCAATTGAATTTGATTTATCACAAACTCTATTGAAAATAAATTTGGTAGCACAGTTTCTCAATGCTCCACTGTTTTTCATCCAATTTCTCTACCCTGCTCTCCGTGTTGACCCCTCACACTATGGTATGGATCCATGGACAGAACTTATCCTTTCATATTTTGCACAGAGTTCTGGTTGGCTAATTGACTGCAGGTGATACAACATAATTACACTGAATCCAGTTTCTACTCAGCATTCACCCATTTCCATTAGGACTCGTGCAGTTGTCAGGAGTGAAAAGCTTGATCAATTTTCTCCTCTATAAATAATAGAGGGTTGGTCAACTTTTGAGTTCCGAATGACTCTGGCTTTACCATAGAACCACCAAACCTACTTTTTAAATAAAGATATCTATATACAAAATGAATACCCAGAGCCTTCACAACAACCAAATGCTAGCAAATGCCTTGTCTCAGTTCACAGTGAGCCTTTGATCTTTCCCACACATACCCAAATAGCAAAGCCTGCATGCAGCATGGTGACAACACCAGTTCAATATATTCCCTGTGTACACAGTGGAATATAAAAGCATTGTAAATACTGCAGAGACCCCTAGGGTGAGCACATCAATGTTACACCAATTTTAACTTCTGGGATTCCCCTTCGCAGTTAGATTTCAAGCTTCCTTTTTAGAATCATAGTAGACAATACAACTTTTAGCCAATTCACACTACTCCCACGAATTCTTAATTTGCACTATTTTTTGACACAGCATATGTATCATATCAACAGAAAAAGAAATCAAACATTTATGGGGCTGCACCTGACCCAACATCAACGCCCTCCATCACGTAATGTTAGGAATATGCATCACCCTCTAAGAGCTCTCCAGGTAAATCTGATATCATCCTTGATGATGTTGGTGGAATTGACTGCTTCAATTCAAATACATGGCCAAATAGCATGGAGCAGAAATATGCAAATTTCAACATAAATCACTGCTTAAATGAAGCTTAATTAAGTATGGAAGAAATAAAGCACAAAACAAAAGCAAAATACTGCCAGTGCTGGAAAACTGAACTAAAAACAGAGAATGTTGCAAACACTCAGGTCAGGCAGCATCTTACTTCAACAAAACAATTTGCATTCATATAACACCTTTAACATAGAAAAACACCCCTTGGTATTCCACAGGAGTATAAAAGTTACAAGAATCAGTATTTACATGCTATTGTTGTTTTTACAACTATAGTAACCCTTGCACTAACATGTATGAATATGTGAATAGTTCTAACTCACTGCAGCAGCTTCCCAAAGCAACATTTCGGAAATTTCATATGCAACACTACTGATTGATTGCTTGTTATGTACTGACCATACAGCTACAGTGAATGAAATAGACCATACTCCCATCACAGTTAAGCCATTAACTGTTAATCAAAAGGAGAGCTTAGTTTCAGTATAGATAATATTGTACTTTAAACACAATTAAACATTTAATTGATTTTAATAGCTTATTTTAAGCTCGAGTTCAAAATGTTTTCTTAAGAAATTTTTTTCTTATACATATTGGTATAATAAACTTTTGAGTGTTATTTTAGTTAAAAATCTTAACTATTTGAGATATCTCGTTCCTAGAAATGAGCGTTTACATTTGTCACTCTGATCGTCAATCTAACTCCGGCCTTATGATGCTGTCAACTATGTGGCATAGACGGTGCAGACAAAGAGAAAACCCTGTCGCTACAGATGTCAACATGTTCCTCCCTATTACACCAGCAGGCTTAAAATCAGACCTTGCGACGAGTAAAAGCAAAGACCCTGAGAAGCAGATTTTAAAAAAAAAACAGATTTCGCACATACATGTATACATAAAGGAGAGAGAGGGGGGGGGGGGGGGAGAAATTAATCTCTAAATAGAAGGGAGAAAAAGGAAAAACACAGATGCAGTTGCATCTAATCCGAAGAAAGAAAAGTGCAACAGATGCAAGTTCGTATCCCGAACTGCGGATCATCCACGCCTTCTGGAAATCATTACCCAACACCCACTGCATTTGTCTAACGAATATATATAAACCTCCGTCCACCCCACAAATAAAAGGGGATAAAAAAGAAATTATATACACAAAATATATGAGGGCATAGTAGCCCCCCCCAACCCCCCCCCAACCCCACACACACACACCCCAACTAACGTAGCTAGGGTTTCCACAACTTAAACAAGCTACAGATTTGCAAACTAGCAAACATTTGGGTCGAAATAGGAGACGACTTTTGTCCCCCTTCAATTTAAATCAGTGTCTGATATGCGGTGTATTAAGATTATGGACTACGTGCCTCCCAGCGGGTCAAGAAGCGTGAATCAAGGAGAGATAAATAAAACTACCAGAACGCACTGAATCGTGGCAAATACAAAAAGGACATCAAATGGGAAGACTGGAAACAAAGCTAGGCCCGTCACTCTTCCCATTTTTACGTGTGTGTGTTGGGGCGGGGGGGGGGGGGGGTTGTCGAGGGGAAAAGGTGCATTGAAAATAAATAAACCACACGCTCACAACAGAATTGTTTCCGAACCTGAGGGAGATAAGACTTCGCGCGAGCTGCCGGAAAGAAAAAGTTTCCAAGATTTTCACAAAGAAAAACTGCATCTTTAAAGGAGGTTTTCCCTCTGTGTGTGTGTGCAGGGTGGGGTGGGGAGGTGTAAATCAGGGCCAGTCCTCCCTCCCTCCCTCCATAGCAACCGCAAAGCCTCCGAGTCTCCCCCTCACCCCCTCCTCAGGACTGCGGGAGGGGAATGGGGGGGGGGGGGGGGGGCACCTACTTTAAATATCAACATTCATGCAGCTTTCCCGCTCCGTGGCGGAGGCCGGATCCGCTACTGACCCCCGCCCCGCTATATTCCCTTCCCCTTCTTCATTTTTCCCCTCCAGCCGCTCACCTCTCCGCCCGGCGCTCCCTCCGCCTGTTTGAATGAAGCGGAGCCGCTTCTCCCAGAGCAACCGCAGCTCCTGCGCGCGCATCCGCCTAGCGTCAGGGGGCGGGACCGTGCGTATGACGTCATCGCATTCCAGGACCATGACGTCACGGGACGTGTCTCTTCTCTCTCTCCTCCTCCCCCCCCCCCCCCCCCCCCCCCCAAAAAAAACTCAGGTGTATTAACTTCTGTTGTTGCTGCTGGCAGAATCAAGAATGACTTGCATTTATATTGCGCCTTTCACGGCCACCGGAACACCCCTCCCCCAAAGGGCCCGTGACTTCTACCACCTAGAAGGATAAGGGCCGCAGATGCATGGGAACAACGCTGCCTGCAAGTTCCCTTCCAAGCCACACACCATCCTGACTTGAAATTATATCACGATTCCTTCACTGTCACTGGGTCAAAATATTGGAACCCCCCACCCCCCCCCCTCCTAAGAGTGTTGTTGGTGTACCTACCACCTCATGAACTGCAGCAATTCAAGAAGACAGCTCACCACTACCTTCTCCAGTGCAATTAGGGATGGGCAAAGAATGCAGGCCTAGCCACCGATCCCATGAAAGAATAAAAAATGCTTTGCCGTCAATGAAGTGCAGTCCTGTTGTAATGCAGGAAACGCAATAGCCAATTTGCACACAACTGGCTCTCACAAACAGCAATATGATAATGACCAGATAATCTGATTTTTGTGCTGTTGGTTAAGGGATAAATATTAGCCAGAACTCCAGGGATAACTGCCCTTGCTCTTCTTCAAAATAGCACCATGGAATCTTTAAGGTCCACCTGTAAGGACACAGAGCAATAAGTACATTAAGGGCAGATAGGTCCTAGCTTTATCATGTCATCCAAAATACAGCACCTCCCACAAGTGTAGCACTCCCTCAATACTACACTGAAGCATCAACCTTGATTGTTGCACTCACGGTCTCTGGAGTGGAACTTGAAGCCACAACGTTCTGTCTCAAAAGCAAGTATGTTACCCACTGAGCCACAGCTGAACCAAGCCATCCTTTGTCTCTGGCCTCTTGCAATTCTGATTAGCTGGTGTGCCTCTTCAGTATGCAGCAATGCGCCTATCAAGAATTAATAACTTTGGAGAAAGAGTTGATATGTGTTTTATATGTTGCTTTTGTTCCATTAAGGTTCATGCTGCATGTTAAAACTTGCTTCCATTTCAGGCATCCAGTGTTACTCTCAAGCCCTCCCAGGTCAAGTATAGCACATAGCCAGGTGAAAGGTAAATCTCCCCCTTTTAATTGTGTTAAAATAGCTGAGGATTAAGTTAAAAAAGGAAACTAGGAGTTTTAGTGAGCTAAACCCTTCCAATCAATGCAGAGCAGCAAGCAACAAAATAAACTACAAAGCCACACTTTAGGATGTAAGTCAGAGGACATCATGATCAAGTTGTACAGTGTTCTGGTCAGACCACATATTAAGTGCTGTGTCCAGTTCTCCTCACCAAGAAACAAGGGAGACATGCAAACATGGGAAGCAGTTGAGTAAACAGCCATACACTGATAGAGCTTTAATTCTATGTTATGAGGAAAGGCTATCAATTTTTTCTTTACACCTTTGTGAATGCCATGGATTGTATTTCCATATTAAAAACACTATATAAATGCAAGCTGTTGTCTTTGAGAAAAGCAGCCTTTGATAAAGGAAAGCATCTTACTGATGAGCTTGCAAAGATATACTAGATAGTTAAAGGCAGAGAAAGGTTAAATACAAAATAGGACTTAAAACTAAACTGTGAAAGGCACAACTAATACCAGAACCTCCTTCTCATCAACAGTGATTGAGACATGGAATAGATTTCTGGATAGAACAGCAGAAGTAAAAACTCTAGAAACCTTGAAGAAAATATTAGATGCTGCAATGAAGAAAAACAAAATTTTTCTGGATTGAGATTGCCAGAAAAACATTGTCATCTATAATTATCTTGTGATCTCCATTCTGCCTGAAAACATGCTTCATTTCCAACCTCAGAATACACTTGCTTCACCGGTGCAACGTTCTTTCTATTCCCCACTAAATATTTTCTGTGGCTCCCTCTGAGTGAGATTTCCAAATCAGGAACAATTCTTGCCTGCAGGCTCAAAAGGAAATGGTTGAGGATGCTCAAACTTATTTCGCATTTTTGCAGTGAATACATTCCTATGTTTGGTTAATGCGTTTATTCTTCTGCGAATAAGGATGGTAACAAGCTACAGTTGTTGCTCTAGTTCAGGCTGAGCGACATCACAATTCTGTTGCATGATAACACGCATTTGTAACAGCTGGTACTCAGTCAGTGCAGTGGTCCACCTTTGAGGCAGAGTGAAATGTGTTTAGTTTCAGGAACACAAAAAAATGGAAGACAAACTAATCCACAAATTACAAGAAGGAGCCAATGAATGGCTGAAAATTATCAATGAAGAGCTGGTGTGGCATAAAAGGTACAACTTGGCACAATATCAAGCCTTTAATGTGTGCAGGTCTAAAGTGAGCAGCCTTGGTGATCGTGTTCTTTTCCAAAAATATACTTTATACACAAAATTTGTAAAGGTACGTTACATAACAATTCAAATTTGACATTACAAAAAATGCAATACAGATTGTTATTTTTAATACAGTACATGAGGTACCTCACCACACTTGCCATTACAAGTTATGTTTACATTGTGTATTTCATGTCACACATTCTCTGGTGCATACAGCCAAAGGGATTTTACCACCACCCACCCCCAACCCAGTATACAATGGCGGGAGTGCGTTAGCCAGTGGACTTTCCCCATTGAGCTTTTGTGGTGGCTGCCCCAAGCTTTAGTTTGCCGCTCAGCATGGAATCATGGACCCTGGAATGTGCTAGTTTGAAACATTATGTCGTCGATGGCTCTTTGCATTGAAAGACCCACAAGTTTCAGGTAGACCAAAGAGCGTCTTTCGCTAAGTTCATGGACCTCCAACAGCAGTTGATGTTTATCTT
This sequence comes from Cetorhinus maximus, assembly GCF_964194155.1. NCBI lineage: Eukaryota > Metazoa > Chordata > Chondrichthyes > Lamniformes > Cetorhinidae > Cetorhinus > Cetorhinus maximus. The sequence continues at coordinate 16,181,985 of NC_135888.1, read as the reverse complement.
GGTTGCCGGCAACTGTCCGTAGAACAGAGTCCTGCATTACAGAGCTGCTCAGGATGAACCCTGAAAAAAAACATTTTCCAATCTCTTTCCAGACCTGTTCTGCAAAAGCACATTCTTATCCTGAGAAAACCTTTATACTTGACTAGCAAGATGTTGTATTACAGCTGCATCCCTCTGAGAGCTGTCTTTCCACTTTACAAAACTCTGTTTGTACTCAGCAACCATTCTAAAGTTACCACCATTAGACCCCTTCCTATCGCCTTTTATTACCCCTTCCATACCACCTTTTTTGTTATTTGAAATTGTTCCCCTATTTTTTGTTTTCATTCTTCTCCTGACAACACTGACTCTTGCTGGGTATAATCCCATTGTTACCAGCAGTTCTTTGGTAGCCTGTCCAAGTGACAGGGATTTGTATGTGCAAATCTGGACAGCGGATGTTGACCATGGAGAGATGGAAATAATTATGAATGTGAAAAAAAGAACTGTAAACTGTTGTGTAGTCTATCTGACTAATCGTCAACACCAGAGCTTCTCTGATACTGATACAAAAGTAGAAGACAAAGCAGTCATTACACCAGATGATGCAGTGATGCTTAAATTCCCAATGAAGTCACTGTATTCCTCTTTTTTTTAACCAAAATGCCTTAATTGAGAAAAAGGAAATGCAAGGGGTGACTGCAGAGGTTTCAAAACCAATTTTACCGACTGAGTGATGCATTTAAAATGGTAACCTCAGTTCACAGTTGTAGCTCATCATCTCAGTTGCAAACTCCAGGAGAGAAGGCAAGGTTAATCAATAAGTAAAGGTCAGGTGACACAGAACTTGGGTTCTAAAATTCTGTTGATTGTACGGTGAAGGGCAGACTGCAGAGGTTAAGGAGTTCTATAGTCCTGCAGTACAGGATAAAAACAAAGTTAGAAAGGAGACTGGTATGGCAATTCGAAATGTCAACAGTCTTGATGACGGCAACAGAATCCTCTGTAAAAATAGGTGGAATCTTGTAAATTGGATTCTTTCTTTAGTGAATGATCTCCCTCAACCAAAGTTCTGTGAACATAGTTATTGACATGTGTTTATGGGAAACGCATGAAAAATTACAAGAAAACAGCCCTGTTCCTTTAATTTATGATGCCTTCCACACTCCCAGCATCAACATTGTGAAATTATTTTGGAAATTTGAAAATTAACTTCCAACACAATCTTCCAGCTTTGCCTCAGTCCCATCTGTTATCTCTGAGCTGTTGATTAATGGGAATAGCTCTACCCACAATGTAACAAAGCTGCAGATTGGCTGCATAACTCACCAAAACCTTTTTATCACTTCACACTGAAACGCAAACAAGACTTGTGTGTAACATTGTATTTATTATGTGATAATTGTGTAATGCCTGGGAATAGCCTGCTACAACATACAGCCAGCAATGGCAAAAAATAACTACAAATGCAGTTTCAGGGATTCCAAATTCAGTCGTCCTCACATTTTTTTATGCAGTTGAATATCATCTGTGCAATTCCTCAGTACTCCATTTAGTTTTATTTTTCAGGAGAAATTATTTCTTTGCTCATTAAGAGCTGACCCTGTTATAGTACTGTGCCAGACAGACACAGCCTTCCTAGATTCAATGTCTGGTCTGCTGGAGAGAGGGGGAAAATAGTCTTGTGTCCCACGCCTCTGCTGACAATGTACATATACTGATGTTGGGTTAACATTCACTCTTTAGATGTTCATGAGCAACATTATCACTTGGATGTACTCAGAGAATTGTGGCTCAGCAACTTTAGGAGAGATAGAGGAAAAAGAATTCCAGAATAGAATACGGCTTAAATCTCCAACATTTATATTATAGCGATTGAAAACACAAGGACTGTTTTCGACTCAATTTTCTTATAAAAGCAAGTTGCTCCATTCACAATTTATTTCCTTTCAACTGAAAGCTGGTGCTTTTCTATCTCATTGTAGCAGCGATTACAGCAGAAGACTCCGCATTCAGGCATTAAGTGCATTATCTGGTTATTATGAAGGAACAGGTTTAAATGTCCACACATTAATTCAGCTGACAAATGCATTGTGTTTCCTAAAGATCATGTGTGGGAATTAATTGCAAGGTTAGTCAGTGAGACTATAATAAAGTAATCCACAGTGTCCTTGCAAAATTGCACCAAGATGTTCTGATGTCATAAATGTGACCTTCGGATAAAATGTTGTTCCTCTGCATTAATAATAAGCTGACTTTATCCTCCCATTCTCCATCCTCCTCTCCCAAAGGCACTGACACTTGCTGAGACACAGTTCACAGTGATTGACTCTTAACTGCCCTCCGAAATAGCCTACCAGCCACTCAATTGTATCAAAACATGATAAAAATGTCACCTTGGGAGTGCCTTCACCACAATGACTTGTAATCCTGGAGCAGACCTCTAAGTTTTTGGTAAGATCCGGTTAGGGATCAATAACATTTTGTTTAACGAAAACAAAGTTTGAGATTCAAGACAACCTGCTCAGTGACTAAAGCCACAAGATTCCACGGGTTTTGAACAAACAAAAACAAACTTTACTATACAAGGTCAGAAAGATAAAACAATTTGCAATATCTATTGTATACCCTAACATTCAGGGGCAATATGAGGTACATGTGAATTAAAAAGCAAACTGTGGTTGAACACACCACATTTTACAACAAATGACAGATGCGACCAAGACAGAATCCACGGGTTTCTCAACAACCCACCCAGACGTCAGTGAACACTGTGAGTCAACTAATCTCACTGAAACTCCATGTCCCTCACAAGGGATTCCAGTCTTCACCTTTGAAGATCTAACCTGGGAATTCTCTCCAAATGTCGCTCCAACTCGGATGGCATCAATGATGGCCCAGCTCCCAGGGTTTCAATCTAAGCTCCCAAGATTCTGTTCCCTGGATTCATACATATGGACATAGGAACAAGGAGCAGGAGTAGTCTACTCGGCCGCTCGAGTCTGCTCCGCCATTCAATAAGATCATGGCTGATCTGATTTTAACCTCATATTCCTGCCTAATAACCTTTCATCCCCATGCTTATCAAGAATCTATCTACCTCTGCCTTAAAGATATTCAAGGACTCTGCTTCAACCACCTTTTGATGAAGAGAATTCCAAAGTCTCACAACCCTCTGAGAGAAAAATACTTTTCCTTATCTCTGTCCTAAAAGAGTGACCCTTTATTTTGAAACAGTGGCCCCGAGTTCTAGATTCTCCCCCAAGAGGAAATATCATTTCCACAGTCACCCTGTCAAGTCTTAGACTTACACAAGGGAACAAGTCACCTCTTACTCTTCTAAACTCCAGCAGAAAGAAGCCTAACCTGTCCAGCCTTTCCTCATAATTCCCGAGTCTGCACACAAGCACCAACTCACAAGCACAACTTCAGATCTTTGGCTGCGCCAAACAGAACACTACTGTTCCAAAGGGGTACCTTTGCCCAACAACCCATAGCACGGAGTCACCAACCTTCGACTGCCTTCTTCACTTCAAGTCTGCTCCCCACAGCCCTTTCCCTGTTTGGAGCCTATTTCTCTGCTCCTCTGTTTTTAACTGGATTGGGACCTTTTCCTGTCCCTGACCCCTCTCTGGGACTCTATTTTTGGAACCTCTCCCTGTCCCCTCTCCCTTTTTGATCTCTCCCTGTCCCCTCTGCCATGCCTGGGACACTAGTCTTCTATGATACGCTGCTCCCGGTCACATGACCAGGTTTTCACACCATTTTTCTTCCTGCACAGGCACGCTGGGCACAAAGGACATAAAAAGTGCAAAACTGCACATTTACAGCTCGCTCCCCGTCTGCACACGTACAAAAGCACTGAGGTCCGTCGGGTGTTGTAAGTTCCCGACCTCCGCCCTCAACAAGGTAAGTACTGTTGTCATAACACCTTTCCCCTTGGAAGAAAGAATGCTTCGCTACAGTGAAGGGTTCTTTACAATGGCTTTACAATTGCTTCACAAGAAGTACTTATCATAAAGTTCTAACAAATATTTATTGCATGCTACACAGGTAAACTTTTCATTTTGTTCCACAATTATACATCTCATTATAAAGTTACAAAGATTTAACCAAAACAAAAGCCAGTACATGTAACAAGTAGGGTCAGCAGGATGTAAACATCATAGAATTATCATAACTCAGAATTTGCCTTTTCACCTACACCCTTTCTTTAAACTCTGAATAGAACACCAACAATTATTTGATTTTTGGCCATAATCTTTTCATGGTCAACCAAAGGTGGTGAAGATACATTAAAGTTTTGTTTAGAAACATTTTGCTCAGCTTGTATTTCTATTTTGTACCAGGGTTTTTAACCTTGGTGTGACTGCAAACCAATACTCTGGTGGTCTTCCCCTCTTCAAAAATTGGTGCATGTTAATCATACTATATGATACAAATGATTTTTGCATTGGTTTGTCAACTTTAATACAGAAGAACATGAGGTTTTTTTTAACTCTTCTCCTCTGTTAACAGAAACATGTCTCCCACAGGTCCTTTAAGTTTGCGATGGAAACCATGTATGTCTGATTGACAACCGGTTTCAAAATAACCACCTTCAATCACTTCCCCATAATAGACTTTCTCTTTTTATTGTTTTGATCAATGCCAGATGTATAAACTTCCACTGAGGGACTTTTCCTCTCTTTGCTCAAGGCATTTTCTAGCTTATTCAAGACATGTGCCATAGCCTTCTACACACTTGCACATTCTTCCCATTGATGGGAAAAATTGAGCCTTCATCTCCATCTCTTTCACAATTTTATCCAAGTGCTTGTTTACTCTCTTATTTTCCAATTCTTTTCCGAGTTTATGAATCTTTTCATTCAGCTTAGCACCTACTCTGGTGAGTTTAGTTGCCTTTGTTTCAGAGTTATCTGCGGAACCCTTATACAACTTCACATGGGCATTCAGTTCATTTTGGAATCTTTCTCCCATGGTTACTAACTGTTTCTTAGACTCTTTCAATTCACTTGTTCCATTCTCAATGTCTTTCTTAGAATTTTCCTCAGCTGTGTTTAAAGTCTGGATTTGCTCTTCCATACCACACATATCATCTTTCATTTTCTCCAGATTGCACCAAAGTTCAAGAATTTAATTGCTCTTTTCACAGTGAAGTTCTAACAGTTGATCAGTCTTTAATTCAGCCTTCAACCAACTGTTCTGATGCACCAGCAATTCCTTTTCCAGTTCAAGATGTTTTTCACGATACTTAATAGAGACTTCTGATATTTGAAGTTCATCAAGTTTTACTTGAAGATCTATTTTCATTTAATTTGCTTCTACAGTTTATCATCTAGACATTTCAAGCCCTGCTTCAAGTGTTCAACTTCCTGTGACCGACACTCAACTGTTCTCACCGGTTCTCATTTCTCATTAACAAACTCAAGAAAGTCAGTTCTCTACACGAATCAGATTTTCCTTCAATTGCTTGTTATCAGCAATAAGCCATTTGTGTTTGGCCACAGTAATTTTTGGGAGTTTGCCAAGATCAGCATGATCAAGCACCTGCCACTACACAGTTGTTGCCATAGACTGGCCAAATCATTACCCAATATAAAATCTACCCCCTTGATAGGTAAACTAGGAACAACTGCTACAGTAACAATTCTGTTTACTAAGGCACTTCATAAAATAACTTTACACAAGGGAACAGGTTCATAAATCCTATTAATACCCTCCATTAATACATTTTCCTTCATCAAACCAACTGGAACACAAATTGTATCATCAGTCACCATCAATGACAGAACTGCCCCAGTGTCTCTCAAAATATTAATTTGCTCACTTGTTTTGTTGGAGGAGTAAGGAAACATTTCTCCCTTTGAGACAAAACCTCTAAAACCTCCAGCAGCCTGACTCATTTTAGCAGTAGTCAAGGAAGAATTCCCTTGATTATCCTGAGCCATATCACCTTTTCTAGTAGGTTCTGAGGGAACACATTTCACTTGTACTATTGCTATGGTTTTAACACCTATTTCCTTTTGAGGTACAGCCTTTTCTAAAGACTCCTTAAGAGTCCCTATTACTGCCACTAGTTTACTGTTCAGCTTCCAACAATGGGCTTCAAGATGCCGTCTTATGGCAATAAAAACATACTGGTTTATTTACATCACTTTTATCCTCTACACTATCAATTTTATAGACTGGGACACCTTCTGCCTTCTCCAGAAAGCTAGACTCTTTTCTTCCTCCAGCTTCCCTGTGGTCTTAAAAATGGAGATCTTAGTAGCCTAGGCGATATGTCATACCCATCTGCGGAACCGCTGCTTCCCATACCTTAGAAACCCTATGGTTTTCCAGGCGTGATCTAATAGCTATTGGGATGCTATTTTGAAATTCTTCCGGTATCATTCGCTCCCTCACATGAGAGTCCATGTATCCTTTGGTCACTTTAACATTGTAGCCACCTTTTCAAATGATAAAATATCTCTCAATTCTGTCTTCCGTGAATTTAGGCAATAGGCAAAGACTCTTTGTTATATCAAAGCTCGGAATGGGTCCCAATTTCTCATCCGAACTACTAGATCTCTTTCACCCGGTACCCTAAGCTATTCTCTAGCCAGTTCATGCTGTATGATTTCTTTCTCTCTTTGAAACTCTCTTTCCCTTTCCTTATATTTTTCTTCCTTTACTAACCTCTCTCTCTGGAGTTCAAGCTCCAGCTTTCGCATTTCCCTTTCCATTTATTTTGCTCTTTTTCAAGCTTTTTCATTTCTTTTTCTATCTCAAGCTGCTTCATCTGCAACTGAATTTTAGCTAACTCAACTGAATTGCTATCTGGATTAACTTTTTCTTCTTCCAATCCCAGATGCTGATCTATTACCTCAATCATTTCTGCTCTCTTAGCCTCTGCTTTTAATTCTAACTTTTCTGCTAGTGTGATTAACCTAGCCTTGGTTAATTGTTGCAAATCACTCAGGGATAAATTTTCCCCCCTCTAGAAAAGTCGCAGCGATCGACAAAGCCATTCTGCTTTTCAATCAGTATAGTAAAATTCACTGTGGAAATCTTATAAACTTTAATCTTGCAAGCTCCGATGTCTGTCGGGAGTTGAAGTTCCCAGCCTCCACTCTCAATGAGCTAAGTGTAGTTTCCATAACAACTATAGTGGTTCAGGAAGGTGGTTCACTACCATCTTCTCAGGGACAATTTAGGGATGGGTAATGAATGCTGACCTTCCAAGCAAAGCCCACACTGATGAATGAATGTAAACAAAAACACACATTTCTTGTTATCCTAGCAAGTCAGTCTCCTAAAGAGAGGGAGTGTGTGTGTGCATCCATGTATGTTTGTGAGCAGGAAACAAAAGGAAGAAAGAAAATAATATATAAAAACAGGTTTTGGGAGAATATGCTTATTTGGAGTTCACACATTGGGTAAAAATTACAGTGGAAGCCAAGAATTCACAATGCTGGTCTTTCAGTTACAAATTATAAATGACTCTTATTGCATTATTTAAGAATTATTGTACAGAACTATGCATTAAAGGAAAAATAAATAAAATAACTAACATCAGCCAACAGATAAGTGCTTCCTAGGAAGAAAAAGCTGAATCCAGAAACTGTAATATAGTAGTCTGTATTCATGAAATCAATAATTTCTCTCCGCAACTATTGTCTCTGACAATTTTCCCATATATTATAAATGCAGCCCAATTAAACAGTGAATAATGGATGCTGTGAAAGATGTTTTAAGACAGCAATTCAACTGATGGAAGCTTAGCTCATGATCAACAACAGCAACAACTTGCATTTATATAATGCCTTTATCTTAGTAAAATATCCCAAGGTGATTCACAGCAGTGAAGTCAAGGAAAGATTGTCACTGAACCAAAGAAGAAAGCTTGGTCAAAGAGCTAGGTTTTAAGGTGCATCTTAAAAGAGACAGAGGTGAAAAGGTTTAGGGAGGAGACTCTGAGCTTAGGGCTGAAGATAGGGCTGTTAATGGTTGGGTGAAGGAATTGGGGGGTGCACAAGAAGCCAGAATTGGAGAAATGCAGATTTGTCACAGGGTCATAGGGCTGAAGGAGATTAAAGAAATAGGGAGAAGCAAGGCTATGGAAGGATCTAGTAAGAAGATGAGAATTTTAAAATTATACCCTGGATCAACCTATGCTGAAATAAAAGCAAAATACTGCACACTCTGGAAATCTGAAATAAAAACAAAGGCTGGATGTTGTCAAACCTGCTGAGTATTTGCAGCACTTTGTCTTTATTTTACCAACCTATGCTGGTTCATGGTCAATTCTCCACACTTCCTTGGCTCTCCAGTTTTAATTTTAAAACTTCTGGAAGTGTGCACACTGGAATTCTGCCCATCAAACAGCTCCTGGGCTAATTTGCCTGCCAATCCTGTCTTCAAATCTGGGCATCAGTTCGTTGGTGCTCCAGTCTTACTCTACCCTATTAATATCAAGTTCTTACCGATAAAGGATTTCTAACTTCAACTTTGGGCCATAATTATTGTCTCTTCCCTCTTCATGATTTATAATCAGAGCACATCTATCTTAATCTTTGTTATGCCTCCATAGCCATAGTTTCCATGTGTCCATTTGTGTGTCCACCTTGGCTGCTGTTCTGGACTCGAGCCCATGACTTGACTCCCCCCTTTTCTTTTTAACCCCTCTTAAACCATCCTCGCCAATCTCCTTGCCTCCCTTTACACAGTCATGCTTTTCATTTCTACCCCTCCCTCACCCCACATTCTTTGCCTCCATAAACAAATACCCCAATCCTTCACTACTCCGCTACATTCTTACCAATTCTCTCTTAAATATGCCCACATTTCACCTCTGTACCTGTCTTGGCATTCTCCAAAAGGCACTCATTGCAGGCTCCTTATGAGCAACAACTACATAAACCTACTCTCGCCAACTTTTCAGCTTAACACAAAACTTGCCCTCAACTCTGGCAACAAATGCTCATGTACCGGTCATTATGATTGAGACCATCTGTTCAGCTGCATTCTTCCCTTCCCCTTTCCCACTGCCAAGCCTCTCTGCTCTCTAAGCCATCCTGTTTTAGCCCTGATCTTGTACCTTTTCTTCTCATATGTCCTCTCACGCTTTCTCTAATCTTGTCCACGAGACCCACTTCCTCCTCCCTTGACCCTACTTTCACCGAACCATTTCCCTACCTGGTTCCTGTGCTCACTGAAATCGTAAATAGCTCTCTCTCTTTGGGTATTGTCTAACTCCACTTCAAATGGAGCGCATCATCTGAAATCCACAGCTCAATCGGTCACAAGTCTTGACTTACTTAACCTGCATTCTATAATACCTATACTCTTCCAGCTATAAAGATTTTCACTGCCTTTCCCAGGTTCTCGTGCATTGTGGAACTCTTGAGCATCTGTAAAGTAAAGATGATTACACAGTTGCAGTTCCCTGCAAGGATTAGATGGACAGAGCATGACCCAGGATTAAAGGGAAAAAAATGTCTCCATCATTTAAAAGTAATACAAAATTGGGATTCATCCTAACACTACCAGTCTTCCAGAATGATAGGTGGCTGCGTTCATTAAAAACTCTGGTCTAGAAGTCAATGATTGCAATACCCAATCAGGTACTTATTTCAATGTATTGAGTTAAATAGCTCAGATTTACAAACTGGTGTTCACAGGCATTCCAGATTTGATGCTTGTGAGTTGTTGGAGCACGGAATGCTTCACCTTTTAATTGGATAAATACCTGAACTAGTGGAAAATACTGGCTGAGTGGAAAGAATGGGGCAGTGGTTTAGGTTTTGCTTGCTTTGGTGAACAGTCAGCACTGATCTGATAGGTTAAGTGGCATCTTTCTGTGCTATAAGCTTCTACGATTCTATGGTACAAGAAATGAGAAATGACTAAGCTTTTGGGGATTGGGAAAGATATCACAAACAAGGAAATTGGTGTGTGGTTCAGATGCACAGCAGACTGGATGAAAATTCTTTGTCTTACAATAGGTTGTAATCCCAAACTCAACATAACATTTCCCCTTCCCGTCATTTCATCAGTATGACCTTTCCGTTTCACATTCGAACCATCCTTTCAAACCTCTCGATATGATCTCCAGTTTATTGCTGTGTGTTCAAATCTGTGGGGAACTGTATTCAGAGTATGCCAGGCTGATTTCACATAGGACCTTACAGTTGGGAATCAGAAAGTGCAATTGTATTATTCCCATCAGTTTGGGCTAGATTTGAACCTAAGCTCCAGGGTTGAAAAAAACAATGGATCAGGCTGCCATTTAGTTCAGTTTTTGTTTCACATTTGTTTTTCTTGCCTCTAGATTTCAGTTGTGACCTTTCAGCAAAGACCTCTAGGTCAGCTGGTCAGAGAACCAGTCCCAGCACTTCTGCAGGGCATCTCGAGTTGGTATGATATCTTTTCTTTCCTCCTGTATTAGAATCATAGAATGGTTACAGCACAGGAGGCCACTATTTGGTCCTGTGTGTCTGTACTGACCCTCCGAAGGAACAATTTACCTAATGCCACTCTCCTACCTTTTCTTCATAGCCCTGCAAATTTTTCCTTTTCAAATAAAGATCCAATTCCTTCTTGAATTCCTCAATTGACCCTACCTCCACCCATTCTCAGGCAGTGCATTCCAGGCCCTAACCACTCGCTGCATGAAAAAGTTTTTCCTCATGTTGCAATTGTTTCTTTTGCCAATTACCTTACATCTGTGTCCTCTCCTTCTCAATCCTTCCACCAATGGGAGCACTTTTTCCATATTTACCCTGTCCAGTTCCCTCAAGATTTTGAATACCTCTATCAAATCTCCTCTCAATCTTCTCTTCTCTAAGGAGAACTGTCCCAACTTCTCCAGTCTTTCTACTTAACTGAAGTACTTCATCCCTGGAATCATTCTCACGAATCTTTTCTGCACCCTCTCTACTGCCTTCACATCCTTCCTAAAGTGTGGTGCCCAGGACTGAACACAATACTATAGTTGAGGCTAAACCAATGTTTGATGCAAGTTTAACACAACTTCCTGGCTTTTGTACTCTATGCAGGATGCCATATGCTTTATTAGCCACTTTCTCAACCTGTCCTGCCACCTTGAATGATTTATGTGCATTTATAACCAGGTCCCTCTGTTCCTGCACCCCCTTTTGAATTGTACATTTTATTTTATATTGTCTCACTGTGTTTATCCTACAAAAATTAATCACTTCATAATTCTCTGCATTAAATTTTGTCTGCCACTTGTCTGCCCATTCTACCAACCTGTCTACGTCCACTTGAAGTTCTACACTATCCTCCTCCTGGTTCACAATTATAATTCAAAGTTTTGTGTCATCCGCAAATTTTTAAATTGTGCCCTGTACACCAGGTCCCAGGTCATTATTATTGTGACGAACCCCAGAAAAGAAAAGAGAAAACGTAGTTTTTAAAACGGAGATCGGGGTCCAACGGTTTCTGTGCACGTGCCGGCCCCAAAAGGCTGCACATGTGCAGTGTGTTCTTTTTATGATCTTGGGGGTTTCTGTGCATGTGCCGGCTGGCAAAATGGCTATAGATTCGCAGTTGGCCTGTTTTCTCGTTGTCAAGCTGGTAAACAGCCCTGCGCGCATGCACAGTTGTTTCTTTTCTTTAAGCTGCAAACTGTTCCAGTGTCTGCCCTGAAGGGAGAACAAGGAAGAAAGCAAAAAGTGTGAAAAGAGGGTCAGGTGACCTAGAAAAGAACACCATTCGGAAGAAAATGCCGGAAGAAGCTGGACACAGGAGAGGGACCAGGAGCAGGTCCCAAAACAATGAAGAAGTCCCAGACCAGAGAGTGGGACAGAAAGAGGTCTCAGGGAGACAGTCAAGTTAAGGGACAAGGACAGGAGTCTGAAACAGATCCTATTAAGAGAAGTTAAGAGTCAGGAGCAGAGAAGAAGTCTCTGAATTAAAGAGACAGAGCTGCAGGGATCAGCCTTGGAACAAAGCAGGCTTGCGAGAAGCCAGAAGATCCGAGGAGACAGCCGAAGGTTGATAGCTCCTTGCTACGGGTTTTGGAGTAGTAGTATCCTGTTTAGCACAGCCCAATTTCTGAGAGTATGTGTAGAGGGTGAAGCCTGAATGCACAGAGAACCAGGGAAAAGGAACATCGGAAGGAGAGTTCGAAACCTTGGAGGTGGAAGATGTCTGAGTGGAAGCTTCATTTGGGAGAAAATTCCAAGGTCAGTTCACCAAACATGGAGATCGGAAGCCCTCGTGAGAAAGACAGGGTTTTAGTGAGACTGGTTGGCTCACAATGTGACAAGCTTGTGGGGGGTTGATGAGGAATCCATAGAAGCTTGGTTTTGGAATGTGGTGTGTCCAACCGCAGTTCACTTATTAGTTTACGTGGACTGCATACTTATTACAAAAATTAGAGTATAATATAGATTTTGTAACTTCTATTATCTTTACGAATTTGTATATATATCTATAAAGGCATAGTTAGGGTGAAGGAGTAGTGTGATAAAGTTGATCTTCTCTTATTTAATAAATGTCTTATTCTGTTGTTAAAAGTTCAGCAGCAGATTCCTGTGACTGTTCAGTAACTGGCCTCCACCTTTCTAAGCAAAAAAAGATAAAAGTTAAGATCTATCAAGCCAGGTTTCAGCCTGGGATCTGACTTGTCCAGTAGTAACCCCAGCTGGGATCTAAACAGAAAACATCAGGAAGAGCAGGGGAACAGAAAACATCAGGAAGAGCAGTGGTCCTAACACTGATCCTTGGGAAACTCCACTATGAACCTTCCTCCAGTCAAAAAAATTGTTCACCACTACTCTTTGTTTCCTGTCACTCAGCCAATTTTATATTCATGTTGCTACTGTCCCTTTCATTCCATAAGCTCTAACTTTGCTCATAAGTCTGTCGTGTGGCACTTTATCAAATGCCTTTTGGAAGTCCACGTACACCACATCAACAGCATTGTCCAAGGCAATCCTCTCTGTTACCTCTTAAAAAAACTCAAGCAAATTAGTTAAACACAATTTTCCCTTAACAAATCCATGCTGGATTTCCTTAATTAAACCACATCTGCCCAAGTGACATTGTCCTGAATTATCATTTATAAAAGCTCCCTGCCATTGAGGTTAAACTGACTGGCCTGTAGTTGCTGAGCTTATATTTACGCTCTTTTTTGAACAAGGGTGTAACACTTGCAATTCTCGGACACCACCCCTGAGTCTAAGGAAGATTAGAAAATTATGGCCAGTGCCTTAGTATTATCCACTCTCACTTCTTTCAATATCCTTGGATGCATCCCACCTGGTTCTGGTGCCTTATCAACTTTAAGTACAAACAGCCTAATACTTTACTATTTCCTACTCTAGTACTATCTGTCTCTTCCAATATTCCTTGCACCTTGGTACCCTTCTCTCATATTACTTCCTGGTTCTCATACCCTCCCCAATAGCACTAGCAAATTGCTCAAGTAAATTGATCCTGGCTCTGTTTAGTTGCAATCGTCTGGTGTTTACAGGTCCCATATCCCCCAGAACTGATCCCATTGTCCTAAGAATCTAAAGCCTTATGTCCTGCACCATCTCTCCACCCATGCATTCATCAGCTCTATCCTCCTATTTCTACTAATTGCATGTGGTACCAGTAGTAATCCAGAGATTACTACTTTTGAGGTCCTGCTTGCTAATTTCCTGCTTAGCTCCCTAATTTCTGACTGCAGGGCCACATCCCCCTTTTCACCAATTTAGTTGGTACCGATGTGGACCACCATCGCAGGCTGTTCACCCTCCCTCCTCAGGGTGCTCTGCAGTTGCTCAGTGACATCCTCGACTCTGGCACCAAGGAGACAACATACCATCTTGGATCATGCTTGCAGCAGAACGCCTGTCTGTTTCCCTACCTATTGAATCTCCTATCACTATTTCTCTTCCATCTTCTTTGTGCGCACCCTCTCCCCCCTACTTGCACAACTGAGCCAACCATGGTGTCTTGGACTTGGCTCTGGCTGCACTCGCCAGAGTGATCAGTATTCAGAACTGAATACTGGTTGGAGACTGAGATGCACTCAAGGGACTTCTGCACTACCCATCTATTTTGTCTTGATTGCCTGCTGGTCACTCGTTCCCTCTCTCCCTGCATACTCTTAAGCTGCAGAGTGACCACATCTATCATGTGCTATCTGCAAAGCTCTCAACCTTGCAGATGAACCACATTGATGCCACCTGCTGCGCCAGCTCCAAAACGTGGAGCTCGAGCTGCTGCAGCTCAAGATACTTCCTGCACATATGGTTATCCAGGACACAGGAAATGTCCTGCAGTTCCCATATGGAATAGGGTCAGAGCACTCCAAAGGTCAGAGCTGCCCTGTCATTCCTCTATCTATTAGATAAGAAATTTACTATTTAAAAAATAAAGACTCACCAGCTACTCACTTCTCTTCTTCTGTTGTAACTTAAATATAGGGCGGTTAATTGAAGTGCTTTACTTAACCCTTATTATCAAAAAAATTGAAATTTTTAATTGCCAGTTCCTTAGATTAACTTCCTGATTTAGAAATGTAGTATTAGGGTGTTCAGGGCTGAAAGGGTTAATGTGTGGGATTGGAGAAACAGTACCACCCACATGATGTTGTAAGACAGTCACTTGACTAAGAGTCTAGAAGTAGAAAGCTCATGGTTTAGACTGAGTAACACCTGTAGTCTTGTCTATCTGTAAGTAGCTGTGTTCACACAATAAACAGTTATTGTTCTGACGTATCTATGGTTCTGCAACCATTCCTTAGCCAGCACAAACAACGTACAACATGGTTCCAGACGTGGGATCTTACATGGCAGCAGTGAAGGACGCTGAAATCTTTGAAAATCAATGGGAAAAAAAAATAGCTGTGAAGGACCCCCAAAAGGTCCAAAAAACAACTTTAAAAATGTTTGCAAGTCTGACCTGAAAAAAGGTGCCAAAACTGATGATTTCAGTAAGAGTTCCAAAAGAGCTCCATAGAAGTCATAGAGGCTGAGAGGCAGAGAAAAAAAATCAACTGTTTGGCTTACTGAGGGCTACACCATAGCATGTGGTGATCCATGAAAAATCCTGATTTTTCGGCAGCAGAGTCAAAGAACCAGGCAATGATCGAGGAAGGGTGAGCATACCTTGAAAACGGCTCAAAGTCTTCAGATAAGCAGCTCAGTAAGCAGGCAGCACTGGGCAAATTACATTTTTAGCGAGTGCAGGTTTGCCTACACCCCTCAGCTGGAGTCTGAGGTCGGCACCATTACACGTGTTGACAGCATGGCAGCAATGGTAAAAAAAAACTCAGCTGCTCAAACACTATTCCCAATGTGAGGAAAGTAGTGAACAGAGCTTAATGGTAACTTCCAGTGATTATTAAAAAACTCCACAGAGTTCCTAAACGATTACCAAAAAGTGTCAGTGACTGAAGCATGTATCACGGAAAGGCTGATTAGCGCAGGAAAACTCCATTACTGTAACAGAAATTTGAAAAATCATGGCAAATCTCCTAAGAGCTTAAAATAGCTATGGATTCCACATTCACCTTGCCAGACTAATCTGGGAGGATGGAAGGGCCAGACCAAACACAGAATTGGGAAATTGGGCACAGAATTAACGAGGTGAGAGTAACTTCTTGTGACATCAAGGCAGCATTTGGCCGAGTGTGGCATCAAGGAGCCCTGGCAAAACTGAAGTCAATGGGAATCAGGGGGAAAGCTCTCCGCTGGTTGGAGTAATACTCAGCACGAAGATGGTTGTGGTTGGTTGATATCACTGTAGGAGTTCCTTAGGGTAGTATCCTAGTGTCAAACATCCTCAGCTATTTCAGCAATGACCTTCGCTCTGTTATAACGTCAGAAGTGGGAACAATCGCTGATGATTGCACAATGTTCATCACCATTTGCGACTCCACCGACACTGAAGCAGGCAGTGCCCATATGCCACAAGACCTGGACAACATTAAGTCTTGGGCTGATAAGTGGCAAGTAACATTTACACCGCACAAGTTCCAGGCAATGATCATCTCCAGCAAGAGAATTTAACCATTGCCCCTTGACATTCAATGGGATTACTATCACTGAATCCCCCATTATCAACATCCTGGGGGTTACCATTGACCAGAAACTAAACTGGACTAGCTATATAAATACTGTGGCTACAAGAGCAGGTCAGAGGCTGGGAATTCTGTGGAGAGTAATACACCTCTCGAGTCCCCAAAGCCTGTCCACCATCAAGGCACAAGTCAGGAGTATGATGGAATACTCTCCACTTGCCTGGATGAGTCTAAAAGCACTCTAGAAGCTCGACACCATCCAGGACAAAACAGCCTACTTGATTGGCACCCCACCCACCACCTTCAACATTCACTCCCTCCACCACCAATGCACAGTGGCAGCACTGCGTACCATCTGCAAGATGCACTGCAACAACTCACCAAGGCTCCTACGACAGCACCTTCCAAACCTGCGACATCTACCGCCTAGAAGGACAAGGGCAGCAGATGCATGGGAACACCACCACCTGGAAATTGCCCTCCAAGCCACACACCATCCTGACTTGGAGCTATTTCACCATTCCTTCACTGTCGCTGGGTCAAAATCCTGGAACTCCCTCCCTCCCTAACAGCACTGTGGGTGTACCTACACCATATGGACTGTAGTGGTTCAAGAAGGCAGCTCATCACCCCCTTCTCAAGGGCAATTAGGGATAGTCAATGTCGCTGTCACCCACATGCCATGAAATAATTAAAATGAACTATGGAGGAAGAGATTTTTAAAATTCAGAATTTCTTCCTGATTAAACAATAAGTCAAAGGCTAAACAAGTCAATACATTATTGTACTTTATTGGCACAATTAATGTTGATGTGATAGTAAGACAAGGCATTAATGAAACATCAGACAAATTCGAAGAGGTCTTAAAAGCCTTTGATAATTATTTTAATTTATGGAGTAACAAGGTGTTAGAAAGAGCCAAGTTTAACAAAAAGGGTCCAGAAACCTGGTGAACCAGTAGGCACCTTTATCAATGACCTGTATCGACTGGCTGAAGGTTACGAGTATGGTGAACTTAAAATTAGCTGATACGAGAGTGCATCGTAGTTGAGGTAACCAATGACGCCCTATCTGGCCTACTGTAATCCAACGAAGACTTAACTTTGGAGAAAGCGATACAGTTAGTCAGACAATCAGAGGCCCGTCAGCAAAATAGAGCCATACTAAGAGGGGAAGACAAACCATGGTTCAGAAAATCTCCAATGACGGTACAGCTAATTAAAGAAATGAATGTCAAAGATACTCCAGGGAAAATGACACCTTATGGAACAAAAGTTCAAGATGGCACTAAACCATGCCAGCGCTGGGGTGCCAAAAAGCCCCACAGGTGCAAATAGTGTCCTGCATGGACTGCAGAACGTGAATAACTGAAACCTCTAGATACGCAGAGGATAACGAGAGAACCTTTGCGCACAAGGCAATGAATGAAATAGAGGCACCCAGCAAGAAGGGGAACAACAATGTTTCCTAGGCAAGATCAAAAATCCAGGATACACCTTGAATGTGAACATTTGTGTCAATGGACACATCACTAATTTCAATTTGGATACAGGAGCAATGTAACAGTCTTGTCCAATAAAGAATTGTGCCCAGCAAAACTATGGCTGAGGACTACTGAAATCCAAGTTATACAGTTCACGAGGGATTAAACTACAAGTCATAGGCATATTACAAGCAACGCTCCAATACAGGAACAGATGCTGGAAACATTATATGTTATTTGCAATTAGGAATTTTCTCTTCTGAGCTGAAATGCCTGTGTAAACCTCAATCTCATCAAGACACCGGAAGAATCAATGAACAGCCATGGATGATACCAAATCGGAGCCCTTCAAACCATCCAAATGCTCTGATAACCTTGATTGGGACTTCAGTGCAGAATTTTTGACACTCTTCACTGAGGCCGATAATCCAGCCCTTTTCCATCATTGTCTAAGGGATGGAGAGTAAACTTGCTCTTACTGAAGTGGTAATGAACCAATAAGGCCAACGAATACCTGAGTGCGACCATGACCTTCATCACTCCGTGCGTCAGCTGAGGTAGAAGATGAAGCTCAGGCTATAGAATACACTGGTACAATATCACATTCATCTAACAGTGGTGACCCCTTGGTAAGTGCATCCACAGCTATCCATCCACCAAAAGTGGTAGTCCAGGATGCAAGCAGTCAAACAAGTCCAGAACCAGAGATAGAACGGAACTAGGCAATGTCCACCTCTTCTGTATTGGAGGACACTGACCTTCCTGCTATGCCGGGGTTAATGGAATTTGAAGGAAAGCAAGATGAAGATGATCAAGTGCCTTCCTCACAGCTTCCTCCCTTACCTACTCAATTATCTCTGGAAGCAGCAGTCCAGGATTCTCCAAGACTTCACAAGCCAGAGGCTACAAGGAGTCATCATTTCCAGAAATAGAGAGAGGCAGAAGAAACCATCAAAAGGAACCCGGGTCAACTCAACAAACAAGGATAGAGAACATAGTAAACGTAAAGAAAGGGATAAACCCACAAAATTGAACCATGAGAAACAATGGGCAGGAGTTTTAGGTCGGTGAGCAGGCGCACGCTCGACCCGATCGGATGCAAAATCGTGCAAGATGACGTCGGGTGAGCGTCCCGACGTCATCCCGCGCTTGCGTGATATTTCGGTCGGCAGGCATGCGCAAAAGTCAGAAGCATGCCCGCCAACAATTAAGAGGCCAATTAAGGTAATTAAAGGTACAACTGTCCCCTGATTTTTCGTGGTCCGTCCAACCTTATTGTTGGCAGATGGCCGAATCATCCAGGCGGCCTTTGCATTTTTCATGAGACCTCATCCAAGGGCAGGATGAGGTTTCCGTTATTAAATGAAAGAAAAAGAAAAATCTTTTTTATGTTCAGGTGACCGATTGTGATGCTTACACATTTTTTTTCTGCTTTAAAAAACTTTATTTAATGCTTTTCAGGTCTTCAACTCCCTGAGGCAGCTCTCTGCCTTCAGGGAGCTTTCTGTCAGCGCTTGTGCTGACATCAGCACCCGCCCTCTTCCTGCCCCCACCCCGGCAGCGTGGAGCTTCTCAGCGCACATTTCACTCTGGCTGGCCATTAATTGTCCAACCAGAGTGAAATCACGCTGCTCGCTGACCTAAAAATTCTGCCCAATGGTTTGAGAGAGGTATAACAGCAAGGAGAGGAAGTCTAGATCCAGATAAGAGAACCTTCCATTACATATTTAGGAGAACCAGATGTTGAGAGTCAAACTGACAATGTGCCAGATACTGCAATTCTTACCGAAGACCAACCAATTCAAAGCAAAGTCGTCCAAAGGGAGACTACTGATCTTCCAAGCCTCACAAGCACACAATCAGGGAGAGAGTTGTGAAACCTCCAGACTGATTAAACCTATGGGCCAGGATTTTCCCCTCGGCGATTTGGGGGTAGGGCCCGCTCGCTGAGGGGAAAATGACGCGCGATGACGTCGGGAGGAATCCCCAAAGTCATCCCGGTCCATTTAAATCTTAAGGAAGGTGGGCGGAGAGCAAAATCAGCTGTCCGCCAGCTGACCTGTCAATGGTCAATTAAGGCCATTGACAGGCTCATTAAGGTAGTTAAATGCCCTGCCCAGCCAACCTTAACGCTGGCGGGCAGGCCAGGAGCCCCAGCGGCCTGTAGATTATTAATGAAACTTCATCCACTGGCGGGATGAAGTTTCATTACCGTTTTGTAAAAATTTAATAAATTTTATGAGTTTGTTATCAACATGTCCCATCTCGTGTGACATTGTCACATGAGGGGGACATGTTAATAATTTTAAAATGTCTCTATTTTTTGACTTTACTTACCTCTCACTAAACTCCCTGAGACAGCACTTTGCCTCAGGGAGCAGTGCGGTATTTCACACGCATGCGCGAAAGAGCGCACTTTGACAGTTGGGGATTCCCTCCCCCCCACACAGGAAGCGCACAGCGCTTCCCATCGGGCAGGCCGCTGGGCGGGCCTTAATTGGCCTGCCTGCTCAAAATGGCAGCGGGCCCTGTTTCGGTGGCAGAATTCGGCTACCCATCCACCGCCGAGCCAGTGGGGCCCGCCCGCCAGCCAAGGGCTAAATTCTGCCCATGAAGTCAGAGACTTGTAGGGGGAGAAGGGATAGTATGTAAACATAAATGTAAAATAGGTTTGGACAAAGACTTGGGGGAGAGATGTAGTACTAGGGTGTTCAGGGCTAAAAGAGTATTGCACACAGTGATTTAAGAGAGCCACATGACAAAAATTCTAGAAGGAGAAAGCTCATGGCTTAGATTGAGTAACACCTGTAGTCTTGTATATCTGTAAATAGTTATGTTCACATACTTTTCCGAGGATCGTCATCTTGCCATGGTGAAGAGGCTTGTGTGTCCAATGAACCCAAGAGCGATGCCGTCCAGAGCTCACGCTCCTGGTAGGGTCTCCCATGGTGGCAAGGTCGAGGAAGAGGTTCCAGACAAAGGACGATCCAAGAAGTCCTCAACGGCAGAGCAGGTGGAGGAGGGCTGTGGCCCCCAACGGCTGCAAAGGTGGAAGAAGGCTGCAATGGGAAAATGGCCCCTGTCGTCGTGGTCCACCATGCCACTGAACCCGGCCACCAACCACCAAGACCTTGTGGAATCCGGCTGCACATACGAGTCCCCATGGTAAACTACACCACACGCAGGCCTCTGTTAGGCGAAAGCCTTGCGGTGATGCAGGATTGGCGACAGGGGCAGAGCTGTAATACCTGGAGGCCCCCAGCCAAGATTCTGCACACAGGCAGTTGTCAGGCACCTGTGATGGGACAGGGGTGCCTTTCGACAGCTGCATCTGTGACTGAACAGTTCTCTTCAGGACACCCTCTGCTCACCCCAAACGGAGAGGGGGACAGAAAAGGTGCCATCAAGGTGCAAGCCACTTCAAGACTCAGCAACTCAACAGTGAGGCAGAACGGCATTGGCAGAGGAAGGAGAAGGAAGCCAATCTGGGGCTGTGATTTCCACTCCCCTGTGCAACAAAGTGCCCCCACTGCAAAAGAACATGTGGACCAGAATTGGGCTCTTCAGTTATCTGAAGTTTCACCAAGCCTGATGGATGTCATCCTTGATTCCGAGTGACCACTGACAAGGTTCACACAATTCACAGTTATTGTTCTGACATATCTATGGCTCGGCAACCATTCCTTTGCCAGTCACAACCAACATACAACATGGAGAAAGGGAAACAGAGCTACAATACTCACCAATCAACTCATAGCCTTCCTGTGATGTCACAGTTTGATTATTTTTCTCCTTCTTACTTCAGTGATCCCAGCCTGTTTCACAGTGATCCTGACCTGTTGCACATGCCTCCCAATCCTCTTCACAGTGATCCTGACCTGTTGCACATGCCTCCCGATCTGCTTCACTGTGATCCTGACCTGCTGTACATTCCTTCCAGTCTGCTTTAGTGATCCTGACCCACTTCACACACTTCCTGGTCTGCTTCACAGTGACCTTGACCCACTTCACACTCCTCCTGGTCTGCTGCAGTGACCTTGACCCACGTCACACACCTCGCGGTTTGCTTCACAGTGATCCTGATCTGCTGCACACGCCTCCTGGTCTGCTTTATAGTGATCCTGACCTGCTTCACACTCCTCCTAGTCTGCTTCACAGTAGGTTGACCCACTTCACACTCCTGGTGTGCTTCACCGTGATCCTGACCTGCTGCACACACCTCCTAGTCCTCTTCACAAAGACCCTGGCCTGCTGCATATGCCTCCCAATCCTCTTCATAGTGATCCTGACCTGCTGTACATCCCTTCCAGTCTGATTTAATGATCCTGACCCACTTCACACTCCTCCCGGTCTGCTTCAGTGATCCAGACCCACTTCACACTCTTCCTGGTCTGCTTCACAGTGACCTTGACCCATGTCACACTCCTCCTGGTCTGCTTTATAGTGATCCTGACCTGCTGCACATGCCTCCCAGTCCTCTTCACAGTGATGTTGACCTGCTGCACATGCCTCCCAGTCTCAACAATCTGACAGCTTCATGGTCACTTTTACTGACAATAATTTTTTATTTCCAGATTTTTTAAACTGAATTCAAATTCTGGAGCTGCCATGGTGGGATTTGAACTCTCAAACTCAGAGCTTTTTAGTCCAGACCTCTGGTTTGCCAGTCCAGTGACATAACCACTACACTACCCTTTGAGGTTGTCGTTGCATTTGTCCTCGAGAGGAATAGCTACTATACAACGAATAACCTTTGATTTAATTGAAAGGTTGCATACAATACAAAAGAAAATGAAAACGGTTTTTGTTGCATTGACCTTTTATTGTGGAAATGCACAGATATTGATTGATTCACTTCCTGGTGTCATCAGGTTTTAAATAGCTTATAAACTAAATCGTCACTTAGAAATGCAGCCTTTGTTGGCCAGTCACGATGTGGCAGCCTTTGATTTAGTGATGGATGTCAGTGTTAATTTAAGGCTCAAGGCAGTAAGCCAAGGTAAAAAAATCTGAAAGTTAAGCACTATCAAGATGCAGCACCATGTACTTAAAAGATGGATTGGGCAAAGTTCCATTCAGTCAGGTGCTATTGGCAGACAACGGCCATCTGCTTGGGACATGTGTCAAGCGCATGACACAGAACAAAGGAGGAACATTAAATTTAGGTCAAGACCATTAAAAGTGAATACCACTCTACCCTTGCATAAAACAGATTAAACCTGAGGATTGCAATGGAGTGAAAAACAAGAACACCTGATGTTAATAAGTTTCTATATGTGTAGCTATCACTTCATCTGAGCTCCAACCTTTCACAGCTTATGTACCACAAGCTGTCCAACCCTTAATAATTGTTGTCCTGGTATCTTTTTTTAAAAATTCATTCATGGGATGTGGGCATCACTGGCTAGGCAAGTATTTATTGCCCTTGTTCAGAGGGCACTTAAGAGTCAACCACATTACTGAGAGTCTGGAGTCACATGTAGGTCAGACCAGGTAAGGACAGCAGATTTCCTTCCGAGGGACATTAGTGAACCAAATGGGTTTTTACAACAAACAACAATGGTTTCATGGTCATCATTAAACTTTTAATTCCAGATTTTTATTGAACCATCTGTCGTGACGGGATTAAAATCCAGGTCTCTGGATTACTGGTCCAGCCACAATACCACTAAGCCATTGTCTCCCCTCTCTATCCACAATACTAATCAGCTGAAGTTCAGAACTGAAGACTTAGAACAGAAAACGCTGGAAATACTCAGCAGCTCAAGCAGCATCTGTGGATAGGAAAACCGAGTTTACACTGCAGGTTGAAGACCTTACATAACTCAAGGTCAGTTTACCCCTACCCTAACTATACTTTAACACAGGAGCGAGTAGGAAGAATAGCAGCTCTTGACAGCGGGGTGAAGACTTTCTTATAGTGGTTACAATACCTATAATATGTGCACCTATTGTAGCTCAAGAAAGAAATGCTGTGATTTACTGTCACGAGTAAGATATTATCCATTTATTGGTGACAATGACATGGAGGTGCATTATGTAAGGTACTGTACTGTGAAGTGCCAAAGAATGCTTTCCTATGTACGCTAATGATCCCCAGATTTACCTTACCTTACACTACCCTTGATCTTGAAGCTGTCACAGTGCAGTCTGACTACTTATTCCACCTGAAGTCATGGATGAAGCAGAACTTTCTGTAGTTCAATATCAGTAATGCAAAACCAGCCTGTTAGGTCTTGCCAGAGACTTTGCACCTCCATCTTCCTGGATCCCCACTAAAACTGAAACCAATAGCACACAACTACAATGTCCTGCTAGACTGAGTTCAGCTTAAAGCCTAACATCAAGATCACCTGCTTTCAGCTCAAAAATATTCCTGGTGCCTGTTCCACTTTCACCCCTACTGCCACTGAAATCTTTAATCATGTCTTTGTCATGTCTCAACTCAACTTTATCTGTAATCTCACAGGAAAGTCCCTCCAACTCTTTGCTTCCAGCTATCTCCTCCAGCCACATGTCTCTGCTTTGAAATCCGACTTTTTGAACAGAGTATTCCTTTCTCCCCACCCCAACCTCAATCACCAATGGCAAAGCCTTCTGCCATCTTCCGATCACTTCAAGCACCACCATCTTGCTCATCCCTCCCCATCTTCAAAGGCCTCCTTAAAACGTATTCCTGTAATTCTTTCTTCACTCACTTTCCTTAATTCTCCTCTTACTCTTGCTCAAGCCCAAATCCAAAGTGAAATGCCTTCAGATGTTTTGCAACATTAGAAGTGTAAGTTCTTGGGTAGTATTCCAGGAGTACCAGCAGCTCTTCAAAACTTCACCCAAGTGGCCAGTTTTGGTGTGCTGTTCAACCATGGATTCATCACAGCTGAGCCTAAAACCTGCCCTAAGCCAACATTCAAATATTAGTAGAACAAGTATTTGAATAGCAATCAGGAGCAGGAACCTTGTTTGTATTAGGTTCTCAAAGCTCAGGATTAATGAGGTCCATCGTGCAATCTTCTACTGCCACCGAGATCTGCAAATTTAGCACAGACGGATCTACAAGTCAACTTGGCATTGCATTTACCAATTGAGCTACCTGATGTCTTTAATCACGAGGGCAATGTCCATGGCTTAGGATCTTTTTCTCATAAGGACCATTTACAAAAGATGCAACGCAACAATTTCCAAAAGTTGTCAAATCATTCACATTTATTAGCACAACCTAGAAATACAGATCACTCCAAGGACATTTCATTGACTTTTCTATTTTCTGGCAAATCAGATTTATAAGTTAAAAACACTCATGATTATTGAAATCCCTTACAAACACCAGCCCATTAGGTCAAGCCAGTTTGATCTCAAAACGCCAAGTGACTGAGTATCCTCATAGAAAAGGACAGCAAGTGTTATACACATACACTCCAATCTGCGCAATGATTCAAGTGTCCTTATTGCATTGTTTTTCAAATTGACAGTAGAGACAGCCCAGAACTGTGACAGGCAAGAATGCTACATTTTTTACATGCTTAAGAACAAAAAGCACTATCCCATAAGTGGAATTTCACCATCACATCACATTAATTCTGAGTGAACAGTGTGTTCAGAGTATTAAATATCTACAAAGCATTTGTTTTAAAAAAAAAAGTAGTGCATAGCCCCATTCCCCATACCATTCTGCTGTGAAGAGATCAGCAGGTTATCTGTTCCAGGACCTCCGATTTAATTAAAAGCAAAAAACTGCGGATGCTGGAAATCCAAAACCAAAACAAAAATACCTGGAAAAACTCAGCAGGTCTGACAGCATCTGCGGAGAGGAACACAGTTAATGTTTCAAGTCCGTCGAACTGTTCTGTTGAAGAGTCATACGGACTCGAAACATTAACTGTGTTCCTCTCCGCAAATGCTGTCAGACTTGCTGAGTTTTTCCAGGTATTTTTGTTTTTGCCTCCGATTTAATTGTTATTCTACAGACAATAGGTTGTGTATCAGCGTGGCCTGGGGAAGTGGATGATCTGCCTTGGTCTCATCCTATGCTCCCCAGTGAGGAATCACTCAGCTACTGTTTACAGCTCGAAGTCAAAATGATCAAATTCAAACCATAAAAGTAAAACAAGCCACAGTTTGAACACAACCCACATTGTGATCTGACAGGGGGATGCTGCTGCAAATCAGTTACTTTTGTTCGTCTGAAGGTTCATTACAGTGAAGCAATTGCTCATCTCCTGTGTTGCAGTTCCAAGAGGATGACTGTGTGTCAGCCTCCAGTGTGGGGCTGGATTAGCACTGGGCCTTAAGATGAACAAGGCTGTGGGAAAGCAGCAACTGAAAAAAACAAGCTCAAATTCTACTGGTGCACAAAGGGTCTAAGCCATATTACCTGAATTGTTCTAAGTTTTCATTAACACGCATTTACTTTGCCTTCATTTTTGTTAATCGGTCAGGAGTCTCTGAGCAGTGGCCTAGTAGTTCCCGTAGGAGGAAATGGTAAAGCCAGAGCCATGTGCAGACTACTCGTACACGTTTACCTTGCATCTGGTTCAGTGTCGCATCAGTAGAAAGGGAAATTCAAGTCCGTTACCAATCTGCCCTCTCAGCCTGAGCCAGTCTTTTTCAGGGGAAGTTGGAAGGGAAGAGAAAGTAACTTGTAAACATGTGCCCACATAAAAATATCAACATTTTGTTGTTTATAGTCCTCACTGTCTATAAATTAATGATCATCTTCATAGCCTGTCAGTTTTAAAAAGCAGGTTCTTGAGTACAGATATATTGCAGCATCAGCTTAATTTGTAGAAACAGATATTTACATGAAAAATTGTATTACTGATAATTATATGCATTCACATCATTAACAGGAAACTTATTGGACATCCCATGGGTGTGCAGTTAAGCAAAGCCCTCAGGCTCTGTAATTGTCACTATACACTTGTTCTAAAGGCAGTCTTCCCTTCACTTGGTCTGAACTTAAATGTGCTGAAAGGCAAAAAAATGCCAGCGATTAAATTTCCAAGTGTTAGAAATGCTTCAGTTAAAACCTGAAAAATGAATCAGCATTCTCTCCCCCTTTCATATATGTCCCCTTCCAGGCATTTTTAAATGTACTTCCCTGTATGCTTTCGGGCCAAATCTGTTCCATCAATCATCCTCCTCAGCCAAGCCCTCCTGTTCCAATATTTTAGTCACCCTTAAGTTTCCCTGCTATCCCTCTGGAGAAATGTTTGTAACCCCTTTCATCGGGCAGCTGGATAAAATTTAGGAGCTCAGCAAGTAGGCAAATCTATCAGTGGAGAACCACAACTCTGTAATTTGGAGCTGGTACAGATTTGCTGCTTATTTTCTGGAGACAGAGATTGTTCCAGATAGTGGCACAGCACCATATGTGGGAGAGAATAGATTTGATCTTGCTGATGATGTCAACATAAGAATCAGCATTTCTGAAGTGGAGCTGGGGATGGCAATCGATTCATCTGCTTTAATCTTAAAGGCTGCTTGTTTTAACTGCATGGCAGAAGGAGAGATTTTTAATAAGGATGTGTGGAACATTGTACCATTTTTCTTCTTAAGCAGTGTTTTCAATGGGTGGGGGGAGGGGGAGGAAAATGTTGTTGTCAGCGGGATCAGACACCATCTTTACAAAAGCTATTACCACATTTGGAAACTTTCTTTTTCCTTTAACATATTACAAGTGCAGCCAGGCCAGGCCTTGTCCTACATTCCAAAATCTGTTCTCAGGGATGAACCGGAGTTTTTGGTCAAACAACAGTAACACTGCAGTGAGGCCAGCATTATACTATACTAAATTTTCATGTATGGGAGGGTCCCATTTCTAATCAAATATGATTTTTGAATAAAATTTACAATGGGCAGACCACCTGGTGCTGAGGTAGAAACTAAGAATGAGATGAACTACAAGCAACAAATTAAAAAATATTCCACAAAATTCTGTTCAGTCTTTTCCAACAGACAATGACAAGAGATATTTCTGGCAAAAATGGGTGAGTTATTGATATTGATAATAGTTCTGCTCACAGCCTGGATATATTCACACCTTGTTTAAATGTGAATGGCATTTGTGCTTCATTTCACTTCTGTTAACTTCATGTGTGTTTGAAGTAGGAGACTTCATGCTAAGTGACATAAACTCTTAATTATAAACCAACAGGATATCAGTGGGAGTAGCAAGGTGGTGGATTGCCTTGTGTATTTATACCAATTTAATGGATATTTCACTCTGGTTGCTTCAAATAGGAAATGCAAATTGGACATGGTAATGAAAGCAGTTTATACAGCTCCACAAATTCAACCATGGCCCTCGCTTCTGATTTGCCATATGTGGCACAATGTGGGCTCAGGTGGGGAGGGATTAAAATATACGGTTACTTCTGCATTTCTAATAATTCTGCCAAAACACAGTGCACTATGTGCTGCATCCATGCAATATTGAGCAGCATTTCCATGTTGATGTGTACCATCTTTCTCTTAAAACACATGATACCTATAATAGTTTAAAGGCCATAAACAGCTTAACTTCCCCTCACCCATATCCTCAGTAGACCAGCTGCTCCATGTCTCTGGGCCTCAATTAGGAACCATTCAGTTCTTCTATGGTGCTGCAACTGTGATTCAGACACTGCTCAGGACTGAGGCTCTGTATAATAGATTGCTGAATATTTGCACATAATGTGGGTTTCACAAGGCTATCAAAGAATATCACAAAATGAAGTTACACTATACCACAGCATTCTAACACCAACAGAGATTTCTACAGGCACAATTAACAATAATTAATTACAATCAAGGCAATCTAATGGATTTCCTGAACAGTCTTCTATATTCCATTATATGAAGTAAGTCCTTACAAACAGAATGCCCCAAGGTATCAAAAGTGTTAATATGCTGCTACATTTCTTTTAAATAGGTTTCTTAAGAAAATATCTAAAGTGTCTTGAATCAAAAGATTGATTTATTTGGTGAAGCAAAGATAAAACAAGTAACATATTTCATATTCCTGATCATTTTCTTTTCAATCCATTAGTGTTTTCAATGCAGAAACCCAACTTCTCTTGTAACTTGTCTCTGACCACCTACAGATCTGGCATTAATTAATGCTGTAACATTCGCACCTCTACGTCCACTGATCAAATTTCCTCGTTGCTCAGACATACTTTGTTCCCTTTTGCTACCCTGCGCTATTGGACATCAACATCACTGTGTCTCTCCAACTCTTACCACACTTGTTTACCTTGCTCCAAGTCCTGCTGTGCTCAAATTAAAATGGCACTGTGACTCACCTTAGGTTCAGGATTTTCAAACTAAGAGTCCACCCAGATTCCTGCCTCAAAATTTTCCTGGGGTCTAATACTGGAATCAATTTACAGAAAAAAAAAATCTGGTACAACACTCATGTTCTACACACAATTTTCTTCAATTTTCCCTCTCCTTTACTCCAAAACATTGAGTCTTATCAGGAAATGATTCAGACAGTTCTCTTACAGCTGATCCAGATGACCATGTGCGTACCTAGATATTGAGTGTTCCCACAACCATTGAGGTATCACAGCAATATAAAATCGATCATGTTTTTAATATACTTTGTAAACATAAGATTTTAGTTTTTACTGTGAGGAATATCTAATGTCAAAATATCAATACTGAACCAAATTTTCTTATACTGACAGGCCACCTAGTTTGGATATTTGCAATCATTTATACTGCATCAAGCTGGGATCTGTCTACTTGATAGTTTGGGCGTATGACTAAATCAATCTTAACGCCAATCTCAATCCTAGAAAATAATTAGTCAACATCACCTGACAAGTAAAGTCCTCTCTCCAAACGGTCAGCATCAATCATAATTCAGGACATTCTCTCTCACCAGGATTGTGCCATCCCATCAGGTTTTACATGAGATCTGGCAGAAATTTTGAGGCTGTAAAAATTATCCTTTGTGACCAACTACCAATGGTGATATTCAGTGAGTAACCAGGGAAATCAACAAAAGGTCAGTCCCTGAGATTCTTGCTATAGTATAATGTGCAAAAAAAAGGAGTGCCAGATTGTGCTGTTAAATTGTTTTCAGAACACTGCAGTTGTAAAATAACACTTTGTCACTAAAAGCCTGCAGTAGACTCATCAGTCATCTACCTTCCTTATTGTAAAATAATGACAAAGCACTAAAGATATAGTAGGAAATAATTTCTTACATGCTCTTGACTTTGCTCTGGTTTGTAAGTTCAAACTCTTTGACTCACGTGATGACTGCGAGAGCTCACTTCAAATTCCGTTTTTTTTCTAGTCCTATTGAAAGTTCTTCTTTCCTAACACTAATAACTGAAAAACCATTAAATGCAGAGAAGAACACATGGACGATGCAACTGTAGTAACACATCCACCATGGGTCTCAGAGCGCCATCGCAATTTCTGACACTGCCTGAACCATTTCATTCATCATCATCTTGTAATGCACTCCGATGACATCTGCCTAACCCACTTTACATTTTAGGGTTGAGTTCAGAGGACATAAACTGCGAGTACGAAGCAGATGATTTATGAAGTTTGCCAAATCCCTCAACTATGCTCAGTTATTCCATCTGATCAAAGGCAGTTCTTTAAAAAAATGACAATATTCTTTAAAAATAAGTCCAATCACTATTTGCAAATCATCTGAGGAGTGGGACTCCTTCCCTGTGATAGCTGCTATGACTGACAAGCTAGGTAACACTGGTGATTTTTTTGAACAAGTTACTTTTTTCATAATTGTGACCAGGGAGGGCATTCGCCATGTAGCATATTTAAAAGATTTTCCTCTCAATTTTCTCACCTGTCTTTCTGAGGGTTCAAGCTCATGCTGGTGTATGGTTTCACAGGGATCAGCTGCCTTCTTGTACCCTGTACAAGTGACCTGATACTATGCATACATCAGCATGAGACAGTTTTGACAATCAGGTACATCACAGCCAATGATGATCTTAGTTTCACCTAGTGTCAATACGAAAAAAGAACATTCCCTCATAAGGAGGAACACTAGTTGATTTTTCACCTCTTAACACAGGAGTGCCTGGGCCAACCATATATCCCTAACTTAGATCAACACTGACTGGGGTGTTGACCCTGGGATTTAGTGTAATACTGGGTGATACTTTTATTCGCTAGTTTTCAGGGAGTTTATGTAAGGTATGGCATGAAATTACTATTTACTTATATTTTAAAAATCAGATAAAGTCAACAGAATTTTCTATAAACCAACAGAAGTAACTAGCATAGTGCTTTACTCTGTCTCTGAGAAACTTCTCAAAATTATTCATTCACAATGAATTCAACAAATTATGTAGGTGAACACGTGAAAGAAATTAAGCTAAAATGTTAAAATTAGAGAGACCTTCATCAAAAGGTGATGGAGCATTACAACACATCTAAAACTCAACAAAGAATGATCAAAACACTTTGGAGTTAAATTTAATAGTAAAAATTTACATGATTTACTAATAGCACATCGATACTCAATGTTACTAACCCCTGGAAAGGAAAATTAGAGTAACCTGTTATCAATGCCCTACAAGTATACTTACAAATGGACATGATTGCAATGCAACAATTATTTGTTTTACGAAATTACTGAAACCAATATCAGGCAAAGGGCCTAACAACCTATTAGCTCTGTGTTAGCAGCTGGTATGATTTTCATTTGTTTCATGCTCCTTCCATGTGCTTCCCACTTCTCTGAAGGTCTCAAATCATGCTATAGGTACCTGCCACCCTCCAGTAACTCACTCAGGTAGTCAACCTTCATGTGAACACAGTAATTAACTATTAACCAATGATGGGTGGGAGGGGCTATGCGCTTGGTATCCCTGGCTATGATCTGAAGGTATACAGTCACAAACGTACACACAGACTCCTTCAGAAGCCTCAGCTGATTTGTCTTCCTTCCTAACTTGGGACAACTGAAATCAATTATAACACTTATAATGTACCATCTGAGATCAACTAATATGGCACTGATTGTGATTGAAGCTTAGACATCACTGTCTGATCTCACCTAAAGATTGCTCATTTGGCTCCGTTCCACACCAGGTAGTGTGCTTACTCATGGTACAATACAGATCCCACCTTTGGGTCTCAGAAACCATTTTGTTCCTGCATGCAACATTCTTAAACTTTACTTAAAAATCCATCAATTTGCTTCAGTAAACTAATACTAGCATTAAATAAGGTTCAGGTTCTTTTGTGAAATATATATCATCATGCTTTGCATTGGTCCTATTCAGTTTCATTCACATCCTCACCAAATCCAGTTCTAATGGAAAAGAGCATCAAATTGTCACACAATGAGTTACTGTAATGCACTAATATCCTACACTAATGCACTGCATACTTAAAAGTGACTAAATCAAAGAAGTTCACACACACAAACAAATCAGGGATCAAGAAGCACACACATAGAAGAGAGTTCAAAACAAGATGATCTGCTGCCTCTTTTCCCTACCAGGCCCTTGAAGCCCCTCCCTAATCATGCTTTTCCATGATCTAAAACAATATAATAGCTACCCCATTTTCTCACGTTAAAGTACTACAGACAACTGGAAGTCAAGTTTTGGAAAATGACTGCCTGTTATTTCATGGGTACATTGTGCAGTGATCAGTGAAAGAGAGGGTCCAGGAAGATTATTTTGGGATGAGTAGTTATTTTGTAGAATACACACTTCCAATTAAGACTAGTACCCTGTCTACCATAGGAATATAAATCTGTAAGAATTCTGTATCTAAAACCCCCATTGAACAAGAGAAATTTATAGGCTCAACGTGTCACTGTACCAACATGCTGCAGCAAAGAGTGGTACTAAGTAGTGCTGTGCCTCGTTCCCTCTGCCATAGGAAGCACATTTCTGATAACAGCTGCATCATCCTGGGATGTTCCACACTGGGACAAATTGGTGCAACCTCAAAAGGGGAAGGAGAGGTAAGAAGGGAGACTGAGCAAATCATAGAAGGACTGCCCACTGCTGTGCACTATCAAGACGGGTGCCAACAAGTTATCTAACCAAATTCCAAATCCTCAGGAAAAAGGCAGAACTATATATCTAAGAAAAAAAAGGTGGAAATAAAACATAAAAAGGGCAAGACAGTAATTGGTTTGTAAAGGAACATTTCACTTCCATCTTCCGGGTTTGGAGCTTGTAACACACGTGGATTGCACTATTGGTGTGATAAAGCTTTTTAAGGGTAGTGTGCCTCATACGTTAGCCTTTCTAATGTAATGTAATGAGCCCATACTGCTCCACGCAGCATATTTCTGACAATTCAGCCTCACGATGTTACTCCTACACACTACTTAGCAATCCAAGAGCTGCACAGATACACCAACATAGCAGCCAAGTACCAGAAGCTGAAGGAGTGGAGGATCTGAGTCACAAACTGCAGTAAATTCTGCCTGATTTTAAATTCAATTTTCAGAAGAAAGTAGCGTAAAATTTAATTTTAAAATCTAATCAGTTTAGACCATCTAATTTTAAGTATTTATTTAAATCATTCACTGCTGTCTGACTACTCTGCACAGTTAGAAATATTAGATTCAACTGTAATACTGGCTTTCTTAATAAATTTTCTCTTATTTTGACAGTGTCCATTTATACTGGGGACCAAGTATCACATGCTGGTTGTCACTGGTACTTTGCACAAGTGACCATTCTTCATCTGAAATCCACACACACTTTACACGAGGAGTCATAATTGGGCAACACTGAAGAGTGGCAACCCTGGGTGATTTCCCCTCCCTTCCTCCCCAGCCTAGGGCTGCTGA
The DNA here is from genome assembly GCF_964194155.1 of Cetorhinus maximus. NCBI lineage: Eukaryota > Metazoa > Chordata > Chondrichthyes > Lamniformes > Cetorhinidae > Cetorhinus > Cetorhinus maximus. Next base: position 16,148,706 of record NC_135888.1, on the reverse strand, counting down.
GACCAGGTTAACAACTGCTGACCTGCTGAAATCAGCAAACTAAGTTCAGACCAAGGATTAAATACTGGTGTGTTTGGCTCAATTACACATGAGACAAGAGCAAAGAGACACTGGGGAGCCCATCAGTTACATCCTGAATCTAGGAACTGCTGTGCAAGTGACAATTTGTATCTTTAGTCATGAATCAGTTAATAATTCTAATTTTAAAATTACTCTGTGCCATTTGGTGGAGTACAAAATTAAACAAAAAATATAGTTTCCACTCAATGGTTCTTGGCTGAACATGCCCTACTTTTACCTGAGATGACAAGCAAACTCAAGTTGCATTCTTGCCCCTCAGATTTGATTTCAGTTCCTGTGTTTGATCTGAGCCGCACTATTCATCCCCCCTCCTCATGCAAACAACGACCTGCTTTGTTACTGTAACCCGCTCTGTACATTAAGTCTGATTCAGAAAAATTCAATTGATCACAACTTCAATTGGGGAACTAAAGTGTTCTGCAGCCTGGAGTTTGCATTTATGGCCACAGAGTTATGACAGAGGCTTGTCTTCAGCCTTAAAATGTGCACAGGTCAATGAAGGAAGCTTATATCAATATACTGACAGAAAAAGTACCAGCTCGCTGTGAATTACAGGAAACCTGTGACCCAAATTAATTTGCATAAATAAAGATAAAGGCCTCATAAGCTAGGAACTACCTTTAGACTTGTTTGAGCTAAACTGGTGATCAGGGTGGGTATGAGCAGCTCTGGCATCAAATGGAGTCCTGTGCACCAGGCAAATGGAAAACTGCAAACATTTCATGGGAAAATGTTATTTTTCTTAACAAAATACTGAGCTTCAGTTGGTGTAGAAGCACTTCTTTGAACCCTGAATCAAGTGTTTTCTGTGCATATTCCATACAGAATGAAGAAGGAAGAGCACTCAAGTTACACTCATGTCTCTGTTGGTGGCCCGTCATGCCACTCTGTCCTGTTCTCCTCTCTGCTCTGCGGGGCCATTCGATGTTTGGTTAACTTTTTTCATTCCTTCCATGATTCCAGTTGTAGTCACCCTGCAAAATAAAAGAACATACAACTTCTGTACCACTGTAGATTCAAATAAACCATCAAGAAATAATGGGTATTGTCCCCCAGGTTAACAGTAGCTCTTGGATACTTCACTCAAGTGGTCATTCTGCATGCGTGAGCTCGGACAGAAGTACCTGTAAAGTACGTAACCAGAGGGGTACTATTGCCAAGCCTGATCAAGACTTCATGAGACACTCACAAATGTGTTCTTTCCAGGTGGGATCATTAGAAAGCATTGAGTGAGAACCCTGGGTGGTATACGCTTCATAGATCAGAGGCTCTGAGGCTAAACACTAATCCAGCCACTGGTCTGGCTGAGATCTCCAACTCAACAAGCTACTGTACTCCTCCTGCAGAATGTCTCAGGCAGATGATAAGGAGGAGAGAATGCCAAGCACAAAGTGAATTCAGCATTGACCATGGATTCAACTTTGGATGTTTATAGTCTTGTGACTCAGTACCACACCAAAATATCACTGAGCCTCGTGGGAGGGGGCCCTACACATTCCATGTTTTGAAAAAAGTGCTCTCTTTTTCTGTTCAGCTATCCTCACAATTGCTTTGTTTCGTCATCCCCCTACCACCATTTTTAAGCCTTGGAATTCTATGTTCGAGCTTTGAATATCCAATTCAAGCACACCTGCAGTTACCATGAACAGCAAGTTCTCTCTTCAGTTAATGGGCAGTAACAAAGGGCAGCTCTCATACTTCCATTCTTGTCTCTTCACCCCTCTCCAAGATAGGTTCCTCTTCAATTTGCCATCCTGGCATAAGATCCCTGAAACTCACTTTAAATGCAGACCATTGCAAATATCTGTTACTGTGATGAGTGCTACAAACCAGTACAGGTTGTGCCCTTGACTACCTCGCCACCTTTCAGAATATCCACTTTAGAACTGAAATAAGTCAAGCCTTAATGTTGTGGAAATAGTACTATTCAAAAATTAACCTAAGAGAGGGAAAATAAATCTCCAAAATTACAGAACGTAAAGAAATGCACAGATAAGTAAAACCTATATAGTTTAAAGAAAACAGCTTGCTTTCTGGATTCAATGTAGAATCATTACTGCAGTGCTCAAAGTGTTGATTAGTTCATTATAATACACCAGGTAAGAGTCCAGTTCAAGGATGAAAATCAATCGGAGATCAATTAAATCAACTGGACAGACCACTACAGTGATACTTTTTAATGTTTACAGTGCTATCCTAAAACATAGGGTATACAATATAGTTACAAGCATTTACGTGAAGTCCAGGGAATCAACACCCAAAAACCTAAATTCAAGTGACCTTTTACAGTCTGGTTTCAGGTCTGCCACAAAACAAAACTCTTCCTGCTCAAGCGGAACTGCAGCATTGTGAAGAGATAGCAAGGAAAGCTGCAGACCTGCAGTGCACACAAGTAGTCCGCAGACAGAGGATCATCTGCCAAAAGCATATCCCAGTTGCCCTTCATAACACAGATGCTGCTGCATCTTCACAAACCTCAGCACAGCAGAGGTGAAAATGATTAAATAGAGCTGCGTTTCAGGGGCTTTTTAAAAAAAAACATTATAAATGTACGGATTTCTCTGCCTCTTGATCCTTCCTTTGCCATCCTCCTTCCCCAACTGGAAAATTTACTCTCTGACTTCTCTTAATCCCACTTCTATAGCAGAACTAGGAGATATTTGAAAGCAATCTGGTGTAGCTGGCTATTCAAGGTCTGCTCTGTACATGGGAAAAGGGTAGGTGGAGAAACAATGGTACAACATCTTATACCAGTATTTGGTGGCACAGAGATTGGTGTCACTCCTCAAGTAGCTCTCCAAAAGGAACCCCTCTGGTAAATTTCAAGAAACATCATTAAGACAAAACCTTGTGTGCTCTGTGCTGCCATTTCAAAATCTTCCCAGTTTATTTCAAGGAAAAAGGCTTGCATTTTATAGAGCCTTTCACAACCTGAGCGCTTTATAGCCAATTAAGTATTGAAGTGTAGTCACTGTCGTAACGCAGGAAACCTAGCAGCCAATTTGTGCACAGCAAGATCCCATAAACAGCAATGCGCTAATGACCAGATAATCAGTTTTTTGTGATGTTGATTGAGAGGTAAATATTGGCTAAGGCACTGGGGATAGCGCCCCTGCTCTTCTAACTAATGCCATGGGATCTTTTACAGCCATGAGAACAGATAGGTGAGACCTCAGTTTAAGGTTTCATCTGAAACATGATACTTCTGACAGTGCAGCACTCCCTCAGTACTGCACTGGACTGTCATCTTGGATTTTTGTGCTCTAGTCTCTCTGGCATGGAGCTTGGACCGGAGTCAGAGGGCTGCAGAGATGAAAGAGTTACCCACTAGGCCATGGCTGACACTACATGATTTACAAAATTTCTCTGAATTTTTTTAGACAGCACTCCTTCCTATTGAACATCTTATGCACGTGACAAGGAGGAAAGCTTCTTTTCATTTGTTCCAAAAGTGAGAGCATCACTGGCTAGGCTAGTATTTATTATCCATTCCGAATTGCCCTTGAGAAAGTGGTGGTAAGTCACCTTCTTAAACCACTGCAGTTCATATGGTATAGGTACACCCACAGCACCGTTAGGTGAACACTAAGCAGGAGGTAAACTTAGCAATGATGACTCCACCTAGAATATTTCTAGTCTTGTGGTGCAGCATCAGGCCACAATATCACAGTGACCCTTAGAAACAAGTCCTCCACACTGCATGACTTTATTTTAAAAAGCGCTCTCCCTTTTTCAGTTTAAGTATCCTTATTTAGATGTACCTACCTATTCAGTTAGATAATTTTGTGGCCCAGAGAGACTGACACTAAATGAATGTGGACAAATCTTTTAACTTCTTTTCAAGCTTCATTACTTTCATCACTATTGTGCCAGCAGTTTATATTTTTTGGGATTAAATTTTCCATGAATTCAGGTTTTAAGAAAATCAGATAAAATCAGTCGCTTGGTAGTACGGAAATTAACTATTGTTGAAAAGAGAGACATGTTGCCAAAGCTTTTCATCTTGCATTCAAGGCAAATGCGAGAATGCCAAATTTCAAACAATCACAACAATTTATGCTGTAGGAGTAGAGTGATTAGTTGGCAAGCCGACTCTGATTGGCCAAGGCGTTGCCATGGAGAAAACAATAGGGAACTATAGGTTCCTCATACTTCCAGTTAGTTCAAAAAAAGGCTTAAAGAAATTCAATATGAAGGGGTACTATCTAAAAAAAACTTAATTTCTGCTCTGGATCAAGGTTCCTTTTGCGCTTAAGAGGCAGGGTGTTAAAAATGTTATTGCCTTAATCTAGACCAACTTCAAACTCAGATTTGAGCTCACGGCTAGTGATCTAAGTTCCTGCACCTTAGCCCATAACTTTCAACCTCTGGGGTGTCCTACCCAAAGATGCGGAGGGTGACTCCCCCTCCCTCTCCAGAAGTCCCCGTGTGAGGATTGCACGGCAATTGCCTGGAAAGTTCCAACTTCCGTTGGGAAATTATCCTGCACTGGGAACCATCCGATACTCTGATTTAAATTGCAATCTTCAGATGGTTCCGACTGTCTTACAGGGACAGTTACCCAAGAAAGGTTAGAAGAATTAAAACCACTTCGAACTCCTCTGTAATTATAATGCTGACCCCCCCACCCCACACCCCCGGCTAGCCCCAACTACCCTCCTGACTACTCCCCCACTCCAACTACCCTCCCCACCCATCGACTATGCTCCCTATCTCCCACAGAAACCCTTGACCGCCTTACCCACCCCCTGACTATGTTTGCCAATCACCTCCCCACTGATCACCTGATCCCTCTCCCCCAAACCGATCCACTTACCTTACACACTTGCCTTCTCCCTGATTTCTCAAATTAGCAGGACCTTTAAACTTGCCTGCTTTATGGCACTCAACTGAAGGCCTCGGCAACCCACTGCACCGCATTTCTCTCACCCGGCCTGAGTCGGAAGGTCAGGCAAGAAAGGTGCAGCTGCATTTCAGTGTAATAACTAGCAGCAGTGTGTGATTGCCACTCCACAGAAGTTATGGCCCTAATTAACCCGTTTGGCCTGGACTCAATCTCAAAATGCAGAGGTGAAAGAACAGAAAATTATTTATAACTTCAGTCTTACAACGAGCAAACTTAAAAATGAGCAAAAATGACACATGGAGGATAATACAGTGACCCATTTGCAGGCCACCAACTGTTGATCATTATCAGATAAACCTATAGCTGATCATCCTTCAATATGGAGCTTGTAGATTTGTGCTCACTTCCGAGGTATTTATTAGTTACTGCAATGTTCTTTTGTGAAGACACAGTGACATAGAAAATGGTTTCCTCTGTTGAAAGCTAAATTCTTAACTTGACAGCTTACGCCAAGCTCCTGCTGACTGCCTCATTGTGTTTCACAGATTTAGTGATTTGTACAGATTCTGTGGACACACGACTACAGCTCTGCTCTCAGCACTGTTCTGGCTCAGTTCTTGGTCTGGAATTGGTTTTGGATGTCACTTTCACCATCTGGTGCAAGAAAAAAGCAGCATTGATTCACAGGTCAGAAGCAGGAGCTGCGCTTCATTTTTAAAAAAAAGGCGACACGTCATGACTAAAATCAAAAATCTTTCGTCACCTGATAGCAAGAAAGAAAAGTAAATCACTCAATTCAAATACAAACATTCTGTGTAATTTGTTTAGGCCCCATAATAGACTATTAAATAAGGTCAGAGAATATGGAGTCTGAGGATAAGTGGCAGAATGGATAGGAAGCTGGCTCCAAGACAGAAAGTAAGAGTAAAGGGTACTTATTCAGAGTGGCAGGAGGTGGGAAGTGATGTTCCACAAGGATCAGTGCTGGGTCGACCGCCGTTCACAATTTATAGTCATGATTTGGACTTTGGAATCAAAAACACAACTTCTAAGTTTGTGGATGACATCACAGGAAGACTACAACAAATTACAGGAGCACATCAATAAACTTGTAGAATGGGCAAATAATTGGGGCAAATGAATTTCAGCACAAATGATTGTGGGGTAGTACATTTTGGTAGGAAGAATAGGGAGCTCAGAGGGACAGTAAGGGAGTTATGCTAAACCTGCCTCGAACCTTGGTTAGGCCATACTTAGGTGTACTTTGTGCAATTCTGATCGCCAGATTATAAAAGGGATATAGGGGCACTGGAGAGTGTGTAGAGAAGATTTACAAGGATGATTCCAGAAATGTGAGGGTATACATACAGGAAAGGAAGAACAAGCTGGGTCTCTTTCATAATGAAAAAAGAAGGCTGAGGGGTGACCTAATAAAGGTCTTTAAAATTATGAAAGATTTTGATAGGGTGGATACAGAGAGAATGTTTCCACTTGTGGGAAAGAGCATAATTGGAGGCCAAAGATAGTCATCAAGAAATCCAATAGGGAACTCAGAAAAAATATTCTTACCGAGAGATTGGTGAGAATGTGAAACTCGCTATCACAGGGAGTGGTTGACGCTAATAGTATAGATGCATCTAAGGAGAGGTAAGATAAACAAATAAGGGAGAAGGGAATAGAGGGTTATGATGGTAGATTTAGATGAGGTAAGATGGGAGGAGGCTCGAGTGGAGCATAAAACTGGCATGGACTGGTTCAGCTGAACAACCTGTTTCTGTGCCCTATATCCTTTACGATCCTATGTAAAATTGCTCGTAGTGGGTACTGAAAAATATTTCCGTTGGCCATGTTTTCTCTTAGTAGCTCAAATTTTTAATGTCATAAATAAGGATTTAAATAAAGTAAAAACATTCAAATAAATAAATATAAAGAGTCAGTTATGGCAGAGTTGGAGACCATTCAGTCCATCAAGTCCATGCCAATCTGTTACAATAACATGATTAGATTTATCAATTAAATTTATTGTGTATTTTAATGCCCTTAATAAAAGCTTGAAGTTTTAATAGCCTTTTAATAACACTGAAAAACAAAGGCATATATTTCAAAAGTTTTACTGGGCTAAAATTTATTTTGAGTATTTGTTCGTGTCTGCTGTATGTGAGACGGGAGAGTATAGCTTTTGTTGTGTTGTATAAACTTTAGAAAGCGTGTTAAGCTGCATTGGGAAGCAGAGAGATATGTCAGAGTGGGCAATTCTTCAGGTGAATGTTAATAGTCCAAAAAAACACCAGCTGCAGCACCATCATTGGTAGGAGGATATAATTACAGCATGGCACATGTACATAGGTCGTTCCCCTTATAACACAAGAATTTATAATTGAAATATAAAATATGACTTCCAAACATGAAATGAATTGGATCTATGCACCCTGGTCCAATTAACCCCTAACCATTATCTTCAACTTGTGCAACACCAGGAGAGATCATTCAATGTAAATTATTTGACTGGAGGAGCACACACTATTGCTTTTTTGCATTATATAATTTAGTGCACAATATATTATTCGACAGCTAAAATGAAGCTGGTACTTCTTTTTCAGGCCCAATTGTTATATAGGCACATCTTGAGATCAATTAGAGGCTAATTACTCCAAGACAGATCCACAGGTCACTTAAGAGTAAGTTTGATGTTGAAGAAGTTTCTCTGTGGGTTGGAGACCCCAGCTTCTTCCCTAGGTCAGAAGAAACCAGCAATAAATGAGTACACCCCAGAAGTTTGCAAGTGTAATATTTTAAGTGTAGCAGTGTGTTTCAAGACTTTTATATCTCCAGCTGTAGCACAGAAGGTGTCCATTTATAGTGAATTATACTGGGAAAAGTGAGGAAAACAAGAAAAGATTTTAACAGAAAATGCTCAATATGCACAACAGTTTAATCAACAGCTGAAAGAATAACAGAGGTTAATATTTCAGGTACAGCTTGAGATGTTAACTTACTGATCCACTAAGCATTTGACCATTTATTCTTTATATTTTGCTTTAACATAGTACTGTGAGAGTGCTGCATTGTTGAAGGTATTACCATTTGGATGAACTGTGTACTGTCCTCCTAAGCAAATGGAGGTTAAGAATCCCAAGGTGCTACTTGCAAAAGAGCAGGGAGTTCTATAGTTCTGGCCAACATTCTTCCCTCAACCGCCACCACCAAAAACAGAACAACTGTTTCTTCATCTCACTGTTAATTATGGGGCACTAGTACACATAAAATTGCTGCTGCTTTAACCTACATAGCAGCTGTGACTGCTTTTACTGTATAAGACGCACTTCGGGACATCCAGAAAGACGTGAAAAAACATATCATTAAATAAATGAGATATTAAATTTTATTTGCGAATTTCATATCTTACTTCTGATTATGCTTTACAAAGTGTGACTTCAATCTTGCACTGAAACATTTAATGAGATAACTGCTACTTGAGACAAATCACAGTAACCTGTGGCACAAGAACTGTCAACAATCACTCGCAGCGTTCCCCAGATTTAGGGCTTGTACAGTTTTTCACAGCCTATAGCTCAATCTATTTTTGGCAGTCAATGGGTAGAAAATTAGGTCCAGCCAGTGTCATCATGCAATTTTCCTTATATTCCCCACAAGTGAAAGAGAAAGGCAAAAAAAAAGTTCAAATTTTGTCATGTTGAGCATCACTGCTCACTCCACCCACAAACTACTATCTGGGCTGCATAATATCAATGCAACAAAGTATCTTTTTAAAGCTAATAGGGTACTAGGTTGTATTCACAGGTCAATTCACTACAAGACAATACATGCCATTAAAAGACTTAGGTTAGGCTTCATCTAGAATTGTGTTCAGGTTTAGTCCCCTAATAGGACATGGGATATTGAGGCTTTGGAAATGATGCAAAGGAGGGCCACAAGATTGATTCCCAATTTAAAACACCTCAGCCACTTAGGTAAATTTATATTACAGAAGTGCAGACTTGGGCAATTTGATCTGAGGTTTATAAAATAATCAAGTGACTAGACTGTGTTTATGTGGATAAATTATTTCAACTGGGTAGCGGAGGTCATGCTTACAAGTTACATGGGGGCAAAATTAGACTGGATGGCAGAAAGTATTTATTTTCCCAGAGAACAGTGGACCTATGGCTTGTGCGGTGAACACAAATTTGCTGCATGCTCCCAAGAGAGAGTTGGACCTGTTCTGGCTGGGGCAAAGATCACGGTTTTAGGTGAGAGTGACTGCCCCTGACATTAAGGCAGCATTTGACAATGTGTGGCATCAACGAGCCATATTAAAACTAAAGTTAAGTGGAATCAGGGGGAAAACTCTGCTGGTTGGAGTCATACCTAGCACAAAGGAAGATGGTTGTGGTTGTTGGAGGTCAATCATCTCAGCTCCAGGACATCACTGCAGGAGTTCCTCAGGGTAGCGTCCTTGGCCCAACCATCTTCAGTTGCTTCATCAATGACCTTCCTTCCATCATGAGGTCAGAAGTGGGGATGTTCACTGATGATTGCCCAATGTTCAGCACCATTTGCAACTCCTCAGATACTGAAGCAGTCCATGTTCAAATGCAGCAAGACCTGGACAATATCCAGGCTTGGGGCTAACAAGTGGCAAGTGACAATCGCACCCCACAAGTGTCAGACAATGATCATCCCCAACAAGAGAATATCCAACCATCGCCTCTTGATGTTCACTGGCAGTAGCATCACTGAATCCCCCACTATCAACATCCTGGGGGTTACTATTGACCAGAAATTGAAGTGGACTAGCTGCATAAATATTGTGGCTACAAGGAGAGCAGGTCAGGGACTGGGATTCGTGTGACAAGTAACTCACCTCCTAACTCCCCAAAGCCTGTCCACCATCTCTACAAGGTACTAGTCAGGAGTGTGATGGAATACTCCCTACTTTCCTGGATGAGTGCAGCTCCAATAACACAATAACACCGTCCAAGACAAAGCAGCCCGCTTGATTGTTTGTGGATGTGGTGCCATTCACTCTCTCCACCGACGTACTGGTGGGTGGGGGAGATAATTTCTAGAAAATTTGTCTCCAACTCCTTTAGGCAATCCTAACAGCACTGTGTACCATCTACAAGATGCACTGCAGGAATTCACCAAGGCTCCTTTGACAGTGCCTTCCAAACCCACGGCCACTACCATCTAGAAGGACAAGGGCAGTAGAAAGATGGGAACACCACCACCTGGAAGTTCCCCTCCAAGCCTCTCACTGCCCTGACTTGGAAATATATCGCCACTCCTTCACTGTCACTGGATCAAAATCCTGGAGCTTCTTTCTTAACAGCACTGTGGGTCTACCTCCACCACATGGACTGCAGTAGTTCAAGAAGGCACGACCTTGTCAAGGGCAACTAGGGATGGGCAATAAATGCTGGCCTAGCCAGCGAAGCCCACATCCCGTGAATGAATTAAAAAAAAAGAGGGTACACTCCTTGTAACATAAATTAGGACTAATATGGTTTGCTGAACTAGTTTGGATTGCCTAAAGGAGTTGGAGACAAATTTTCTAGAACTCATCTCCCCCACCTGCCACACTAGTTTGGGTTTTTTAGTCTGTTTTATTGCCTCTTCCAGGTGTTTATGTGGCTACAGGTGGGTAGTGAGTCTTTCTGTCATGATGCACAAAGCATCCTCAATACTTGAACAACTTCTGGTCCTGATACAGGTGCACTTAGAGGTCATTGTACAATTAGGAGAAGAACCCTGGCCAATTTTACCTTCCAAACCACAGTACTAACAGCAACTGCAGCACCCACATCAGAAAACGTTGGCTGAAATCAGTCAGCAACATCTGCCACAGTATGGGTAAATTTAGGAGTTCTCCCGCTTGGTTGCCACAGAATGACTTGAAACAAGTCGTTCGATCTCTTGAACGCAAGTGAAACTAAGTATTCTGCTTGCTTTTAATCCCCCAGCCCTTGTCTGGGAGGTACAGTGATCTTCTGCTTTGAATCACACACTGGAGTAACTTAGCTGAGGAGCTACTAGCTCCGGCATATGTCCCTGAGTGAAAGGCATTCCCTTAACTTGAGCCTTCAAGGTGGAGGAGCACTCTGCAGCCTACACTGCCCAGGCTGCCACAACAATTTACCAACAGACTCGTTTTCCTCCTGAATATTTAAAGAAGAAAAGGTATCCTATAAAATGTTCATGTATTTTGAAAGTACCCAGGGCCAGTTTTAATACAGTTCTGCTTTAGCCTTGGCTTATTTGTCAAAAATGTTTTAAATGGTCTGTACCATCCCAGACATTTCTTCTTTAAAAATCATATTGAATAAACTGACATACATAAAAGCACGAAAATGTATCCCAATGTTTTGCAAGGACAGCAAGCACTGTTGCTAAGGAGACAAGGTACAGATGTCACAGTAGAATCTGGCAATTTCCACCGTGAGCATCTGTACCTCTCCCTCTGTCGTATAGTTTAAAACCTACCTAATCAAACAAGCATTTGGTCACTTGTTCTCATGTCTCCTTTTTTGGCTCGGTGTTAAATTTTAATGCTACTGGGACACGCCTTGGGAAGGTTTATAACATTAACATTTAACAGCGAATGCAATTTATGAGGAGAGAATAGAAAATGAAGGACACTATAACCCTATAAAGAGGAGAATAAAGGGAGGTATTATAAGAGATTTCATAAGATACGTAGCAGAACTGTGAAAGTGCAAAGGGAGCAGGGTGGGGGGGGTGAATGGAAGCAGGAGGAATTTGGTGGTAGATGAGCAGGGAAAAGAAGAGAAAGAGTGAGAAAGGCCCACAGCTAGGAAATCAATTCGCAGGCAGTGTGTCTATCAAGAGTTACCTGTCTTTTTTTTGGGGTGGGGAGGGGTTGGGGACTGTTATGATCCTAGACCAGACTCCCAAGCTTTTGGCAAGATCTGAATAGGGACCAAGGGTGTTTTGTTTAATAAAAACAGAAAATGCTGGAAAAATTCAGGTCTGGCAGCATCTGTGGAGAGAGGAACAGAGTTAATGTTTCGAGTCCGTAACATTCTTCTTCAGAGTTCTTGTTCTTTAAGCAAAACGTTTTGTTTAAAGTAGACAAAGTTAGAGATCCAAGACACTTGCGAAGAGAATAAAGCCACAAGATTCCATGAGTTTTGAAGAAACAAAAATAAACTTTACTATAGAAGGTCAAAAAGGTAAAACAATTAACAAGATCTATCTTACACTAACATTCAGGGTTAATATGAGCATTAAGCACTGTGAGCCAACCAATCTTGTTGAAACTCTGTCTCTCTCACAAGGGGCTCCAAACTTTTCACTTTCGAAGGTTAAACCTCTGAATTCCCTCAAAGCCACTCCAACTCAGCCTGCCTCAATGACTGCACATCTCCCAGGGTTTTAACCTCATCTTCCGAGGCTCCATTCCTCTGGATTTCCGAGTCTGCGCTATAGCCTCTACTTCCTCGCACAATTTCAGCTCTTTAATAGCTGGCTAGCTTCACTTGGCTGGTACTGCCCTTGGATTTCACCAAGCTCCAATCTCCTCAGCTACACCAAGCTACAAATGGCTCTTAGGGTTTCTTCTGAGCCCTAGCCCTTTCCAGCGTGGAGTAAGTGACCTTCTGCGACCTTCTCAGCTCCCCAGGGCTTCTCCTAAGCCCCAGCTACAGCAGCACCTTTTCCCCTGCTGCAGAGCACTCTCTCCCACAGCAAAAACACAGATAAATTGAAACCCTAGAACCTTAAGCTCCAGTCATCGCCATGACAACACAGCCTTCCAAGGCTCACTGAATGCTTTTAAATTAATTGTAGCTCTAACTCCCAAAACAAAAAAACTCTCCGGGCTGCACTTCTCTGCAAGCAGTGTAGACACTTCGTCTCCAATTCTCCAGCTAAGTAAGCCCACCTGCTTTTAATGATCTTACCCTACTAGCTGTTAACCCTTTAAGTCAACATTGCCTCAGCCTTTTAGGTGTAATAGTCTTCAAGTTGCATTCGTTGCATTTATCCCATTTTCTACAGTTATCTTACTCTTCCCAGAACTAAAAATACCTCTAAAATATTACTATGAACCGGGTATTTATAACTGGGGGGGGTGTTAGGACAAGTGGGGGATGGAAATATTCAACAGTGGCATGGGGAGAGGATTATCAAACACTGAAAAGTGAGGAATTTGTTGCCTCCACGTTTCACAGTGCAGCCACATCTTGGGGTTACCATGGTACCGATGCTGATTCAGGCCTGCGCTCAGGTGCTGGTGACTGCAGTCAAGTAAATACTTCAGAAGAACACGATAGGGAATAACAAAGTTTGTTTACTTGCTAGAAAACATATTTTTCCAAATGTTTTCCTGCATTTCCTCCCTCTGGTATTCTTCCCAAATTCTTTTTGGGGGTCATTGACACAAAAAGCTGAGGTGTAGGTAGAGAGAATAATTATTGAGGCTCAAAGAAGGATCAGTAAAATGGCTAATTTTACTTGTAATTTCAGGCTGGAGCCTGAAATAACGTACAACAAAAGAATACTAGAAAACAGTGGGAACCTGAAATAAGAATTTAACTGCTGATAAAACACATCCCAAGCTCTTAACTTTTTCCAGAGGGGCTCTCTGAAGCTGTACACATGCAAGATAGAATGCCATCAAGTGGATCAGATTTTATAATTATGGTTTGACAGGTTTTACATAGGCAAAATTCATTATAAATGTAAACATGCAAATTTATAATGGAAGATAAAGTCGACAGAAATACGCGAAGGGAAGTCAAATAGTGCAAACCAGAAATGCATACACACAAAGTGGACCAGAATGCGATGTTATGATGATTTCTAGTTTCTTTAACAGAATAATTTCACCCTGTTAAGCTTTCCTCAAGTATGCTGAAAATGCCCAGCTCTACTTCACCACGACCTCTCTGGGCCCCTCCACTGTCTCTAAATTGTCAGATTGCTTATCTGACATTCAGGATAGAATGCTCAGAAATTTTGTCCAATTAAAAACTGTGACGATTAAAGCCATTGTCTCCAATCCCCAGCAGATACACTGTCCCCTAGCTACTGGCTCAATCCCTCTTTTGGTAACTGTCTAAGCTGAACCAGATCGGGGACCAGACATTTGACCCCAAGACGAACTTCCAACTACAGTGCCATCACGAAGACTGCCTATTTAACCTCCATACCATCACACAACTTCACCCCACCTCAGCTCATGTTTTGCTGAAATCCTCAACCTACACCTTTGTTACTCCCCAAACTTGACTATTCCAACACTCTCCTGCCAAGCCTCCAACATTCTAAACTCCATAAACTGGAGGTCATGTAAAACTCTGCTGTCCTTACCCTAACACTCACCAAGTCTGGTTCATATATCACCCCTCACTGACCTACGCTGCCTCTTAGTTCAGCAACATCTTAACTTTAAAATTCTCATCCTCGATTTCAAATCTCTCCATAGCCTTATCCCTCCCTATCTCTGCAATCTACTCCAGCCCCACAATGCTCCAAGAAATATGCATTCCTCTAATTCTGGCCTCTTGAGCATCCCCTATTTTATTTGCTCCCCCATTGACGGCTGTGCCTTCAGCTGCCTAGTACCTAAGCTCTGGAAGTCCCACTCTGAACCTCTCTGCCATTGTAGCTCTCTTTCCTCCTTTAATACATTCCTTAAAACCTATCTCTTTGACCAATCTATTAGTCATCTGACCTAATATCACGTGACTCTGTCAAATTTCACTTCATAATGCTTCTGTGAAAGAAACACCTCGGAGAGGTTTATTATTTTAAAGGCGCGATGTAAGTACAAGTTGTCATTCTTTCCAAAAACTTCATGTAACCTACAGGGAGTGTGAAATAATTGAAATTCTGTTCTTGACTACCTCTTAAAGGTGCCACTTTAATAATGACGTGTACTGCATGCAAATATTTAACATGGTGAAGTTGCTCTGGTAAATCACTGACACTGCAAGGACATTCAACTTATTTGTTGTAAGTGTGCAACCTAAAATCTGTGTGTTTTGAAGGCCCCTGTTTGACAGTAGAAAAATCAGATTGGGAATGGAGGAGAATCATCCTACTTTATGTACTAATATAAATAAATTGCAACACAATGCAACAAAAACACAAACCAGATGCCAAGTGTTACTGGAGTAATTTGTATTTTATCTCTTCTATCATGGACAACACATTCCAGGCAAACACACATTAGAAACAAGTTTTGAAATGACAATGCAACTTCCTAACTGGTAGATTTTTACCAGTGAGGGAGTAGCAATTTTCTATGATGCACTATGTGTACTATCATCTAGGTCCAGGGACTTTAAAGGGCTGAGACATCCAAGTTCACCAGTTCTGAAGAAGGATGGTGGGCAGCCAACAGTGCACCAGCCACTTCTGAGAGTGCAGAACCCACACTTCTAGCCACCAAGCTCCTTCAACTTCTATTCAGGCTACCACACTGCAAATCATAGTCCCTGCCAGCCTCACCATTGCCACAGCTGCGTACTATTCCCCTCCTGGCCTCTACTCCTCGCCTATTACTCAAATTTGTCCCCATTTTTTTCATTCTTTCATGGGATATGGGCATCACTGGCAAGGGCAGTATTTGTTGTTATTCTTAAATTGAGTGGCTTGCTAAAACATTGAAAAGGGCAGTAAGAGTGGATTACTGTGGATCTGGAGCCACATGTAGGCCAGACCAGGTAAGGGTGGCAGATTTCCTTCCCTAAAGGACATGAGTGAACCAGATGGGTTTTTACAACAATCAATGAATTTTGTCATGGTCACCCATTACTGAGACTAGCTTTATATTCGAGATTTATTAATTATCCTTAAATTCCACCAGCTGCCATAGTGAGATTTGAACCCATGTGACTAGTGCAGTGACATTGCCACTACTAGTCCAGTGACATTACCACTACGCCACCATCTCCCCTAGTTTACGGCTGCGCCATAAACTACACCTTTCTTCACTCCAGTTCAATTTTAGTCTCTACGGTATATTTCCCATACAACTTGCTACCCACTTCTGTTGCCAATTTCTGTGGAAACACCCCAACTTGCAACTCATGTCTTACATCTCTAGGTTTCCCAGCTTCTTTCTCCAGCTGGACAGCAAGAAACATTTACCACTTCAGTAGTCCTGTTCTTCAGCCTCTCCAACTACCCAACACCAATGCAGATCACAGGCCACTAAGATAGCTCCCTTTGACCATGTCATCCTCCTCTTAAGACATGGCCAATCATTCATTGGTTCCTACAACTCCTACCCAATTCATCCACAATTCTAACTGATAGAAATGTTAATTGTAACTAAAGGCTGCTAGAACACATAACCCATTTCACCTTCACATTAGCAACCATTAGGTTAAACTCTAAAAAGTAAATAACTTCTTTATGGAGAAAGGCTTGTGCCTGGGGGCTTGGAATTTTTATGTGTGGGTGGTTCTTGTCATCTTTTGGTATGTTGGAAGCACCGCACTCTGAGTGTAAAGAGATCTCACATTTGCAAAGTTTGGTTATTGTGTCTATGTGGTGTCTTGCATTTTACGTACATGGGGATTTCCACTTCTATACAGCCAAAAAAAAGTTTTGACATGTACACCTGGCTCCTAAGATCAATAAGGTAGGGTTAGAAGCTCCACTCAGGCTCAAATAAGAAGCCAAGGCTGCAAGCAGTCTGATTGGAGTGGGACTATTGGGAAGAGAACACAAGTTTGTGGCAGGGGCCTATGACAATGCAGTTTGCTGATTCAGCTGTCTCATTCATATTGAAATTAACAGTCATTTCAACTCTATATCACTCTATCATTGTTCATAAGTTTTCACTTCTGGCAAATTCTATTATGATAACTGGCACTATGTTCCACACTCTTCATTTGAGTTCCACATTCACTAAATGCTATTCTCACATTCCCCAATGCACATTTCACACAGGAATGAAAACTGTTAGTCTCGATCCATGTTGCACTGTTGCTATTAGAAGCACCATATGGCAACCAACACATCCCACATTTTCTCACCAACCTCCTTCGACTCTTCCCCACCTGACAACCCCGTAACATTCAAACTAATCCACAGAATAATACAGACAACAATCTGATGGGAAGACTCCACCTTTCTTTTCATGTGTTTTTGTCTAGTTTCCCTACATTTGCTTTATCTTTATCGAAGCAACATCAATGGGCAACAGGGCAAGCTACTGACCTCTCTGGACTTAGTCAATTCTTCGGCAGTGCTCGGAGAAGTTAAACAACCTGCCTTGCAACCTTCCATTCTTTCTTTGGGAACAGTTCCCAGCTTCTGTTGAATACTTTAACCAAATAGTGCAGACACATTTCACCGAGTGGACAGGTGCACGCGAAACTCCACCGCTACTGGTGTTGTATCAGACAAGATTCTACTGTAATAAAATGAGCCCTATGTTCCTTTGTAACACTCTGCTTCAATCTTGTACAGTGATGTGTCAAACCATTTTAAATAGTTCCAGACTCATTTCTGTCACTGCTTTCCAAGTCCAGTTAATACCAATGCAGGATGTCTAGACAATGGATTAAAAAATATAAACCCAATTAAATGTTCTGTTCTGAAAATGAGGTTAACAATCTCACCTGTGGCAGGGCAGTATCTGAACTACCAAGTCATCCTTGTACATAATGGTACTCTGAAACGGAGAGGCTGAATGTCAAATCTAGTAATTACTTATGCTCAATACAAATTTTTAATGGATTAATTAGATTATAAACAATTAATCAACACCTCCACAACTGTCATAATAATAATTCTTGGTGGGAGTGTAATTGTCAACCGTCTCATTAGCATTAAAATGTAATTTTCTCCCTACAGAACAAGCCATTCAGCATGATCACTTTAAAGTGAATGAGGCTAGAATGGACGACGGTGTTTGATCTGCATTCAAACCCAGTCAAAGCAGATAGGATGAACAATTCCTGTTTGCTGACTTTAATAGTCCTATAAAAGATGACGTAAAGCATTCTCAATCTAGTTTCAACTAGTCATGGGGTTATAGCATGAAAATTGTTCCTTAGTTCAGCTGTACATTGAATTATAAATGTAATACTAATCAGAAATGCCCTGAACATTATAAATTTAAAGAAAATTGTAAGAATTTGAGCAACAGGCTAATAGAACCATTCTTTGATATAACTCTCAACTCCATGAACCTACTTTCTCACCCTATCCTTAATCACTTTTGCCTCCAAAGTACATTTAGTTGTTTTTGGAACATTTGTATTGACTCCTCCTGTGACTTAACTGAGCAAATTATTCCTAAATTTTTTATCCTGAGGACAGAAAAGTTCCCTTTTACTCCTAACAGTATAATCCCTAGGATATAAGTCATTTACTGCAATATCCAACTTAATTGGACAAATTTAGGCAATCTCCTTCGTAATCTCAAAGTATTCAATTTTTGCTTCAATTAAGTAAAGTTTGCTGAATTTTGCAGAATGAAGATTTGCAGAATGAAGATTTGTAACTAAATCGCTTGCAGAATGAAAATTTGTAACTAAGCTCATTAATATAGAAAAATAAGTGAACAAGGCGCCCTCATGACAAGCAGATGGCAATATCAGAAACTTGCAACTCTGCTGAGTATTGTTTTATAATCTGTGAATTAATATATTAACAACTCAGTACATTGTACAGATAATGAGACACCAATCGTACTTGTTACTATTGTAGAAGACAAAAAGCCAGCAAAGAGAAAAACTGCTAGAAACATATAGCAAACAGAATCCACGAGAAAATGTTTCAAGTCAGTTCTAATGACCAGATACACTTGAAACATTGACCCATGATGCTGATTAGCTGCTGTGAATTTCTTGCATTTCTTTTTTGTATTTCAGATTTCCAGTAGTGCTTTTATTTTCTCACAGGTGAACACTAGGTTACCTCACCAAGTTAAAACATGGGATGTTCAGTTAATCGAAGACCATATATTGGCTGTCTCTAATTTGTTACACTGCTAATCTAACATTCAGTACTGGATGAGCAGAAACTGCCTCCAACTAAATACTGGGAAGACCAAAGCCATCATCTATGGTTCCCACCACAAACTCTGTTCCCTACCCACTGACTCCATCCCTCTCCCTGGAAACTGTGAGAGTGAACCAGGCTGTTCGCAACTTTGGTGTCGTATTTGGCCCGGAGATGAGTTTTAAATTACATAACCGCTGCATCACCAAGATTGGCTACTTCTACCTTGTGACATCACTAGATTCTGCCCATGCCTCAGCTCATCTGCAAATGGTCTAGTTTAACTTCAGGCAATTGCCATAGAGAGGGATGGAGTCGTTGGCTAGGGATTAAGCTTTTGATCATCTGTCCTACTAGCTCCATATGTAGCTTGATGTCAAATTCTGTTCTATTTGGGATGTTTGACTATATTAAAAGTGCTATATAAAAGCAAGCTGTCACTGTGTAAAACATGTGGGTTCCCCAGAGGTCAACAATGTTTTCCTACTAGTTATCGAGGATTGGTGGGTCTAAAAAGTCTGTTGGCCCCATTTCCTACACCATTGGTCCAGATACAATAACCTCAAAAAGTGCCAAAGCAGTTTTTTGCCATTTTCCCAAGTTTCCAAAGGAATGGAGGAGAACGGGCTGCATTCCCAATGAGATAGTGATTCAACAGCGTTTGTGAGTAACTGAGGCATAAAGTCCCAACAGATTTCAGGTTTGATCAAAGACATTCTAATGGGGAACCAGCAAATGTAACACATTTGGATTTCCAAAAGGCTACTGATAAGGTACCACACTTAAGGCTACTTAATAAGATAGGAGCCAATGGTGTTGGGGGTAGTATATTAGCATGGATAGATGATTGGCTAACTAATAGAAGACAGAGAGTTGGGATACGGGTGGCATTTTCAGGATGGCAATCTGTAACTAGTGGAGTGCCACAGGGATCAGTGCTGGGGCCACAATTATTCACAATATATATTAATGACTTGGATGAGGGAAATGAATGTACTATCGCCAAGTTTGCGGATGACACAAAAATAGGTGGGAAGGCAAGTAGTGAGGATGACATAAAGAGTCTACAGGGGGATATAGACAGGTTAAGTGAGTGGGCAAAATCTTGGCAGGTGGAGTATAATGTGGCAAAATGTGAGGTTATGCGCTTTGGCAGGAAGAATAGAGGAGTTGAATATTACTTAAATGGAGAAAGACTGAATAAAGCTGCAGCACAGAGAGATTTGGGGGTCCTCGTGCATGAATCCCAAAAAGCTAGCATACAAGTTCAGCAGATAATAGGTAAGGCAAATGGAATGGTGGCCTTTATTTCAAAGAGAATGGAGTATAAAAATAGGGAAGTCTTGTTAAAACTGTACAAGGTATCAGTTAGACCACACCTAGAATACTGTGAACAGTTTTGGTTCCCTTATCTAAGGAAAGATATACTGGCATTGGAGGCAGTCCCAGAGAAGGTTCACTAGGTTGATCCTGGGTATGGTTGAGTAGGTTGGGCCTGTACTCAATGGAGTTTAGAAGAATGAGAAGTGACCTTATTGAAACATATAAGATCCTTAGGGGGCTTGACAGGGTAGATGCTGAGAAGTTGTTTCCCCTTGTGGGTGAGTCTAGGACCAGAGGGCATAATCTCAGAGTGAGGGGTTGTCATTTAAAACAGAGATGAGGAGGAATTTCTTCTCTCAGAGGGTTGTTAATCTGTGGAGTTCTTTACCACAGAAGGCTGTAGAGGCTAGGTTAAGTATATTCAAGGCTGAGGTAGACAGATTTTTAATCAGTAAGGGAATCAAGGGTTATGGGGAAAAGGCAGGAAAGTGGAATTGAGGATTATCAGATCAGCCATGATCTCATTGAATCAAGGAGCAGACTCGATGGTCCGAATGGACTACTTCTGCTCCTACGTCTTATGGTCCACTGCAGCATCATCACAACCCTGACAGCAGCCTTTTACCCTCTCTGACCCAGAGGGGCACTGCAGAGAACAGTATTCACAAAAGGTGAAACCATAGGTAGCCAGGCTGTGTTAAAGCTGCAAATACTGCTTTTCCAAATTAAAACTGGAAAATGAAGAGTTTTAAACCATAGTATTAACTTACTTTTTCTCTTTCAGATCCTGCTGTGTTTTTTTCAGCAATTCTGTTTTTAAAATCAGGGAATGTAACAGCATGAGCCCAAAACCATTTACATAATAAAGATTTGCACAACAGGCAGATTGAAGACGATTCACACTCCAGCAAATAACTGCAACTCAGCCTAATGCTTGACATTTCTGCTTTGCTCAATAAGAGTCACAATTATATTAACTAAATTATTTCATTAAAATTAACATATGGAGGCATGCGGAGCTTGCACCCCATCAGAGAAAACCATGTCAGGGCATTTCTATGTCCTACTTACACATTAACAGAGAAACAGTGTAAAATTAAACTGCACAATTAACTCATTACATTCTACAATGTTTCTCTACCCACCAAAAGTTGACAGTGTACAGCAATCAGCGCTGGCATCACATGTCCAGCAGCGCACTTCTTGTGGAATGAAGTGCAATGAGAGATTAAAAACTGCTGTCGACATGTTAACATCAACATTTTTATGTAGTGAAATCTGAACATTTTAGACTTTTTTTTCCAACAAGCTGTCTTGTTTTGGAGAGGGTGAGAGAAAGAAGTGCAGGTTCACAGAAACACCCAATTCATCAGGCTCATGCACCATTCTTTGTGCACTGTTAACTGGCTACAGTACACATGTATGCAATTGAATTTTGATGTAATGCACTTGAACATCCACTGCCCTCAAGGACTCGGTCAAATTGTTGAGTTTCTTCAAACTTTGCGGACGGACATCTCACTCAGCAAACCACATCTGCCCTGGGCCCATTTACTGAGAGAAGATTTCAGAGTAAACAATATTCCTTGCTTTTCATTTAAACTCAACATGGATTCAGAGCTGCAGTGAAACTCGAGATAAGAGACGATCTGTGGTGAGATTTCACAGGATCGGAATGAAATCAAGCTTAAAACAAAAAGGGGTGGGGAGGAAAATCTGATGCAGGCAACCACAGAG
Source organism: Cetorhinus maximus (assembly GCF_964194155.1). NCBI lineage: Eukaryota > Metazoa > Chordata > Chondrichthyes > Lamniformes > Cetorhinidae > Cetorhinus > Cetorhinus maximus. The sequence goes on along the minus strand of NC_135888.1, from coordinate 16,126,733 downwards.
CCAAAATGAATAACAGATGGACGAATAAAAACAGTTGTATGGCATTGACTGGAAGAATACCTGTACAGAAATAGCTTCATAAAACATCAACTTAGAAGGGAAAGCTCCGCTTGAAACATCTCATTAACTTCTTTCAGATTACAAGTATGTAGTTTAGACATAGAAAAGTCACACAGAGACTTCTGATAGAAGCAAAACCATGAGAATTAAAGGTAGATTATGGCTAAGGAATTGCAGTCTGACAGGTGTCATAGCAGACAGGAACAGCTGCTTGATGGAGGATTATATGGTTGATGTCTGCAGCCAAGTTATTTCTAATTTACATAATGACCAAAGTGTAGAAGTCAAATTAAGCTTGTGAAATCTGCAGAAACAACATTAAAATGGCAAATGCAAAAGGGATAAAGAATGCAGTTAATGATGGGGAGATTTTAATCTGTTGTGAAATTGCACAAGGGACAAATCAAATTCAAAGCTGCTAAACGCTTACAGGTGAAAATGAATGACCCAAGTTTGCAATTCACAGAACAGGGACTTTCAGAAGCAAGCAAGAAGCATTAGGATTGAACAGTATCCTCACCCCTTCCAATATTGACACAAAAGTGGTCCAGCAATTCAAAATGAAAGTTGGATACATAGCCAGAAGAGTAATAAGTCAATAGGAGTAGGCCAAGGCTTTATAATGCATTGGTTATAATACACTTGCCATATTCCAGACAACTGTGGACAACACACTTCAGCAAGCATGTAGTGAGGAGGGTGAAACAAAAAGCGATACAAATGTGTTCAAGTGTATAGGGATGAGCTTACGAGGAAAGGTTACAGAAACTCAAGCTAAAAAGATTTGTGAAAAAAATTAGATATAAAATTAGTATAAAATATTAAATTATTTAAATAATACGAACACAGCTAGTAGTTCTAGAGGGCATCATATATTAAATATGCGGCTCAATTTCCATGCAATACTCGTGTCAGTCATGTTCCAATGAGAAACCTTGTTATATCTAGAAATGGCATTGTGACAAGAATTTTCAGTATTAAGGGTGTCACACCCTGTCTATCAGATCCACCCACAACGGGTGGTACACACAATAGTTACTATTGTGCAGGTATTTGCCTGTGTTTTCTGATAGCCTTGCTTTTAAAATATTAATTTAAACTTTTTTCACAGTCGGAACCATCTCTCAAAGTTTTTTGTAAAACGAAAATTAAATTATTAAATTCAACTTTTAATTTTTCACCTCTCAGCTGGCCTGCTCCCTCCCTCCTTGGCCTCCTCTTTAGCTGCATATTTTGAAACTAGCTATCTTGCTTTGCCTGAGGTTGTTATTTCCTGCTGGAAGACCACCCACCTTCAGCATTTCTCGGACAGAAAGAGGAATTTAGCATCAATTACGCTTCATTTAGTATGACATAGGATCCGCACAGGTGAACTACGTGATACACATGAGTATTATTAATGATGCTTGTACCACACCCAATGAACAGAGACAATAAGCATCAGTTTCAAAATGTAACCCAAGAAGTGGAAATCAGCATCTAATAATAATTCAATGGTTCACTGCACATCATAATGGAGCCACCAATCACATGATACAAAATGTTACAGACAGATTTCTGGAAGTTCCTGAATATGCAGTCACAAGAACAACAAAAGCCAGTAACTCTTAACATTCTGGAAGTAAAGGTTCAGAATGAAACTGTTTATTCCCATATAATCCCTCTGGCCCATCCCCAATTCTGAGAGCACTCAACATAATCCGCTTCAAATTATTGCTTGCACTATATGTGAAAAACATGGCTTGCAAAGCTTTCCCTCCGAACAAGATGATCCATCTTATTAAAATGAAATAAAGCAAACTCCACAGGACCAACCTGGGATACAGCGATAAAAACAAAAAGCTAAAAGCTACTGCGGATGCTGGAAATCCAAAACAAAAACAGAATTACCTGGAAAAACTCAGCAGGTCTGGCAGCATCGGTGGAGAAGAAATCAGTTAACGGTGGAGAAGAAATCAGCGCTTCACATTTATTGTAATTATCGAAGGCAACATCAGCTTCACATTCATTCTTGCAGAAGCTGGTGCCTCAGATAAGAACTTCCAGCACCTTTAGCATCTGATTCCTGTGGTTCAGTGGTCTAGCCAAGTCCTTCATACATTGATCAGGCTAAGTCGTAATCATTCAAGTCTTCATTACCGTGAAAGTGAAAAAAAAAAATTTCATTTGTTCTCTTTCTCCTTCCCACCCTCACTCCAGAGGTAATCATGCAGGTTAATATGGACATTGAAACAGGCAAGCGACCGTCTGTCACAGTCATTTAGCACAAAGCGACATAAAGCAACTGTTCTGGTTGAAGGTAAAACTTTAAGCTGAAAGTACTTACACTTCATCCATCTCTACATCTTCCTCATTCTGAGGTAGTTGAAGGTAGGGATTGTCTGAAGCCGGTCGGAACTTGTAGCCCGTCAAGCAGAAGAATACGAGTGTGGCAAGTTCATCTAGGAACTAAAATTAATAGAACCTTTATCAGAAAATAATGCTATGGATTTTGGATCAATGAATGTAGAGTTCCTGAGCTCTGAAAACTTGATGCCTAAAGTTGCACTTTCATTCAAGTTTGTGTTCTCAATCGAGAAATATACATAAAAGATTAATTACATTTTTTCTAAATTTTAACAACATAAAAAGCAGAATTTATAGAAGTGAAAACATATTCTCCAAAGCTTCAAATTTTTCAAACAATTAAGTCCCTTGATAATTAAAAAATGCTATTACAAAGCAAGTGGTTCTCACCATTTCTCTATTACTAGGTCGCAGTGTCCCTTAAGTCTTTTCCCTTTCCCCCATTGCTGTCCCCTCCCCATTCCACAGCTTCAAGGTTGACAATCATCCTTATGCACATGATTTCTACTGAAGTTTAATAATAACTTTTGTGATGCTCGTGTTTTTTTTAACTGCTTGCTTCACAATGTTTTCAACAGAGGCCTGTGACTAAATTACCCAACCTCTAGGTTAAGGGTATTGTGAGGGGCAGGCAAAACAAGTCACAAATTGGTGAATGGGGCAAAATAATTGTAGAAGAAACCTTACCCTTCCTTAAAAAACATGGCCAAAAAAGAAACACTCTCTTGTTTAGGGCCAATGGGACACCTGGAAGAATGGCATAATGTCACAGCAGAACACAGCAGAGATACACAATGGGGATTCAAAGAAAGACCATGACAGCCGTGACTCTCTCTCCCTTTCTGCAGGAACCTATAATCTTATGTTGCAAATATCGGTGACAGTTCCCCCGATAGTCTCCTGAATTAAAAAGGTCTCTTCTCTAGAGATGTGACATAGGACCAAACAATCATAGTATGAGGCTCTGATCTTGTCAGTGATCAGTTATAAGGGAAAGTTAAATTTTGTAATTAAACTAATCATCATAAGTAAACTAAATTAACACAACTCATGAAGACATCGTTTTTAGAAAAACAAGCACATCCTGCAAAATTGGGAATATATAAAGTAATCATTTAAGGGCAGCATTTCTAAATTAACTAATTTGCATATTTAATTTTCAAAACATGTTTCGCTTATTATAACAGAAGTATATTTCAGTTTCAATGGTTGTGTTATTAAACAATTACTCCAAATAATGTCATAAATCAGTCTTTAAAAGGTAGCATGCATTATATCATTTTTCTCTTATGTTGTATACTTTTGTCAGCTTTCTCCTCCTCTTCTTCCTTGAAGGGATTGACTCGAATTCCCATAGCACCCTTCAAAAACTCACATTTTTTTTCTTTCACGGAATGTGGGCATCACTGGCTAGTCCAGCATTTTCATTGCCCATCCCTAATTGCCCTATAACTGAATGGCTTGCTAGGCCATTTCAGCGGGCAGTTAAGAATCAACCACAAGAGTCAACATGGACTCACAGGTAAGGGTAGTGGATTTCCTTCCGTGAAGGGCGTTAGTGAACCAGATGTGTTTTTACAACAATCACTGCAACTAGCTTTCAATTAAAGATTTTTATAAATTGAATTTAAATTCCGCCAGATGCTGTGGTGGGATTTGAACCTCTGCTGCCAGAGCATGAGCCTGGACCTCAGGATTACTGGTCCAATGACATTACCACTAAACCGCTGCCTGGAAAGGCAAGAAATCTAGACCACAAATCGAGACAAGAAAGTTTAGAAATCTGTAATAGGTGGATACAGATTGGATCTGTAGGGCTCAGTTACATACCCACCTTTACCACTGAGCCAGGGGAGGGGCTGTCGAAAATGGTTTTAAATTTTATAAGATTAACAAGCTGCATACCCTGTAAACTAGGCCATCTTCAATCACATATCTATGATAAAACTAGGGAATGAATAAGGAACTGGCTGTCGCATCAAAATCAGTAGATTAGAGAAAAATGTCATGGGAGGAGGAAGATCAGAGAATTTCCCAGGGATTGGTGTTAGGGCCACTAGAGTTTGTAATGTTGATCTACAATATGGGTTCAGAAAGTCAAATGCAAATTGGTCAAATTTTCAAACAAATCAAAAACCAGGAAAACAGAAAAAGTTTCTTTCAAGCTAGGAGTAATCTCAGTTGATAGCACTCTTGTCTCCAAGTCAGAAAGTTGTGGGTTGAAGTCCCACTTCAGGACTTGAGTACAGAAATCAAGACTGTACTGAAGGCAGGCTACACTTTTGGAGGAGCCATTTTTTGGATGAGACGTTAAACCGAGGCCCCGTCTGCCCTCTAAGATGGATGCAAAAAAAAAAACCCATGGCACTATTTTGAAGAGCAGGGAAAGTCCTGGCCAATATTTATCCCTATCACATCACAAAAACAGATTATCTGGTCATTATCACATTGCTGTTTGTGGGAGTTTGCTGTGCACAAATTGGCTGCTGCAAGTCCTGCAGTGCAAGAGTAACAACACTTCAAAAGTACTTCATTGACTGTAAAGTGCTTTGGGACATCTGGCGATCATGATAGGTGCGATATAAATGAGAGTGTTTCTTTCTTTCTTAGGAGGAACCATGGTATCAGGAGAGGCAGCCCAGAAATTACACAATGAGTGATAAATTATGTAAATCGACAGATGAATTTTAACACAGACAAGTGTAAATGATTCATCCAGGATAGAAAAAAGGGCCAGACATGTACTCCATGAAACTGTTATAACTGCCAAGGAAGAAAGTGAAAGAGGTCTAGGAATCTTCATAGACTCAACAGGTGGAATTCTCCATAAATGAGGCTAAGTGCGGTGGCGGGTGTTTTTGGCAGTGCCCACCCACCCCGCTGTCCGGAATGGCGTGAACTTGCACTCGATTTTGTGCTTGGAGCCTCATTAATTGTGCAAAGGCGCGTATCGGTTTGAATCACCTGGCGGGTCAGGAGTTGATTCGTGTGGCTGCTGTCAGCTGGCAGGTTCGAAGGTCTGGGCACCATATTTAAAGGCCAGTCCAATACACAATCTCACTCTCGTCAGCCCACCAGAGATGTCTGGCGGCCAGAAGAGGAAGGCCGAGGGCCTCCAAGAAGGAGGCAGCACCCTCACGTACCGGGCCCTCGAGGCCTTAATCAGAGGGGTACAGGCACAAAGGCACGCATTCTAATCCAGGATGGCTGCAGGAAACACAGCAGCCTCACCTCTCCGGCCTGGGTGGTCGCTGTGGAGGTCAGCGCAGCTGACAACCATGCCTGAAATGCCAGTGCAGGAAGAAGATGAATGATCTCATCCGCTATGCCAGGGTAAGTCATCCTTCAGCTCCCTCCAATATCAAACTCTGATCATGGCATCATGCACTCAAACGGCTACTCTCTTCAGGGATCTCACACAACCATTAGCAGGGGACACATATATACACTCATTCTCTCACCAAGACTTTCACTTCACCATCATCCCATCTATCATGTTGCTCAAGCTCCATCCTCTGGCCCTTCTGGGGAGGGCTCAGCACACACAGGGGACATGCATCTCACCCAACCTTTGCTCCCTCCCTTCTCATCACATGCTTTTCTTTTTCTTCATACAGGCCAAGCTGGCACACAACAGGCATGAGAGGTCACAGACCGGAGAGGGACAGCCGACATCATTGTCCTCACTGAGTTTGAGGCTGCTGCAGCCAAGCTGGCTGGGGAGGACAGGGATCACTCTTGTGGGGAAGATCGGCCTCTCTCACCAACCTAGCACTGACCCAACACTTCATCAAATCTAGACATTCACAGTGAGTCACATGCATGTCCTATCTAACTCATGCTCATTAACTGAAACTCTATTTTCTATTTTCTGGGCACCAGCAGATCAAGACCCTCAAACCAGTCCAACACCAGTGCGAGCCCACAGACTTTATCCAAAGAGGAGGCCGCGGAAGAATCGTCACGGCACTCACACGCACCCTCCACCAGTTCAGAGAGACACACGTCGGTGGGGCACAGCTGTAGATTAGGCTCTGTCTCACTTTCTAGGGAACACGTCACCGACGCAGCCCCCCCAGCAGTCGGAGGCAGGGACAGCCCAGGTCTCCAGCACTTGGCGGGCTGCTGGAGACCAGCCGCCTACTCAGTCCAAGTCAGATGATGAACCTCTGCAAGTGGCCAAATCAATGCTGGTGATGCAATGAAAGGTGGCAGAACATCAGGCAGAGATTCGACAGTCACTCAGCAAAGTCGAGCGAACGATGGAGGAGTCTGTCCGCGTTCTGTTTGATGTTGTGGCCCCAACATGCGAGTGCCTCATGGTCACCATGGGAAGGCAGGCGGCCACCATGGAGACCTTGGTCCAGCAGGTCTTGTCACATTTTCACTCAGCCCTGCACTCCATGGTTATGTACCTTGGTGGGCACCATCAGGATGTAGGTGACATGGGGACGAGGCACCTTGACCCCCCCTCCAGGTGCACCATCTCCTGCAGGAGTCAGGGCAGGGCCCTCGGGCATCCACAGGAAAGATGAGTGTCAGCTGGACATCCCAGGGGCTTCCTCTCAGAATACTCCAAGGGTGTGCAACCGGTCATAGCCCCCTCTGCCTGTGACCCCATCCACTCCAACTTCTCAGGCTGCCGAGGACACTTCTGCCCCTGAGCAGATGACACTTATCAGGCAGGAGCCCTCCAGGCCTCGGACCACCGGAGGATGTCCTCCAAGGTCATCACAGACATCAGGACGTAGCAGTCAGCAGGCTGCCTCTACCTCTGCTGCGGATATCAGGGCTGCATCCAGTCATAGCGGTACAGTTAGGAAAGTTAAGAAAATTGATGTCACTTTTGGGTCACAGGTGTGCTAGACATGTAAATAAATTGCACTTTTGTTTCTACATTTGATGGTTATGTGAATGTTCCTGTTAACTGAAGGCATTGTGATTGTGCACTTTGGAATCCTCTTATTTAGAGATTTGGCCTTGTTCCCACTCAATGAGAGTGTCCCACTGTGAAATTCATATTCCTGTGATGTCAACCTCAGTTGAACTAGTCTCTGCACCCCTTGTGTGTCAGGGAGATATGTTTAAATCTTCATTGGACATGTCTGATGTAAGCGTTTCTTACCCTTCTTTCTCAAGGAACTCCATTTAGTGAGGGCAGCTCATCAGCATTAATATTCTGGCGGCATTTGTCTCTCCAGAAGAAGAAAAGACATGCACAGGAGGAGGAGATCCCTAGGCATGTCCACATCTCAGTCGCAGCAGTGTTTGTATCGTTAGATGGCGGCGAAAGTTCAAGACTTCTCCCACATCTCTCTTTTTCCTGAAGTGGGTTCTCAGTTCCCAGAGTCAGCTCACTCACAGGGCCCCATAGACCAAAGCAAAGATCATGGCCTGGCGAATCATGAGGTCAGAGCGCGCAAGTGTGAATGCGGGACTTGGTCTCACTGCAAGTGGGTGGACACCTCCTGAACTGAAAGAAAATGGCATTGAAGGCTAGGAGAGATGTGGCTATATTCCCTTACATAACTTCACTCTTCCTGGAACCTGTCAGCAATTAATGTACCACGAGCATATCTTCGTTCCTCCATGACGTAATCATGCTGATACTGACCCTCAGCAGCCTCATGGGGTTCCTGGGCCTCCAGATCTTCATTCTCCAATGAGCTTTCATCCTCCTCCAGGTCATCCTCTGGCAGGGGTTCACCTCTTTGCATTGCCAGATTGTGAAGGGCGCAGCACCCTGCAATGATGTGGGAAACCCTGTTGGGAGTGTATTGTAGTGAGCCACTTGAGCGGTCCAAGCATCTGAAGCACATCTTCAGAAGCCCTATGGCCTGCTCTATAAGGGAGTGTGTGGAGCTGTGAGCAGCGTTGTATCACTCCTTGGAATGACTCTGAGGGTGATGCACCAGTGTCATCAGCCAGCATTTCAGTGGGTACCCCTTATCTCCAAGCAGCCAGCCTTGCAGGTGTAATGGCCCCTCAAAAATCTTCGGCACATGGGAGTGGCTCAGGATGTAGGAGTCATTGCAACTCCCAGAGTACCATGCACAAACATGCAACATGTGCTTCCGGTGATCACACACCAGTTGTACATTGATGGAATGATAGCCCTTGCGGTTTATAAACATTGGGGCCTGCTGCCATGGAGCCCGTATAGCCACATGGGTGCAGTCTATTGAGATGGCGGCGAAGCTGGTGAATCTTGCAGCCTGGCTATCTTCTTCCAGAGCAAACCTGATATAATGATGGGCCTTCTTGTAAAGGGCATCTGTGACCTCCTTTATGCATCAATGTGTTGTGGACTGAGAGACGCTGCACAGGTCCCTATTGATCCTTGGAAAGACCCAGAGGCAAAGAAATTTAGCGCTGCAGTTACCTTCAAAGCCACTAGCAGGGGATACCCTCCAACTCCATGTGGCGTCAGGTCTTCATGAAGAATGTGGCATATGTGATGTACCCCAGAGCTCGGGACAAGTGCAGACGTGCACGGCATTGCTTCTCATTCATTTGTACATAGGAGATGCTTCTATGATAAACCCCAGGTCTGGTGAGTCAGGGGCTCTCCCCTGACCCTCCTGTTCATGCCCTGGCTCCGCTTGACCATGCCCTCCTGCTGGAGCTGTGCGCGGAATCGCCTCTCCCTCCTTCGCTTCCTCCATTGCATTAGGATCCTGACAAAGGCAGCATTGAGCCCTGGATCCATATGTGCTTGTGTCTTCTCTCTGAAAGAAAACATTGAAGACATTAATCATTATAGGGGCAAGAAAGTGAAGCTCAGAAGATGACACATTTAGAAACTGTAAGGGTCCATAGTTTTTCCTGCCCTACTTGCATGGTGGCTGATGCCACCTTGTCCCTGAGATACCAGCACACACATTGAGGTGATCAAGAATGCATCGCAGATATGTCACATCTTGGGCCCCGCATGGGTTGCTAAAGTTTCAGTGAGATGAGTGACCCAACCTAGCTCTGTGCTCCAATCTCTGATGTGGCATACTAATGACCAATCAGTTGCTCATGGTGAATGAGTGGATGCCCTTTGACCTGTTAGGAGTGTCAATTCTGGTGAACATGTGACAGGCCTTCATTGATGGAATGCCATACATGATAGAGCTGTGCTTCACTATTGCCTGCATTCCCAAATTCTACATTCCTATGTGTTACTCTCGAGATGCAGCAACTGTGATGTGAAGCCATTGAGTTCTGAGTAGCCCCTTAACAGTGCTAATGAAGCCATTGGCTTTCAGTGGCTTTCATCACAATGAGGTCTTCCTCCTTTCTTTCTAAGCAGAATCCTGCTCACTCCTGCAGCAACAAGGGGTTAGAGAGCGACCCCAGAAAGGCCCCGCCTTGTGTTCACCATTCCCCGACTGCCATTCCACAGCCTTCCCTCCCCGTTGTCCCCCTTGCATTCGCCCTTCCTTCTGACTGCTATTCCACAGCCTTCCTTCCCCGTTGCCCCCGTGTTCGCCCTTCCCAGTGGCTGCCATTCCACAGTCTTCCTTCCCTGCTTCCCCCCTCGTGTTCATCAACCCCACCCTCGCCTCACAGCCCACCCCCGGTTGAAATCTTAGTTCCTGAAAGTGCAGACCTGCATGAGCACCACAGCACAGTGGTGTTCTTCGGGGCAATGTAGGCAAAGAGCAGGGGCAAACCAACCCTACAGCCCCAGCAGAGTGGCATTTATCGCAACAAGACCGACATTGCGCTATGGCTGGTAGGCTGTGTATGTTCCACTCACCCCGAAGTCACCAGCGAACTGAGGTCCGACTTGTGCACGCCAGCCCTTTTCAAACGGATTTGAGGTTGACGTAAATCCTCGCTGGCGTGACACAAGATTGGAAGGCCTGGCAAGATTCTGGCAAGCAGCAGACATGTTAATGAATGCGTTATGGCATTCGCGCCGCTAGTCAGCGGAATAACCGACCCGCCATGAACACACAATCGGGAGAATTGGAACCTATTTTTACGACAGTGGATTTGCGACTTTTTACCTGGCACTGGATTCTCCACTCTCACCCACCATGAAACACGCTGCAGGTGGGATGGGAGCATTCCACCCAACATGTCCAACCGTTGTAGAGCAACAAATCAACTGAGCCAATAGAATGTTGAACAATATCACCAGGACAGTGAAACACAATCAAGGAAATTACAATCAAAACCGACAGTGCTCTGGTCAGACACCTTGAAACCCTGTCCAATTCAGTCAATGAAATGCTGAGGAGACACGCGAGCACTGGAGGCAGTGCAAAGAGCTGTGAGGCTGATCTTCTTGTGTCAAAGGTTTGAGTTAGGAAGAAAAACTTGGCCTTTTCTGTCTTAAAAGGAAGTTGCCTGAGAAGTGATCTTGTTGAGTCACAGGAGGTATTAGTCAGTGTGGAAAAGGTAAATCAGGATAATTAGAGTGTAAAACAAGTAAATACAGGTTCAAATTAGTAAAAGGCCAAAATAACGCTGGTATCAGGGATGTACTACTTCACACAGAGTGCTCATCACATGGAATGGATAGGCTAGTGAAGCCAAAAACCTTTGAAAAATTGAATAAATAACTGGATGTTACAATGACTGCCTTTTAGGCTATTTCTGGATGGATAAACTGAGGTTGGCCAAATGCCCCGCAATCAACTTCTGATCAAGCAGTAAAACGCAATATGTCATCACCTCCTGCCCCCTTCCTTTCTCTTTCGATTCAGTAGAAATCCTGAACAACATTGTAAAACAAGTCAATTTTCTCTTGATTGACTAAATCTGAACTGCAATAGCAAGCAACCCCATGACCAACTCATCTACATTCTTGCGTTACAATATAGAATACAGTAAGAAAGGCCTCGGAAAAAAATAATTAACTAACTTCTTTTAGTGAAAGTCAGGCCAAATGATGAGTGTACTTACCTGATAGAGCCATTTCCATTGGAAGGGCACAATGATTTTGATCAGAATTGCTATGATCCGTGTAAAATAAATGTAACACACAATCTGAAAGACAAAAGAAGCAAAATTAGCATTTTAAAAACAGCATCATGACAGGCTAAACCTGGCTGAATGTACATTTCAACGTATATTCCTCATTTAAATACTATTTAGCACTTAATCTAATTAGTGGAGTTATTCATGATAAAGTGGGGTACTGCAGGAATAGCAAAGGATTATGTCATGGGATTCTCTGGAACTAATAATCTAAAAGCAATGATAACATTTGATGTACATGATTTCAATTCAGAACATTTAAAGTTTAAATAGTTACTAGAGTTACAGCTGCTGAACATATTGTCCAGTTTGTAAAATAGCGGTTTACTTCAAAATCATCACTCTAAACATAACTCAATTCAATTGTGACTAACTGATCTCAGTTGGGCAGGGAAGTGGGCTGTTAGAACTGGCTACAGTACCTGTGGGCTAAGTAAAAATAAAAACAGCTAGGATTCCTGCTCCAGATCCCCATCAAGTGGTCCCCAACTAAAAGGGGCACACGTGTGGTCATTAGTGAGAAAACTATGAAGGTAACATTCATGGTTGAGTATGTTACCTATATTTATTGCTGGGATCCATACATTAAGGATGATTACTTGAATGAGGTATTGGGCTGAAGGCTCCATAGATTTCCACCATAAAATTTCCATCATAAAGCCACACCTTCAAGCGAAGGGACAAAATTGGGAGATAAAAAAAAGTGCAACTTTTCAAACAAATTAGGAATGGTAAGTCAACAGTAGGGCCTTACTCTTTTAAACTAACATGCAACGATGCACTTCTAACAGAACAATATATTTTTCAGTGCACCTTGGAGCTCTTCCTAAAATTATTCTGGAAAGCAAATTAAAGGACATGATTTCTAAATCCTATTAAGCACTCAAACCAATTCTCTTCTTTCAGGAATCTATTTAACAGGTAAAGGCTTATAGAAAGCAAACATGTAGACATTTACACTTGACTGGACTTAAGTGTGTTGACATTCGTACTTCCAAGGTTTTGTCTGCTAGCACTGAGTTTTACAGCATGAGTTAATTGGAGCAGATTTTAACATCAGTCCCTACTGAATTTATATTATCCAAGCGCTAAGACAAGCAATGCTGTTACGCCAGCAACAGATTCAAAAATAAAGCAGCTCAGAAGGTGCTACAAGATTCCAAGTATCATAAAATTCAGTGCTAGCCAACAAGCAAATTCTGTGGGGATCCAATTGCTTATAATAACTATGTCTGTGCGAAGGCAGCTGGGAATTTAGAGAAAGAAACTGTGATTGTCTGGCTCAACACAGATGTTTGGATAGATCTAAAGAGTTGGTGTAATTCTGAAGTCTATCACTCCGGGACAAATGATGGGGCGGGCAAGGGTAATCTGAAACCCAAACATGGGTGAATTTTAGTCGAAAGGGAAGAGACAGACAGACAGAAACAAAGAAGCATGAGAGAGAAGGAAAGAACGTAAACCCACTTCAAACTCACCCACTTCCAGTTTTAATGGAGATGGGATGAGGGACAGGTGACCAATCCACCACTCTCAGGAGGAGGGTTGGTCATTGAAACCTTTTAAATAGGCTGTGTGTGAGCCATAATTTTATCAAGGTTTGTATTTCTGGCTGCTATCATTCAGGTTTCTCTGGCCTCGGGAATCCTTTCAGGTAAAATGGTGTGAGAAGGCCTGGATCCATAACGTGTCTTTATAGCCATGCGTGTGGCCAGGTACAACAACCGGCCAGGTAAACACCCCAGCCTCCAAGATCTTGCCCCAAACCAATCTCTCTCCATCGCTGACAGTTCCCCTACCACTGCCAAACAACAACCCAGAATCCTGATCTGTCAGCTGCCTGATCACCCTGCCGACATGCTCCACCCAATCACCCCATCATTCCACCCTGAACTAATCTAAGTTTCTCCTTAGCTGTGGTCTTTTCTGGAGCCTTCCTCACCTGACAGGCAGTCAAACATGTCAATTAGGCTGGCAACCTGGAAAAATGCCCCGCATTTCCTGACCATAATTCCTGGTGTCAGTGCTTTTTACTTGAGTGCTTACCCTAGCATCATTGTTTCCTTTCAATCATACCAACAGGATGAGCTAAAACTTACCATAACATAATAATGTCTGAAAAGCTTCAGTTTCGCCAAGTTAACTGCAGCTGTAAGAAGACAATGAGAGGAAAAAAAATAATAGGATCCTAACACGAATTAAACTGAGAATCAAAATACAATATCAGTCCTAGCAACTTTGAGAAGAAATTTCTTACTACATATTTCATGTCCATCTCTTTACATGGGTGGTTGTTTTGCTAGCTACCATTCTCCCTTGCTTACTTTTTTAATAAACAGTCAAGACCCACAGCAAAAGATACCATCAAAACTGAACAGGATAGGAGAAAAGGTGTGTTACATCTTTGATCCTAAAAGCCCATAGATTGTAGGAGGGAGGAGGTCTGAAGGTGAAGAATTATACAGTTTTGAAGTCATAAAGTCAGACAGGCAGACATTCAGTCCATTGAGTCTATGCTGGCTCTCCAATTCAATCAGTCCCATTCCCCCACTATCCCCATGGTCGCGAAGTTTATTTCTCTCAGGTGCCCATCCAATTTCCTTTGAAATCATTGATCGTCTCTGTTTCCACCACCCTTGTAGGAAGCCTGTTCCAGGTCATTACCACTCGTTGCATAAAAAAAGTTCTTCCTCATATTCCCCCTGTATCTCTTGCCCAAAACCTTATATCAAATCTCCCCTCAATCTCCTTTGCTCCAAGGAAAGCAACCCCTGTGGGAAAGAATAAATTAGGGCAGGGTGTGGTGGAATAAGTATTTATTCCAACCCAAGTGATAATGCAAGAGCAAGAGAGTCTGTAAAGCTTAGGTGAATGAAAGTGGAAAATTCGGAGGTGCATTAATCATACAAGAACCAAGTGCACCTATCACATATAATAACACAACCTCTAAACTAAATCCTAACCAATGCAAACACTAAGGCTATAAGGACTGATGCATCAGGAGCATGCTTATGAAGTTCTGTGTTGTCTCTATTGACTGGAGCCCATGTAAACAGCATATTGTATCTCCAGTCATCTATGAGGGATTCAGAAGAAGAAAGGAAACAAATGGCCTGTCAGCCAGTGTATCTCTGGTTCTGTGTTACGCAGATGGTAAACCTTGGTTGTGGCTGTTTGACAGGATGGTTAGTAGGTTACAAGTCAGCAGGTACTTAGCCTCTTCACATTGTTTGTGACTGAAGATCTGCGCTGAGCTATTCCCTGGGCAGCTGTGTGCCACAGATAAGAGACTTTTAAACAGAATGTTCTAGCATTAAATATTAATGGATGCTCAATTCTGTTCATTCGGGACCTGCCGCAGGAAGACTGCCGTGAAATTTTTGTTCTGAAAACTTACATTCAGTTCCACCAAGAATCTATTTTCCATGTTTAATGTTATACAGATGATTCCCATTAAAAGTCTTAGGTGTTTATGCATTCACATACGTTATCACATCAGCATTTCTGCAGCTTTCTCCTCCTTTTTCTTATTTAAAGCTCAAAATCCCACACTCTGCGGCAGCGCCCCTCAACACCCCAGCTCAAGTAGGCCCACTCCTCAGCCAAGGCTAGGTTGTATAGAAAGTAGGAGCTCAATCTCCTCCTTCCATTGTTACAACCGCAGACAATGTTATTCGCTGAGCAAACAAAATCCCAGAGGGAAACTTGTCTTACTGATCATAACCATTTTTTTTGGTATTTTGGAAACAAGGGGAAAACTACTCATTCCAGAAGCAAAGTCCAAGTAACACCTTTAGGATTTTAAAATTAGAGGATTTATTAACAAGAAGGAAAAAACTCAAGCACATGAGATTAAAATTACACAGTTAAACAGTCTTAACAAAACATTTCCCCCCAATAAAACTACTTGGTCAAAACACACAAACCACTTGGCAACAGCTCCCTAACAGATTTTTAACCACAAAAATCCAATAATATCACACAACACAAAAACAGCTGCTACTTTAATAAAATATACCACATGACTTCTCACTCTCTTCCACTCTGCTGTAGAAAAAAATTAAAGGAAGTTCAGGAACAGGCTGCTCTCTGAAAACAAAGACTTCTTTGGCTTGAAACTGAATGGCTGCTTCAAGTTCACAACTTTTCTCAGCACAGAGCTGGACTCAGGACATCTCCCCCACGCAGCCAACACAACCCAACTTAACATCTTTCCTTAAATATTCTTTTCCCCATTGATCTTAGACTCCATTGTTCTAAGCACCTCTTTGAACTCAATTTTTCCAAAATATAAAAATCCTTCATGTCTTTCCTATTGCCTCCACTTTCGGGTAAAATAAAATTTAATAATCTTCCCTTATTTACTTATGAAACCTTTATAAGTTTAAAAGTCCCTTGTCACTTCCAAACTCCCTTTGAAACTTAACAGCTCAAAAGTCAAGTTCCTACTTACCTTAAAAAGCAAATTTCAAACCCAACCTATTTACTCGTACATTAAACACCACAGCCTCTCATTATAAATGCATGCATCTATCAACTTTACCTTTCATCTCTCTGCTCCCACAGACAAACTGTCTTTACTAACCTTCCCCCAGTTTAATCTCCCTCACACACACACACACACGCGCTCACACACAACACACAGCCTTCTTCACAGAATGCCACCATATTCCCAAAAATATGTATTTTTAAATCCATCTTCACACTATTTAATGTTCACTATTTAGGTTCATGCGCGAGTTATGTATAGAAGCTCGTTGTTGTCAGCGGAGTTCCACACAGCATGTGCTTTCAGCTTCAGGATATGAGCATGGACAGCAATGGAAAAACAATGAGCTGAAGACTGTATTTTGGAGCAACAGCCTAGAATCATACAGCACAAAAGGCGGCCATTAGGTCCATCATGTCTGTGTCAGCTCTTTGAAGGAGAGATAATTAGTCCCACTCCCTAGAGCCCTGCAAATTTCTCCTTTTCAAGTATATATCCAATTCCTTTTGCCTAACAATATACCAGTGAAATGTGTGTAACAGATGCCACATTTTGCCATTATTTCTTGAAAACCGAAGGTCATAAAATAATATAATCAGGATCTGAATATCAAGACTATGATAAAGAAATACTTAAAAATTTCATTTAACAACTGAATCGCGAATTCTTCATGATTTGAATTTGACACTGCATTTGCACTGACCAAGAATGATTTTTCTTACGCATCCTGTAAAGTGCATGATATTAAGGGCTTAAATCCACCCATAATGCCACAAATTGCAGAAACTGAGAACTGATGAGTTTCCAACACAACCAATTATAATTGAGGAATGTACAAAACCAGCAAGAAACTGTAACTTTTCAATATACTTCCTGATCATTTGCTAGGCTAGGTTTAATGTAGTCCATCCGAGAAAGAGTTGAAGCAAACCAATCTGATTCATTTTGTCAGGCAAGTCTGGACTGGTATTCAATTTCTGTTATAGAATATTTTTCTCAAAAGCAAAAATCCAGTTCTAATTTGAGAAAAACAAGACTTAACCCCTTGACTGGTCATACACTTGGAATACATTTCCCTACTGCAGTTTATCAGCATCTAAAGTAACAGCTTCAGGCATTGCATGCAACGTGATCCAAATACCACATGTCACAAACTTGCTCAAATGCTATAAAATGCAGACGGTCAAGCTCTTATTTTTCTTGCCATGCAAGAAAAAATTAATTGTAGTCTCCTGCAAAATAGACTACAAAGTATTAGGCATTAACCCAGATGAGTAAATTAAACTTAGATGTTAGAGTGATTTTAATTTTCTGCTAACTGAATTGCAATTCATTGAGTTCATACCACATTTCATGGCCTGGCCTTTATGGTCAGCAGCGAAGCAAGGGTGCTCGGCACTGATCTTGCAGAAAGCTGCCCACAATGATCTAGCGAGCTCTGTGGCATGGTGCTCCCCTTTCCTAATGGCAGTTTAAATCTGGCGCTAAGTCAAGGGGATGTCTTGGCCTGCAGCAGCAGTGGTGTCAATGAGAAGGTAGGCAACTAATCGTATACACAGCAAACCAGGAAGTTAAAGGCACTTCATTTCCTTCACTTGGAATCTATGTTTTCAGATAGTGAAATAAATTATGATAGGATTAAAATATAGATTGAAAAAAAATCGTTAAAAACAAGAACTTTATGTTTTAAACATGTGGATTTTAAAAAATCAATATTGAGTAATTTGACATTCCACAGGGTCAATGAAGGTGTTCAGCAGTATTTATAAAATTAGCACTCAATGAATAGCAATTCAGTTAGTAATTACACCTCATTTAACAAGATGTGACTTTTTCAAGGGTTTTATAGCAAGATTAACAGTGTAAGGGTGGAGGTTCCCATCAAATCAACTGATTTCCATTGATTGCAGTCAGCAGTGCCTCAACAGCGCACCCTCTGGGGAAGTGTATAATCATGGGCAGTAACTTCTGGATTTCCGTGTTTTTCTGCGCATCTGCGGACTCCAGAAGTTACTGTCAGTTTCAGTGGAGTAAATGACGGTGAATGCTGACAATTTCACTGTCATTACCAATGCAAAATCCTGGTCAATATGATAATGGATTGTGAACTAAAATACAATGTTGCACACTAAATATGAACTCGACCCCCACCCCACCCTCAACCCAAGTACAATCATGTTCTCACCTGATTTTCACATGCATGCACTTACTTCCCAGTAGGAGTGATAGCAGTCATGGATGGAACCACCAGCTGATTTTTTTTTCCCTCTGCTTAATGAATTAATCTAAATTAGAAACTGTGTAATAAGTTTTTCAGTCTGGGTTACAAAAAAAAAACTTTCCCTCCCACCCACCCCACCACTCCATCTTATTAATTTGGGAAGTTGTTTTCCCCACGTCCTACCAGGCACCTTTCCCCAACAGCCAGGATGCTGTCTGCTGGTAATTGTCTTAGTTGAGTGCAATAGGGTCACTCTTCTCTCTGCTTCTGTCTCACTTACCAAATAAACCCATGTAAAAAGTCAAAAGCTCACCATAAATAAAACATTGGGACAGGAGGAGAAAGCAAGGAAGATTCCACATTCCAGAATACATATGCTCGAAAAGTCTGAAAGGTTATCTGATGGACAGAAGCTTATCTTTGCCTGCATGTTTATCCTATTCCATCATTCTGGCTTGAGCTGTCAGAAGAAATTTTCATCATGTATCAAAACAAACAGGCTGACATTGCCACTGCTTTTAACTGAGGCCTAAAGTTAGCGCATTCCCTTCACACTTGTATTATATCATTTTGACAAGTCAGTTTAAAATAGATGAAACTATATTTCATGAATAGTAAAGCTAATGCAACAACCAACACCACTGGTCTCAAGCAGACCCCTCAGCAATTTGCTGAAGATCACTTCAGTCAGCACCTCAACAACACAATGTCTGAAGGCAGTTATTAACATCATAAACTCTAATTCTTTCCCTGAACTTCAAAATTGTAGAACAGCTTACTATTCTGCATACTCCCATCTTCCTATGATCTACACCAAAAGCAAAATACTGTAGATGCTGGAAATCTGAAACAAAAACAAAAAATGCTGGAAATACTCAGCAGGTCAGGCAGCATCAGTGGAGTGAAAGAAAGTTAATGTTTTAAGTTGAGATGATCTTTCTTCAGAAATGATGAAAATTCTGATAAAAGGTCATCTTGACCTGAAACATTAACTCTGTTTCTCTCCACAGATGCTGCCTGACCTACTGAGTATTTCCAGCATTTTTTGCTTTTATTCCTATGACCTACAGCTGGGCTACTACTCATTCAGCATGGAGACCATATTTGTTCTTTGCAAGTCTCCGCTTAGTCCATTTGTTTCTGGTCATATCTGCTGCTTTGCAGCTGTTGATACTGCCCCCTGCTGCCTATGGGATGATTTACCATCCCCAGCCCCTCATTCACCTGTTCTCATGCTTTGAAATGTTATGAATACTATCTAGAATGTGCAATGTGTCAATCCCTTTTGCTGATGGATCGAGGGCTGGAATTTCACGTTTGTTCTCTCGGCAAGTTTGAATATGTCTGTTAAATCAAAATGAGCAATGCTGTTGTTTAAATTGAAAGTTTATGAATGTTTAATATAAATCTCAAGCCAAAGCTTTAACTAATGATCTAACAGGGAGAAACTGTCTATCAAGAATATATCCAGTCTCCTCAATATCAATGGCCACTGCAGCACATGGCCAATCAGCATGAGGAAAACCTCTGAGGTAGACTAAGGACACACGGCCAGACAGCGGCACAGATATATCTGCATGCAGACACACAGACACTAGAAAGAAGAATCCACTGTTGAGTTACTGGCTGAGGAGACAAACAATGGCATGTAAACTCTCTGCTCAATTATTGAATGAAACGCAAACACTAAAATAGACACAGGTATGGAGACACATGGACATAGGTACGCAAATGAAGAAGCATAGATGCAGCACAGAGAAAGACCAGAAGCTAATATCACAAATTCACAAACTTTTCCACATTTTGGATGCAAAATATGCACAACTGGTATTGTTAATATGTACATGAGGTTGCATTGCGATGGGTCCAAGGAGGTGATGCTCAAGTAAGCTTCAGATGTTGGTCCTTGACCAAAAGTTATAGATTTTTAAAAGCCAAGCTCTCCAGTGTGCAAATACAAATTCCTTCGCCCCACATTCTTTACGATTGTTTTCAACCAAGACTCATTGCACTATTGGCCTAAGGCCTTTATCCTGGCTTCTCAATGACAATGACTTTTCTTTGTAGCTTTGCTCTTATTTCACAAACATGTTGCCAAGACAAATCCCCTCTTTGCCTAATTACTTCTCTCAATTCTGTGAAAAGCGTCCTTCAAATTTACTTTTTCAATCAACTCCACTAATTTCCCTCCAACTCAGGTGTTATCCCCTCTTTTCCCCTCCAGGTGTGAAGCACCTCAGATGTTTTACTAGGTTCAGATGCAATTATAAAATCAAAGCTATGCTGTTGAAAATGAAAATAGTGTGCTGGCTGGGATGAACTGAGATGGGTCTTCCCAGCTTTAGCTAATCCATCAAGTATACAGTGGTGCTGCAGCTCGGTGCAAGAGACCTACACACTTCACTCTGAAACCAAGACGCAAGGTGCAATGAAGAACAAGGACTCAGATTGTCTCTCTCTCCAGAAAGCCTGAAGCAACGGCCAGCCACTTCTTCACAGCCAACAGCCTTTATACCTGCAGCAAAAATTCCAAAGTACTTCACTTGGGTGTTACCAAAAATATTTTCACACTGAGCCACATAATGGAGGTATCAGAACAAGCTTAGTCAAAGAGGGGAGAGGTAGGTTTTGAGGAGCATCTTAAAAGAAAAAAGGGTAGTGATACGGAGAGGTTTAGGGAGAGAGTTCCAGAGGGTAGGGCTAGGCAGCTAATAGAAAGGGAGCCATTCAACCTACTCCCAGACATTTGCCAACAATGGTCTATAATACACACAGGTTAGTGGGTGGGGTGGGCGGGGTGGTAAGTAGGGAGCTACGAGTTGAAGAAGCCTGCTTCTGGCAGGAAAAAGAGTTGAGTTTTTTTTTTATATGAGGCAACTCAATTTTCCTTTCTTTTTCTCTGTCCTAGCGAGCTGTGCACTATTCCTGGCCAAGATTGCACTCAGGTAACTTGTTTACAGACCTCTGCCAATGTCAGTCAGTAATCAGCTGTACAATGGTGCAAAGAGTGCTGGAGAAACTTGCTGTCTGATTTTCATTTATGTGGCAGGGAAGCAACTAATCTCTGGACAGTGCCCAGGTTAGATTGGGGAATAACTGGGCAGAGAACTACACATCTGACCCTCAGGAATTTGCTTTTTCCTTTTTGTGCACATGAATTCTGTACTTTTCTCTTTGTTTCTCTTTGAGTAGCTGACACTGTCTTTTAGAAATTAGGATGGAGAGTCCAGAGGAGAACCTGAATATTTGTATCCCACACATGAGAAGTTTGATAAATACTTGCTAACTACAGTGCATCCAAATGATGTCGAGACCGTTAAAAACGATATAAAATAGCAGAGATGCACAGGGATTCCTGTTGTTCCTGCAGTAAAAATCAAATTAACAGTTTATTTTTACAAGTTTCTTTCAGCGTTTGTGAATTCCCAGAGATATGCAGTATATCTTGCAACTATTCTGATCACAAATGTCCTTCCAGCAATGTGTGCATTGCTAATGGAGGAAACAAGCTATTGCCGTGGTTCTCTGCCTCCTGGACAAAAAAATTAATTCCATTATGTAGAAAAGTAAAAACTCATGCTTCAGCTGCATTGCTCTGTAAATCTGAAAACTGATCACTGACATCAATTTCATCTGCAATTACTTCTGCAGCTACCAAGAGCTCCAATGACCCAAAGGTCATTTACAGAGTGCTCTGTGTTTAAACTCTATTCTTGCACTATTTCGTATCTTTGGACAAAAGTCGGTGTCACTATTACTTAGTTACAATTTTTAAAACTTGTTTTGTTTTCATTCTAATACATCACAGGCAATACAATACTGCTCTTTTTGCATTTGCTGCACTTTGATTTGCCTCCCTTCACTCCATAGAAAGAGTTAAAATATACAGATAAAGGCCATGTCACCCATTGCTTTCTCCAATGGTTACTTCCACTTCACTTGCCTCCCTGCCACACAGTCATGTTTCTCAAATCCTGATCTCTTCAGAACAGCAACTAAATGTGTTCTGGACTCATTTATAATGACACAATTCTTATACCCTTTGAGTGGAAAAAGTTCTACCCAGCTTTGCTTTTTAACTCCTAACTTTCCAAAATTGAACGTGTTCCTGGGATTTGAGCTACTTGGCACAATGAACAATTTGTCTAGGATAGTTCTGTCAATTTTCTGCACCACTGCCCCATCCAAGTCGATCTGCTTCCAAACCTGCACCAATGCATGTCAAGTACAAAGCTGCCCAATGCAAGGTCAGTCAAACAGGAAAGAAGCAGAAACTAACCTAATACAACAAGCAGACAGTCATATAGTTCCCTTTAAAAGATCAATCACAGGTTTCAGAAGCATCTCAGTTTCAAGAAACTAACTACCTTAACGGCCAACAGATGTCATGAAAATAGAAGGTGCTTTTCAGCAAATGTCTTCTTAGTATTAACAGAGAAAATATAAAACTGCCCAATTGTTGCATACATTTTTTTATTCATTCATGAGGTGTGGGCGTCGTTGCTGAGGCCAGCATTTATTGCCCATCCCTAATTGCCCTTGAGGTGGTGGTGGTGAGCTGCCTTCTTGAACCGCTGCAGTCCATGTGGTCTAGGTACACTCACAGTGCCGTTAGGGAGTGAGTTCCAGGATTTTGATCCAGTAACAGTGAAGGAATGGCAATATATTTCCAAGTCAGGATGGCGTGCGGCTTGGAGGAAAACTTCCAGGTGGTGGTGTTCCCATGTGTCTGTTGCCTTTGTCCTTCTAAATGGTAGTGGTTGTGGGTTTGGAAGGTGCTGTCTATGGAGGCTTGGTAAGTTCCTGCAGTGCACCTTGTAGATGATACACACTGCTGCCACTATGTGTCGGTGGTGGAGGGAGTGATTATTTGTGGAGGGGTGCCAATAAGCTGGCTGTTTTATCTTGGATGGGGTCAAGCTTCTTGAGTGTTGTTGGAGCTGCACTCATCCAGGCAAGTGGGGAGTATTCCATCACACTCCTGACTTGTGCCTTGTAGATGGTGGACAGGCTTTGAAGAGGTGAGTTACTCGCCGCAGCATTCCTAGCCTCTGACCTGCTCTTGTAGCCACAGTATTAATATAGCTAGTCTAGTTCAGTTTCTGGTCAATGGTAACCCCCCGGATTTTGATAGTGGGGGACCAGCGGTGGTAATGCCATTGAATATCAAGGGGCAATGGTTAGATTATCTATTGTTGGAGATGGTCATTGTCTGGCACTTGTGTGGCACAACTGTTACTTGCCATTTGTCAGCCCAAGCGTGAATAAGGTCCAGGTCTTGCTGCATTTGGACATGGACTGCTTCAGTGTCTGAGGAGTCGCAAATGGTGCTGAACATTGTGCAATTATCAGCGAACTTCTGACCTTATGATGGAAGGAAGGTCATTGATGAAGCAGCTGAAGATAGTTGAGTCTAGGACACTAATCTGAGGAACTCCTGCAGTGATGTCCTGGAACTGAGATGATTGACCTCCAAAAGCCACAAACATCTTCCTTTGTGCTAGGTATGACTCCAACCAGCGGAGAGTTTTCCCCTGCTTCCCATTGACTCCAGTTTTGCTAGGGCGCTTTGATGCCACACTCGGTCAAATGCTGCCTTGATGTCAAGGGCAGCTATTCTCACCTCACCTCTGGAGTTCAGCTCTTTTGCCCATGTTTGAACCAAAGCTGTAATGAGGTCAGGAGCTGAATGGCCCAGGCAGAACCCAGTCTGAGTGACAGTAAGGAGGTTATTGCTAAGCAAGTGCCGCTTTACAGCATTGTTGATGACTCCTTCTGTCATTTTACTGACGATGGAGAGTAGACTGATGGGGCAGTAATTGGTCCAGTTAAATTTGTCCTGCTTTTTGTCTACAGGACATACCTGGGCAATTTTACACATTGCTGGATAGATGCCAGTGTTGTAGCTGTACTGGAATAGCTTGGCTAGGGGTGTGGCAAGCTCTGGAGCACAAGTCTTCAGTGCTATTGCCGGAATGTTGTCAGCATCCATAGCCTTTGCAGTATTCAGTGCCTTCAGCAGTTTCTTGATATCATGTGGAGTGAATTGAATTGGCTGAAGACTGGCACTTGTGATGCTGGGGATCTCCGGAGGAGGCTGAAATGGATCATCCACTCAGCATTCTGGCTGAAGATTTTTGTGAGTGCTTCAGCCTTATCTTATACATGGCACAATATCAGGATTGTTAAGAATCCTGCAGGATCAAATGAATGTTTGAGACGTGCATATTACTTATTTAGAAAGTAGTTGATCTCCCGTGGTGCTGTTTACAGATTCATACTGATTCACACTGTTGGTGCTCAGGCCTGTGAGAATGCGACATCAGGGATGAGGTAGTATCTTGGCAGCTATGTCCCTTTTTTGAGCGTGAAGCCATGACCAAGACTTCGTTGGGAAGGGAACTGTCAAAATGGGGGGTTTCCTGTTTGAGGTAAACTTTCTTTCTGGTAGGTAATTGTTGTGGAATGCTGATTGATGAGAAAACCAATTAGAAAGCACAAAAATAGACATGGCCAGAATTTCATGTCCTGCAGAGGGGCACATGCCTGACCCAAACAGGCGTAAAATCGCGTGAGATGACATCAGGAAAGCGTCCTGACATCACTGCACACTCTTGCGATATTTCACTCAGTGGGTGCGCGTGGCAGTCGGAAGAGCATCTGCCGACAATTAAGCAGGCAATTAGGCTCATTAACGGCCCAATTGTAAGCAAATTTTTATGGCCTGGCCGACCTTACAGTTGGTGGATGGGCCAATTGGCCAGGCAGCCTTTACATTTTTGATGAAACCTTATCTGAGGGCGGGATGAAATCTCCATAAGGATATAAAATAAAAAGAAATATCTGGGGGCAGCATTTTTATGAGATATGCTCTTGTTACTCACAATAAGAGGTGTGTTGGAAGAATTAATTGAACCTTATGGTTCAAGCTGGTTTATTTTCAAGACAACTCCTCAGTGCTACTGACTTCCAAGTCACTTCCACACAGTGTTCCAGTTGTATCTTTTTATTCTTTTTAGATGGGATAATCAATGCCCATCACCTGTTTAACTAGCAATTGTCTCTAACAGGGTGATTGCCATGCAGTGTGATTATTTATACATTGTCAGATTCCCCTCTTTTCTTTTTAAATTAAAATTTTGAAAAAAACAAAGAACATTTTTTAAAATAAACAGAAAGAAATAATGTCACGTATTTCCACATCTATATAGTTCTCATATTTCCTTTACCAACAAATATAAAACAAAAAAAGTTTTTTTCTCATTGTATAACATAAGACACCCCTCCTCTAATACTTTTAATAATTTCTTAGAACAGGCACTTCTTTTTATAAAACAGTCTGATAGTTGGTGACTTGTGTCTCTTCTCTCTAACATATATTTTATGCTGGCTAGGTCTATTCTTAGCCTTTTTTCAGTGACACCCTTCGTGGAATGAACATTGTCCCAAAGAGTCCAGTTGTCAATATAACATTCTATGGGCAAACTATTCTCACATTGCCCCTTATATAATATTTCTGTCAGTATATTGGATAAGTAAACCCCTATATCTAATGCTTCTACCAAGGCCAGCATTTCAGCAGCTAAGGTGCTTTTCACTACCCTTTTTATTTTCTTGGCCAATCAAGCCAGCAGGCAACATTTATCATTCTTTCCCACCAAGAATGTGATAAACCCTGCTGTGCTTGAGTACCCATCTGGAAGATTGGCATGTGAAGCATTGCTAAAAATAACCAATCTCATATCTTCTGGATCACCCAAGGCTGGAAACTTGAGCACACATCTCTCAGAATTTAATTTTTAAAGTATTTTATTTACTCTCAGAACTTGCTCAACTGTAGCATGTTTCATCATGGTGCTCAGCTCCACACATCATAACTAGTGTCAGGCCTAGTCTGAGTGCACAACAAGTTCAACTGCCCAATCAAACTTCTCAACTGTTCTGTTTCTTCCTTGGTAGCAGGATCCTCTTTTTGTGAGGCTCTAACCCGAGTTATTGGGATATAATTAACATTTTCAAGATAAGATTGTTGATTCAATGCGACTCCTAACTTGCTCTGCTTAATGTCTAAACCTATGTATTTAAAGGCCCCTGAAGCCTGACTTCCAACCTGGCATTCCTTCTTTATCTTCTCGATTACCCATTGTTCAAATTCTACAGAGCCTCCCCACAGGAAATCATCAACATGCATGATAAAAATTCCAGCTAGTTTCTCCTTATGGTACCAGTAGGACATCGTAGGGTCTGCCTTTAACTAAATGCAGGACAGGACAGGACAGACCTCACAGAAAAATACAATATTCTTGATGCATCATTCAACCCATAAACACGCTTGTTCAATTTCCATAGCTTTCCTTCTACATCCCCGGCTTCTTTGGGTGGTTTCAAAAAAAATTTCCTTTGAAACTTCGCCCCCTGTAAAAATGCAGCCTTTATATCAATCGATTTGCACTCCCGCGAATAGGATGCCAAAATAGTTTCAAAAATCTTCAAATTCACTTTCCCCGCAGTAGGTGAGTCCACTCTGACATCCTGATCTCCTAGTCTCTCTTCAAAGTCTCGCTTTGGCCTTACACGTGCCATCTGGCAGTGCCTTTTCTGTACAGATCCTTCTGTGAGATAAAGCTGGCTGTCCTATATACCCCAAATTCCTTCCAACTTTCTAACTCATTCCGTTTGGCTTCCTTTATCAGCTTATTTTCCAATTTATTAGCAGCTACTAGAATCTCTCAGTCATAAGGACTTCTACTTCTATTGAGATTGATAGCTTGCTCTCTAGTCCTCCTTGTTAAGCTGCGGCCTCTACTCACATTCCTCTCCCTTTCTGGACCGCTACTATATAATTCTCCCATGCGAGCAGAACCCAGTTCGCAAGTCTGTGATTTTTTTCCAGGGTCACGACCGCTTTCTGGTCCACTGTCAGAACTCATACTGCACTTTCTGGGTTTCCACATCTTTACCTCAGCTTGCCAATCGATAGGTCTCGTCTCCTGTCCTTCATCCTGCACATTTAGCCAATGTTTGTATTTACCAGTGACCTTTCCTGCTCTCCCTATGATAGTGGCATCCCTCCACACACTGGTCCCTTCTGGCATGTATGTTACCTTTGTTCCTACTTGGGTAATTGCCCTTTTGGACGAATAGCGTTATCCTGTACCTCAGTGTTCCTTTGTCCATAGTCAATCAACCCTGTATCTGCCGTAGTCTGCTCCTCATAACTAGCCAGTGTGTGTGTGTGTGTGTGTGTGTGTGTGTGTGTGTGTCTGTGTATGTGTGTATGTGAAGTGCATGGTGCCTCCTCATGTTCTATGTCCTGATCAGAACCTGTAAAGGTATAGTCAGTATCAATTAACTGGGAAGAATGTGCCCTAACAGTTTGATTGCCGTGTTGCACAATTACTACTTTCCCATCACTCCGTATTACCTTGCCAGGTCCTTTCCACTCTTTCTGGCCTTCTCTTTTAAAATATACTATGTTTCCTTGTCTAAACTGTATTCCTGATAGTCTTATGCGGTGCCATAGGGCTCGCCGAATTTTCTCAGAAACCTCAGCTCTAATGAAAGTTTTTCTGCCCGCATGCAAAGCGTTCAGATGAGTAGAAAAGGTGGAGCTAATGCTAGTCCCTTCTAGAGCAGGGGAAGCGTCCAATAACACCAACGGCAACTTCGGATTTCTTCCGTACACCAACTGGTATGGACGGTATCCCCCAGCCATTTGCAGAGAGTTGTTTGCGTGAACCGCCCATGCTAGTGCCGTGTGCAATTTACAATCTGGTTGATCAGCCAATATTTTATGTAACATGTCACCTATTACTGCATGGTTTCTTTCGCAAAGACCATTACTAAATGGGCTCTCAGCTGCAGTGTACTTAACTATGATGTTTAAATTTTTGCACATATCTCGAAATTCATCATTGGCGAATTCCCCTTTATCTATGAGGAACTTTGTTGTTGTTCCTAATCATGTTCCTACCCATTCCTTCATGACCTTATCAACAATGGTCCTTTTGTCTTTACTATGTATCACATTGGATAGGCTAAATCTGGCTGCCATATCTATGAAGTGTAGTAAAAAAATACCCCTATCCTGGTCCCAAACTTTTAAGTCCATTGCCACTGCATCGTTAAACTCCCTGGCTAGTGGCAAGCTCACAACAGTGGTGTCTTGCAATATTTAAGGCAAATTTCACACTGAGCAGTGATTTGTTCAATAAGGTCATCATAACCTTTATCAATCACTCCCGCATCTCGAAGCAGAGTCTTCAGTTTCTGTGGCGCCGGACGTGCAAACTGCCTATGTAATTTCCAAATGATCTTCTTTTTGTCCACTAAATTCCTATTCTCAGCAGTTAACAAAACTTCATGAACTTTTTGATGAGAAATCTCTGACTTCCTTAGTGGCAAACAGAATGGCCTGACCGAGTAAAATGTAGATCCATATTTATTTCAAACACGACTGCTCTATCATTCTTCATATCTAGCGTCATCTGAGCCTTCTTCGTCACAGAGCAACTCAACAATAGTAGTACCTCACTTGAAACCACATCAGTACTGATAAACAGATTGATGCCTGCTATCTTACAAGGAAGGACCACCCTTTTGGGGGATGTTAATGTATTGTCATCCCCAAACCTGAAGCAGGTAGAGCTTTCACGCTCTTGACCTTCTGCCAGTCTGCCTCATCGAGAGACTACAGATAGCAGTCAAGCCAGTCCATGCCACACACCGTAGAAGTGCAACCACAGTCCAGAACTGCATAGTTAAAGGAATCTACCATCAAGATACTCATCACCAGATTCAAATTCTCAGTGATCAATACAATTCCATCTTGGCAGTCACCATAGTCATTTTCAGTTTCAGATGAATCTGTCTCATGGGTCACTTCAAAAGCACGATTCCTTTGCTGTGGGGAGTTTGTCGTGTAATGATTCTAGGAATCACACCGAAAACACCGACTAATCATTCCCCATGCATGTTTTGGGTTTAAACGCCTACGGTCCTAGACACGCCTTTTTGTCCCGACTCTCAAATTGGCTAGGGTTACAACAATTTTCAGACCTCTTGTCACTAACCCCATCTTTGTATTGGAATCTTCGTCTAATATTTGGTCGACCTCGAAATTCAGCCACCAGTGAATCCTCCAACCTGTGTTTCACAGCATAGTTGTTCGCATTTGCTAAGAAAATGGCAGGGAACGTGGAAGGTGTTTCCCCAGAAATCTTTTCAGGGCAGCAGCCATTTGATCTAGGCGAGGTTCTTTCTCTGAACCCCTGTTAGTGCTAAAAGACTATCAATGTGAGCAATGCAAGCGCAGTCCAGTAATTTAACTGCCAATACCGATTCCAGAATTTCAAGTTCAAATCTCTGTAGTCTCCTGTACCATTTATCAAAATCCATGATATATTCTCATGGACTGCAAATCTGATTTCCTAAACCTATCAAAGATCATCCAAGCTTCATGCACTTCCAATAACTCATCCTTTTTGTAATACTTATCCAAAAATTGTAACAGAAGGTTCAATCCCTCTTCATGATCCAAATCATCCACTCTCCACCTTACTCCTTATCTTACTTTTGGCTGGCAATGATAACGCCAAAGCAATACCTTGCTTCTTCCGGGGTATGGAAGTAACCCGGGCTCACATTTCAACGTCAGCTTTTCATTGCTGATAAGGTTCAGAGTCAGAAAAAATTGATGGATAGTCAAAACTTGAGATTTTGCACCATCCTTCCTCCAATCCGTAACTTAACATGTCAGCAATAGTACACTTCTTTCCCCTGAGGATTGAGGCAAAAGTCTTCATGTACAGCTATCAATCAGCAAAGCTTAAAGTTCATCCTCTGTAACCATGTTACTCACAATAAGAGGTTGTGGTGGAAGAATTAATCCAGGCTGGTCTTTTGGTTCAAGCTGGTTTATTTTCAAGACAGCTCCTCAGTGCTACTGACTTCCAAGTCGCTTCCACACAAAGTGCTCCAGCTGTATCTTTTTATTCTATTTAGATAGGATAATCAATGCCCATCACCTATTTAACTAGCAATTGTCTTTAACAAGGTGATTGCCATGCAGTGTGATTATTTATACATTGACAGCTCTCAGGTGCTTGACTGTGCCGCATGGACATTTTTTGCAGCATTCGTGTGCTTTTTTTTATTAATTGGAGGTCTGCAGCTCTCTGCCTTCAGGGAGCTCAGAGGAGGTGTCAGCTATGGCTCAGTTCATAGCACCCTCGCCTTTGAATCAGAGGGTTGTGGGTTCATGTCCCACTCCCGGAAACCAAGAACTGTGATTGTACTCGAAAGAATCTGTGACTGTTGATAACTTGAAAGAGTTTCAGGGAGCTCAGTGGAAGCGCTCATCAGCACCCACTGGCGCCCGCCCTCACCGGCAGTGCTGAGCCTTTCTCTGGGCATGTTTCATGCTGGCTCTCCGTTAATTGGCCAGCTAGCATGAAATCGTGGTCAGGGGACCGTTTCCCATCCATACCCGGGCATGCTAATCGCGTGCACCTAATGAGCGCAAAATTTAGGCCATAATTTTTTTTTAATAAAGTTCTCCCTGGGGAGAAAGGTGGAAATAACCTCCCCTTTTTTATATATATATATATATATATTTTTTAAATATATATATATATATAGGAGAGGAGGGAGAGGGGTAGAGGACAGGGAGGCACAGGAGGAAAAGGGGAAAGCCTAGGTGGGTGTCTCTGGGTTTAGGCCATAATTTAGGTCCTGGACTTGACTGATGTGTATTCTGCCCCAGTGGAAAATGCACATGTGGATGTACTTAGTTGTAGTAAGTCGCAGTCCAGGCTCAAACACAAAGAATGATCACAAGAGTGAGGTTCTGAAGGGTTCCAGTACTCAGCAATCAACAATGTGCCCAGAAAAATTGTTGGGGGCGGGGAGCAGGGAAACCACAGGAGAGTGCATAATTTGGTTTTAAATTATTGAGTGAACAGGTGGCACGGTGGCGCAGTGATCAGCGCCGCTGCCTCACAGCTCCAGGGAACTGGGTTCGATCCTGACCTCCGGTGTCTGTCTGCGTGGAGTTTGCACGTTCTCTCCGTGTCCGTGTGGGTTTCCACCGGGTGCTCCGGTTTCCTCCCACTGTCCAAAGACGTGCTGGTTAGGTGGATTGGCTACGGTTAATTTGTGTCGTGTGCGTGTGTGTGCTCTGTGATGGACTGGCGTCCCATCCTAGGTGTACCCCGCCTAGCGCCCACTGCCTGTCGGGATAGGCTCAGACTCCCCACGACCCTGAATTGGATGAAAGTTCTGGAAATGTGAGTGAGTGAATGATTATTGAGTGAGCTTTACCTCCATCAGTAAAGTTAAATTATCAGATTAAATCCGACAACCAACTGCTTAGACAGAAAGGCTTACACACAATAAAAAAAGTAAATACATGTTTGCATCATGTCTAGCGTAGCAGAGGGAGTGGGATCTCACCATAAAGCAGCCAGTTCTGGGAGAGTTTCAGGCTACGATGGCTGCTATATTGTAACTGAGTGCTGCACTTATTAAGTGAAAGACTGGTGCGCAAAAGATCTCTGCCTTTAGCACGGGCGAAATAGCTTCAAACCTAATGATCGCCTTTCAGGCAGAACACAGCAGCTGCAGGACGGAGTGACTGGAATTCTAACAGAGCTCTGTTGTCCCCACAAAGACACTCCATCCGTAATATAATACTAACCATTAGTGCTAGAAAGGAGATGCAGCAATTGCTGCAGCTATATCTACCATAGGAACAGGCAGTCATTTAACCTTTTCAGCCTAAGAAACAAATGCATGAAATCGACAAACTCACAGGCATCATTTTTCCATTTGCTTCTATACAGCCAATAAACAAAAGACAGCTACCAGAAGAGCAAGCAATTAAATTGTTCAAAAAATCTCAAACTACTTTCAGTAATGAAGTTGATTGCTCACCACACTCTATAGCTTACAGCTCCTGTCCTTCAACGAGAAATTTAGTATAACATTTTTAAATACATCCCCGGCTTTTGACTATAATTCTCTGAAGCTACTACAAAATCTATCTATTGTTACAATTTCTGTCCAGACTCCAGCACAACTCATATGTAAAGGTCTGCTCAACACCAGACTATGACGGCACCTTCCAATGACAGTATGACAGTACCTCTACCACCTAGAAGGACAAGGGCAGCAGGTGCATAACAATACCACCACCTGCAAGTTCCCCTCCAAGGCACACACCATCCTGACTTGGAACTCTATTGCCGTTTCTTCACTGTCACTGCGTCAAAATCCTGGAACTCCTGTCCTAATAGCATTGTGGGTTTATCTACACCACATGGTCTGCAGCAGTTCAAGAGGGTGGCTCACCACCACCTTCTCGAGCAATAATTACTGGCCTTGCCAGAAATGCCCACATCCTGTGAAAGAATAAAATAAGGCCAGACAGCCCAACTTTCCCACTCTCTGCATCCAGTTCCAGGCTCCGTTGCCAGACCCTGACACAATTTCACAGGGTTGGCATTCACTTTTCCACAATTGGTGTTTCTACTACAAATCCCACAGGGCATGAGAGAGAGAACAAACTGAAAATCCCACAATGATTGACAGACTCCTGTTATGGAATCCTAAAATTTAGGGTTGCTTAACACTCTAGTTCTGACAAGTTGCTCAGAGAGGCAGCTGATGATTTTCTATGTGCTGAATTTTCAATAAGGAGGAGCTTTGCAGAGGTTTGGAAATTCTACATGCACAGAGAAAAAATACAAGTATCAGCCACACTGGACCACCTAGAGATTTAGTGCAGAATGACATTATTAATTAGCTGCTAGTGAAGGCGGAGGAAGGCTCAAGTAGTGAAGAAAAGGTCAGATTACTCAGAATTTCATCCATTTCCTCAGAAAGTCTCCTCTGTGCACCATCCCTGGCTGAGAGGCCAACCTCAAAACTTGCTTTCATGCCCCCATCAGTACCATTTACTTAGACATTTGTGAAAGCAGGCCAAGTATCCTTTTCTTCAGGCCTTCCTCTTCAATCTTTCTACTGCGCTACAGCTGAGATTTGAAGCCCACAGTGCTTGGGGAATTGCAGACACAAATTTAGGTTAAAACACTCTGGCACAACATTCGACATGCTGTGACACCATGAATTCAGCATTATTTACAAAACTAGTAGATCTCCTGTGGAATTGCTCACATTGAGTCAGACAATACATGGTTGTATAACAAAACTATTAAGCAATACGAAAAACAATGTACTAAATTATTAATAGATCTCCCACTGAGCTGCTTCCAGGAGCAAGATACAGAGGGAACATGTGGGAGGTAGCTCAGGTCACACTGGTAGGCAAGATGTATGGAAAAAGTAGGTGGAATTTTAAAAGTAATGTGAACTCCTACATATAAACTGAAAATACTTATGTTTTTTTAAAAACGGGCAATAACAGCAAATTATCTTATTTTCTCCTTGCTGTTTGTGGGACCTTGCTGCCTGAAAATTGGCCACTGTATTTCAGTACAATTTACAGCTGGCAAACATCACAATGCCAACCAATCAAATTAGTTAAACTGCTTTCTCTTACTCTTTTGACTCACCTTATTTGTTCCATACAATTAAAACAAATACGTGTTAAGTACTCCACCAGAAACAATTAGCCATTGCTCCTTAGAAAATGCATCCAAGGTTTTTTCCCCCTCCCAAAGACCTCTTGCAGAGGTCTGAGTGTTAATTCTGCTCCATTTCTAGAACTTGTATTGTGCACATGAGCCTTCACTGAATGAAGAGGCTGATTCACGGAGTGTACAACTTGCACCACTATGTACATGTCTCAGTTATTCTGCTGAAACTACAGCTCCCTAATTGCAGCTGCAGGAGTACTGTTGCTTTTTTAGGTGATGAGTTTAACTAGGGATCAACATTGCAACAGTGACTACACTTCAAAAATACTGCATTAGTGGTGAAGCACTTTGGGACTGAGCGAGTTTGTAGAATGAGTTATATAAATTCTTCCTTAATTCTGGAGACCAGCCAAAAGCAACGCGACATTCTGAATGCAAATCAATTTTTGTAATCATGCTAGACTGCCCAACAATTAAGTTCAAACATTCTATCAGTTATTACACAGTGTATGCATGAGAACCCTGGCGCTTAGCAATGCAATACAGAACAATTTTATCTGGGCTAGTTGCTCAACAATTGCCCCAGAGTTTTTCCCTCTCTGTGTACAGTTCTGGCATTTTTGTTGATGTGATGTCTCTGATATAGTTTGTTTATTCACCCATTCTCTCACTCTACATCATCCTTTTTGTACTATTCTGCATGCCCCTCCCAAAGTACCTTTTACTGTTGCAATGGATTTCTGTGCCTTACCTCTAATGAAGTCCAGCATACTGAGAAAGACAGCAGCCAATGTGAACCAGGTCAAAGATGGGTATGGAGATCAGGGGCCGACAGGATGTCATGGAGTTGGTACGACACTCAGAGAAGGAAGAGAAAAGGGAGTGGAGCAGAGCCTGGGGTGGATGGAAGATGGACGAGAGGCATGGGTAGATGTAATAAGAAGAGTGGAAAGGAGTGAGTCATCTAATGCCTAGTAGGGCTCGTGGAAAAGTGTGTGAGCTTGTATCACTCTTTTGGACAAAACGTTAAACTAAGGTCCCATCTACCCTTTCAGTGAATGCAAAATATCCCATGCTGTGATTTGAAGAGGAAGGCAGTTCTACTCCGGTGTCATGGCTAATATTTCTCCTTTACCAACATCACAATAACAAATTACCTGGTCATTATCACACTGCTATATGGGGAACCTTGCTGTGCTCAAATTGGCTGGTATGTTTTCTACATTACAACAGTGACTAACACTTCAAAAAATACTTTTTTGGCTGTAAGGCACTTTGTGACATACTGAGGTTGTAAAAGGCACTATATAAGTGCAAGTTTTTCCTTCATACGGAGTGTTCAAAGAGAGAAGAAATTGGGGCTGTTTAAATTAAACCTCCTCCTGCCCGTAACATTATCATAATGGCCTCTACCAGGTCAACCCTCAGTCTTCTCTTTTGTAGTGAAACGAATCGCAGCCTGTTCATTTTTATTCTGTTTGTGCTGCTGTACAACCTCAAAAAGAGAGGTTTTTTTTGTGTGGTATTACCAAGCTACTTTGAATGGAAAAATTCCTCCTCAGCTGCAAAGATTACATGGAAAACAGAACAATCCCTATTTTTGTGAGAGAAATCCACCATTCTAGACAGCTATAGTATCAATCTGTAGGAATCTCATCAACATTAAGAATTTCTGGAATCCATTTCCATATTAATCTATGCTATTGTTAGTTTTGCTCCAGTGAATCTGAAAAAAATTTTTTAAACACTTGAACACAGTGAAATGGGTTGCTGTTGCCCTTTAAATGTTAATTTACACGAGGGAATCATCACGTGATAAATGAAGTATCAATTCTGTAGGCAGCCAGATTATCATTGACGCCTCCAGAGTAAATAATAACTGTGCAATGCTCTAAACCCATGCAGTTGCTGAATTCAACAATTATGGGAAGGGTTTCAATTGAAGATGCAAACCAAGCCAACCTGTTCATCGTGGAGAAGAAGTTAAATATCAGGGGGCATATGTTCAAAATTATGTAAAAAGGGAGAACTTAAAGGAAAAAAAAGTAATAAATCGAAGCTTTTCATTTAACAGACAAAATACACGGTAGAACAAGTGGGCAGGATAAATGGGTTCGAGAGACAATTGAGATGTGTTTCTACAGAGAAGCGAATGATGAACGTAGTGAGAAGGTGGAGTTTGCCTATTAAAAGTTTCCCACGTTTTTCAGAGATGTTCTCTGTAAGATGTCACAATCATTCATGGTTACTTTAATGATGTTAGCACCAAAATTCATTCCTGCACATTTCAGTCTTTCCATAATATATTCTATTCTATTATTTTTTCTTCCAACAGCTACTTCTTTCTTTCCAGTGTGGTGCACTGCCTAGCTTGATTGGCACCACATCCACCACCTTCAACATCCACTCCCTCCACCACCGATGCACAGTGTGTACCATCTACAAGATGCATCGCAGCATCTCACCAAAGCTCCTTCGACATCACCTTCCAAAACCACGACTTCTACCACCCAGAAGGAGAAGGACAGCAGATGCATGGGAACACCACCACCTTCAAGTTCCCCTCCAAGCCACACACCATCCTGGCTTGAAACTATATCGCTGCTCCTTCACTGTTACTGGGTCAAAATCCTGAAACTCCCTCCTTAACAGCACTGTGGGTACCTACACCACAAGGACTGCAGCAGTTCAAGAAGGCAGCTCACCACCTCCTTCTCAAGGGCAATTAAGGATGGGCAATAAATGCCAGCGATGCCCACAACCTGGTAAAGAATAAAAAAATCCCTGGGAATCAGCTGTTTCTATAATTAGGCCATTATCCAATTTCTCACTAGATCTTGGGAGCTGTCTCAATTTGGGCTGCTTTTGGACTCTTTTCCCTTGCTAAAGAAGCCAGAATTCTGCCAAGTTAAGAATTTGATATATTGAAAATAATGGGGGCAAAGTGATGAAGCACCAATACACTGTGCCTCTCAACTTGCACGTATGATAAACCTTATTAAACCACTCAAGTCTAGTATGTTTGAGATGAGATGAATAGATATGTACAAAAATATTCTCAGCCTAAACGTCCTCCAGCAATCTCTCCCCCATTTCACTTTAGTGAAAAAACAGTTCAACAGGATATTTTCTGTGAGATATTGCTGGTCAATAACAGACCTATGGAAGAAAAGGAGGAATCTTTCCTGTTACATTTACTTTGATAGTCAAGCAGAGCCACTGCAACCATGATTCAGTTGCAAATAAAATGCAGAGATCTGCATTCAGAAATAAGGATGAAAAATCAGAGAAAGCTAACACACAGCAAAAACACAGCTCAGCACAGGTGGAGGAAGAGAGAGTGCAAATTCTGTTCTGTTTTCCAAATCTATAATTTTCAAACATGCTTGGAATGTGTGAAACACTTTACTCCTCTACAGATCCTGCACCTGTGCCCCTTCCCAATGCGCCACAGAAATAAATTTGTCCTTCAATTTCTTGACTGGCCTCCAAAATATAGCACAGCAATCAATAAACCAATCAGCACTCAATAAATAATCTGGAAAACTCCACCAGAGACTAACTCCTCATTTTTTTTCACCACCGGGTCAAATAAGTTGATAGGCAAAGGGACAACGGGGAGCTAGCTTCCTTCACATGGATTTGTTATTAGGGAGCTGGGCAGCAGCACTGGCTCCACAGACTGAAAATAAATAGCAGCACTATGCTGTCAAAAATATTTGGACACTTGATCTCTTGAAAGACATATCTTCTGCTTCAAAAAGAAAATACCAGTATGGGATCAATAATACATGTGAATTCAGAGTTCCCCCTGGCTTCCAGTAACATTCTGAGTACCATGATCTAATAGTGGAACAGGATAACTTTCAGGAGACAAGTGCTAAAGAAATGTTTCCACAACACACATCCACTCCAGACTTAAATGCCAGCATTGAAATGTAGGACATTTGTAAAGTCCAAGGACTTAATTCCATAGGCTTCAAATTGCCAAGTATTAGATATTAATCCACAGGATTAATATTAATATTAAAATTAATATTAATCAATAGATTTTGGAGACTAATGACATCAAGGGATATGGAAATAGCATGGGAAAGTGGCCTTGAGGGAGATAATCAACCATGATCTAAATGAATGGCAGAGCAGGTTTGACAGGCCGAATGGCCTACTCCTGTTCCTATGTTCCAATGATTAACTAATTTTACCATAGACTAGCCCTGCATGTGAAAGCAAATGTGACATCAATCCCAACATGTAATAAGAAACTGTATTCTTTTATAGTGTGGCAATTAGAAGCTGAATGTTATGATTAATCAAATATAAGTCACAGCATTGCACCAGAACACTATAAAAGCGCATTCCGGAACTT
This sequence comes from Cetorhinus maximus, assembly GCF_964194155.1. Classification (NCBI taxonomy): domain Eukaryota; kingdom Metazoa; phylum Chordata; class Chondrichthyes; order Lamniformes; family Cetorhinidae; genus Cetorhinus; species Cetorhinus maximus. Next base: position 16,088,676 of record NC_135888.1, on the reverse strand, counting down.
TAATTTATTCTCCATCTCTTCTTTTAGATGTCCCAGGTTGAGAGGTTTGTTAAGTAACTATATCTCAGATCTTGCTGCAGAATTGTTGCTAGAGGTACCAAAATGTTAGCTGTACCTCAGTGGCTCCGAGAAATATTTATCAAGCTTATCCTGTGAAGTTCTGACCATGCCAATCACTGAGATTGCAGGTTTGATAGACAGCCTACATTGATTTAACTGATCTCAGCTGAGCAAAAAACAGCTGATTGTAGCAGTATTATTGGATTTTGGAAGGAATGGGGTGGTAAGGGGGAAGTGGACAAGGTTCTTGGCCCCAATTGCTATTCATGACCCTTGAAAGGTCAATCGGTGAATGTCAAGTCAAAACAGGACTGGCTGCAATCATTTCTAACACCCTATTCGCATTGCCCTGGTTCAAACTTAAAGAATATCTGCACGTACAAGGTAGTGGAAGGGAGCAGATGCTAATCTAACCTAACCGAGCCAGAGGAGCAAGGAATTTTTAAAAAGAGAAATGTATTGAAAGAAAGAAGTTGTGGACTGTTGATACCTGTGTTCCTCCATAGACAATGCATGAATCCCACCTGTTGTGTTTCACACACTCTGCGCTGTTTCAGTTTTAAGATCACTACAAACTTCTAAAAGAGCATAAGACACCAGGCTAAACATTGTCTTCCATTTATTTCCCAGTTACCAGCTTTATTTTCTTTCCCATATCTGTATATGCATTGCTTTTGCTGTTTTAGACACCAATTCAATGTGTATGGATGAACTGCACAGCCCTGAGGTGATGTTTTGCTGTAAATTTTTTGAACCAGGTATTTTTTCCACAATGGTCCATTATTTCCATGATATGGGGGAGGAGGTGGGGTCGTGGCATTGCCACTGGACTAGTAATCCAGAGATCCAGGGTAATGCTCTGGGGGCCAGGTTCAAATCCCACCATGGCAAATGGTGAAATTTGAATTCACTAAAAATCTGGAATTAAAAATCTGATGATGACTATGAAACCATTGCCAATTGTCGTAAAAACCCATCTGGTTCACTAATGTCCTTTAGGGAAGAAAATCTGCTGTCCATACCAGGTCTGGCCTACATGTGACTCCAGGTCCACAGCAATGTGGTTGACTCTTAAAAAATGCCTTCTGAACAAGGGCAATTAGGGATGGGTAATAAATGCTGGCCTAGCCAACGACACCCACATCCCATGAACAAATTTTAAAAAAAGCAAGCATCAAAGAACCTGAATTCACGAGGTGCGGGTTTTCCAAACATATTCTATAATACTTGACACCCACACTAATGTATCTTCTGCACTGTCCACTTTTTGGCTGCAGTGGTAGTGTTCTGCTTAAAACTGCCTACACAGCAACCATTCAGATTTCTAGATTCTTCCTTACCTTTTCCATCTATAGCTGACACCTCTTGCAAATGTCTAATTGACCTGTGAGTGCAATGATGAATAACAATTAGAGTGTGCTCAAGCTTGTAGAAAAATGCTGCAGTGTCAAATTAAGCCCACAGACAAACTGTTCAAAATACTTGAGGTTTTTACTAGGAATGTGTAAGTTATATTTTAAGATTAATGTGATGAATTATCAAGTCACTACACAGGCTTTTATATATTAAAGGCCACCACTACGCAATAAATAATACAAGCCCACATCATTAAGTGGCCTCTGAAGACACCTCCCATAATTTTGCTAACAGCGCACCACTTGTCCCCATGCGTTATTTATGGAAATGGGCACAGAGAGGAGCAAAGCAGGTTTTCCTACCATCAACATCTGTTTGGATGTTAGTCAGGCAGAGGACACCCTCTAATATCTGTTGCGCCTGACACAGAATTATCAGGCACTCTAACGGCACAGGCCGACTGCCTGATACTCCTGCAAACCTGAGGAAAGTTAGCCACTGCTTCAGCTCCAAGGTGCCTGTATCCATCCTGACTACCCCATGATCTGGCTGTTGTGGGAAGCTCAGGTTAGGGTGGGCCTGGGTACTAATATGGTTCAGAGATCCACCTATGACCCCTGGTGCATATGTCAGATGAGATTGGCCCCGTGATGCCTTAACTTGTACATGAAGAATGCCTACCTGGGAAAGGTACCAAAAGGCTGCTTCCACGTGAACTCGTAACCTTCATGAAAAGAAGATCTAAAGAGGCCAAAGAGAAATTGACTGCTGTGGTGGTGGTGGTGGTGGTGGTGGGGGGGAACTGAGCTGTATTTTCAGCCTCTTGGGTGGAACCAGAATCTCAGCAGCATTGCACCAGGGGTAACTTGACTTGAATTGGTTAAATTGAGTTATCTGAATGATGACTCCTAATACTCCATGAGCTATGTTTTCTAACAGATTCCAGGGAGTGGGCAGCCTGGATAGACAAGGGGACATTTTGACTTTTCCTTCCTCACTCAAGGCATAATTCATCATGGACACCATTAAGTGACCTCTGAAGACACCTCCCATAATTTTGCTAACAGCGCACCACTTGTCCCCATGCTTTATTTATGGAAATGGGCACAGAGAGGAGCAAAGCAGATTTTCCTTCCATCAACATCTGTTTGGATGTTAGTCAGGCAGAGGACACCCTCAAATATCTGTTGCGCCTGACACCCAAAATGTTGGCCGACACCCAAAATCAGCAAGATTAAATCATGGCCACACTTACCACACTACAGGGAACAGGATGGCACCACAACACAGGAGGTCGACAAGAAAGAGGATCTCCTTCCACAGTCCGTATTCAGTCGTCCCTTCTTCTGTCGACTCAATAATGATGTAAGCGACATTAGCAAGGACCTAGAGAACAAAGTAGTTTTACTAACAGCTAACTTCGGCAACAGCGAAAAGATTTCTCTCTGCACCAAATGATCTTGGATTAAGCAATGGGTCTGTATGAACACATTTAATTCAGCTGCTTAATGCAGTTTGATTTGGATCATTCATTGTTTGGGGGCAATGGGGGAGTTGAGAAAATGGAGATGGAAGAGGAAAGCACTTTGCACTCCAGGTAAATTTTATCAACATCAAGCACCCCCTGGTCAGGTACAGCATGGTCAAGATGCAGTCTAAAACTTGCGATACTCCGCTTTAACACAACACACGAAATCTCACAGCACCCTCCACTGGACCGGAATGATATTTCTATTTCCTGGAAAAACTCATTTTAGGAGTTTCCAGATAACACTCCCAATTTAACAGCAAATTTTGGCCACTTTTTACTGTGGGCCCACAAATACCAGAAACTAGGTCCAGACTACACCAAAATCATTTCAAGTAAGATTGTTCAAGCTGGACAGGGGAAGAGAGACAAAGGTCTATCCTATCATAAGATAAAAGCAAAATACTGAGGATGCTGGAATTTGAAACAAAAACAAAAATAGCTGGAAAAACTCAGCAGGTCTGACAGCATCTGTGGAGAGGAAGACAGAGTTAACGTTTCAAGTCCGTATGACTCTTCATCAGAACTAAAGAGAAATAGAAATGTGGTGAAATATAAGCTGTTTAAGGGGGGTAGCGGGGACAGGCGGAGCTGGATTGAGGGCCAGTGATAGGTGGAGACAAAGAAGAGATTGCCAAAGATGTCATAAACAAAAGGTCAAAGGGGCGTTGACGGTGGTGATATTAGCTAAAGGATGTGCTGATGGTGACATTAAGGGTAGAAAGCAGGATGAGCAAGTGACACATGGCCCTAGTGGGGGTGGGGGGTGGGGGGGGGGGGGGGGGGGGGGGGGGGGGGGAGGGATCGAAAATAGGATAAAACAATGGATGGAAATATATTTTGAAAATAATAATAGAAATAGGTGGGAAAAGAAAAATATATAAAAAATATATAATAATTATTAGAAAAAATGGGATCAAAAAAGGGGGTGAAGATGGAGGAGACAGTTCATGATCTGAAGTTGTTGAACTCAACGTTAAGTCCAGAAGGCTGTAAAGTGCCTAATCGGAAGATGAGGTGCTGTTCCTCCAGTTTGCGTTGAGCTTCACTGGAACATTGCAGCAGGCCAAGGACGGACATGTGGGCACATGAGCAGGGTGGAGTGTTGAAATGGCAAGCAACAGGGAGGTCTGGGTCATGCTTGCGGACAGACCAAAGGTGTTCCGCAAAGCAGTCACCCAGTCTGCGTTTGGTCTCTCCAGTGTAGAGGAAACCGCATTGGGAGCAACGAATGCAGTAGACCAAATTGAGGGAAGTGCAAGTGAAGTGCTGCTTCACTTGAAAGGAGTGTTTGGGCCCTTGGACGGTGAGGAGGGGGGAAGTAAAGGGGCAGGTGTTGCACCTTCTGCGGTTGCATGGGAAGGTGCGGTGGGAGGGGTTTGAGGTTGGAGGAGTGGACCAGGGTGTCCCGGAGGGAAAGGTCCCTACGGAATGCCGACGGGGGGTGAAGGGAAGATGTGTTTGGTGGTGGCATCATGCTGGAGTTGTCGGAAATGGCGGAGGATGATCCTTTGAATCAGAGGCTGGTGGGGTGATAAGTGAGGACAAGGGGGACCCTATCATGGTTCTGGGAGGGAGAGGAAGGTGTGAGGGCAGATGCGCGGGAGATGGGCCGGACACGGTTGAGGGCCTTGTCAACCACGTGGGTGGAAAACCTCAGTTATGGAAGAAGGAAGACACGTCAGAAGAACTGTTTTGGAAAATGGCATCATCAGAACAGATGCGACAGAGGCGAAGGAACTGAAAGAATGGGATGGAGTCCTTTCAGGAAGCAGGGTGTCAGGAGCTGTAGTCGAGGTAGCTGTGGGAGTCGGTAGGCTTGTAATGAAAATTGGTGGATAGTCTATCACCAGAAATTGAGACAGTGATGTCAAGGAAGGGAAGGGAAGTGTCAGAGATGGACCATGTGAAAATGATGGAGGGGTGGAAACTGAAAGCAAAATTAATAAATTTTTCCAGGTCCAGACGAGAGCATGAAGCAGCACCGAAGCAATCTTCCACATGCCCCATAAAGAGACAGGCGTAACTGGGGCCTATGCGGGTACCCATGGCCACACCTTTTATTTGGAGGAAGTGAGAGTAGTTTAAGGAGAATTTGTTCAGGGAGAGAACAAGTTCAGCCAGCCGGAGGAGAGTGGTGGTGGATGGGGATTGTTCGGACCTCTGTTCAAGAAAGAAGCGGAGAGCCATCAGATCATCCAGGTGGGGGATGGAGGTGTAGAGGGATTGGACGTCCATGGTGAAGAGGAGGTGGTTGGGGCCAGGGAACTAGAAATTGTTGATATGGTGTAGGGCATCAGAGGAATCGCAGATGTAGGTGGGAAGAGACTGAACAAGGGGAGAGAGAATGGAGTTAAGATAGCAAGAAATAAGTTCTGTGGGGCAGGAACAGGCTGACATGATCAGTCTGCTGGGACAGTCCTGTTTGTGGATTTTGGGTAGGAGGTAGAAATGGGTCATCCAAGGTTGGGAGACTATGAGGTTGGAAGCTGTGGAGGGAAGATCTCCAGAGGAGATGAGATAGTGACAGTCCTGGAAACAATGGCTGAACAATGTTCAGTGGTGGGGTCATGGTCCAGGGGGAGGTAGGAAGTGTCTACGAGTTGGCTACCTCTGCAAGGTAGAGATTAGTACGCCAGACAATAACAGCACCACCCTTGTCAGCAGGTTTGATGACAAAGTCAGGGCTGGGCCTGAGAGAATGGAGTGCGGCAAGTTCAGGAAGAGACAGGTTAGAGTGGGTGAGATATCCTATCTCACTGATATCCTATCAGTCTGGTCTGGTTATAAATCCCTGTTTCAAAGATGAAAGGAGTGCATGCTGACATACAAGGGCCCAAGTATCACAGCTGGTCTTTCCTAGTTTACAGTTCCAAGTTTCAGTAGACCATGAAGGCATAATTCTAGATAATGACAATATTTTGAGATTATTTGTACATGTAAATGCATGCTAGAGATCTATAAGTTTAAAAATCAACTTAAAATGGAATCACATGGTAGATCTCCACATAATTAGAGGTTGCTATCTTCACACTGTCCTCAGAGCGGATGCTGAGCTTAACATTTCTGAAATTTCTATTTCCCCCACCATATCATTTCCCCCAAGATGTCCAGCAATTCCAATACATGGTTTAAAAGAAAATTGAGCTCCCTACTGATAGTGCAACATTCATTTTGTTTGCTTGAATTTCTCTCATTCTTCAAAACACCCATTTTTCAGGTTTAGGCAATCCTCCATGACTCAAAGGATAAAATGAGCAAAATCTCATGTCAGCAGTAAATGCTGTTCTTGCTGCAGTCACAAAGGTGCACTGTCCAGCCCAAGATCCAAGACACTGCCCAAATATTAGGGGTAAGCCAGCAATTCTCCACCCCTTAAACTGGTGGACAAACCTGGGGTAGAATCAGCACAGAATAAAGCATATCATCATGTGTCAACTTCATGACATTGGTAGGCTAATATGCCCAATATATGCTCTTACTACCCTGCCACTATCAATCCCTCCCTCTGTATCCCCCATCACACTGTTTCCTACTTCAACTCACTTGCATGCCATCTCAAATCTGGGAAAATTATTTCAGCTTTCCAATCCTGCTACCATCTCATGTAGCATCATCTAACCAATACTTCACTTACTGCATCTTTGGCTGTGAGAGTAGAGCAGGGTAGTGGGAATTATCGGGTAGCTCTTTCAAGTGTCGGCAAAAGCAAGATGGACTGAATGCCCTCCTTTTCTGTGCTGTATCGTTCTACAATTCTTTCTTCCATTTCTTTCGAGTATAGCACCTGCACAATGGGTACTGGCTCTTCAAGGTTTCACAAAAAAAAAATCTAGCTTCATCCAAGGAATTTGCATTCAGGATTTAAAAAGGCCCAGAACACTGATATCTAGTCACATAAAGGTTCAGCAAGGTCTCTTGACTATATTTCAGATTTTCACAATGGAATCAGTGAAGAAATAGTCTAAACTCAGACAAATGGCAGATGTGTGTAGACTGTGAATGCTGCAAAAGGGACATTAGGCATCAGCATTGATCTTTACCTGGAGTGGAATAACTATCATGAAGATTTTCTTGTCTTTGTCTGAAAGAATGTGTTTAACGAAAGCCCAGCCAGTTCCTATCAGTGCTATCGTGATGAACAAGAGAGCACCTTTCAACCTATAGAAGGAAAAAAGGAACAGCATAAAGCATTAGTAAAGAGGAAAGGACAGTCAGTCACAAAGACATTTTCCGCAGATGGAAACTATATCTTTGTGGCAGTAAGAGTTACAGCTGTCACTGCAAAATTAATCAGAAATGGTGCTCTTCACTTAATTAGATACCCAGAGTTCAAACCATTTGACTTATAAATGACTTACCAAATGGAGTGCTTTAATGCAGTCGTCTCTTATTAAATAGGAAATGGTGGATTACTCAAACACTCAAGTAATCAAGTTGAGGGGTTCACAAAATGCTAACCCGAAAGAGCTAAGCTCAAAGATTCATAACCTATTATCTGCATTTCAGTCTAAATTATTCCAAGGTGCTGCTCACATCCCAAATCCTGCGAAGGAGGAGGGTTAGTGATCTGCTCTCACACCTCCACCAATGTTATCTCTGAAACTGGCTGCAAGAATACATGCGAGAGCATTCCAGGTCAGCTGGTGCAACTTAAATTCAATTAATAAATCTGGAATACAAAGCTAGCCTCAGTAATGGCGAGCATGAAACTATTACTGATTATTATAAAAATCCATCTGGTTCACTAATGTCCCGAGCACAGCACAAACAGTACATAAGATTAAATGGATGTGATACTTTAAAAAATCAGCTCCTATGTCATGATATGGTTTTCCCCAGCTATTTTAGTGGTCTATTACCAAGATATATGTGTTAGACTGCTAAGGTAAAGCAGGGGGAACTTTGCTCTGTGTCTAGCTATAGTTGAGTTCCATTCCCCTAGCACTCCTCACTTTGAAGAGTACTAAAGGACTAAAAGGAGCTCACTATCCTTAATAAGTGCAAATGACAACAAAGTTACATTAAGTAAAATTTACAGCACACTTCTTATTGCCGCTCATATCTCTTACAACTCTGCTTCACAATGGTTAGCTGCATCCTGGCAATAGGTACTTTGTGCACAACACTCACAGCAGTTTTGTCACATAAAACTACTGCTTAAGGCCATAAGGGAGCAGAAAAATGCTCTAAACCCAGAAGGAAAAAATGAAATGCTAGAAATACAGAGTGCCAGAAAAGATAAACAATTAATATGCCATGTGTAGACTTTTTTGTCAGAACTCATCAGAGCAGATGAAGAGTCAATACATGAAATGTTTATCTTTCTTCTTTCAGATGTTGTAGGATTTGCTGTGAACTTACAATTTTTTTTACGCTGCTTTAAATTAATTGCTTCTACCCTTCATCAAGATATATTTTTATTTACATCCATTGGTGCATAACTGGAGAGATAAATAAAATTTAAGATAATTTAATAAAAACTATTTTTCTCCTTTAGGTCTCCCTGCTGCCGAGAGAGTATGACCTGCTCTCAGGCCTCGGTCAACATGTTTACCAAGCTTGCCTCAAGGAGGAGCACGTGAACACTCGAGCAATGGTGCTGCTAAATGATCCAGTGAGCAAGCAACTCCATTAGCCTTCGCTTGACATTTCTCCATTCTGGAGAGGAAAATGTACAAAATATAGTGCATGCGGATTCACATACTGAGACCCACTCGATTTCTTATGACCCACATTCCACAGTTCCATGATGCGCTATTTGATCATCTTGGTGCACACTTAATAGTCTGTGAATAGCTGTGATCCTTTAATTGTTCCTTCCCCACCACAATTTTTTTTTGTAATTTTTTTTTAGTCATTTGTTTTAGAAACACCTTTGGGCTCGACAACTTTCAAAAAATATCCCATTGGTAAAGGCTCAACACGATAGACTACTTACAAGTGAGTTATGTAGTACACCACAGCCCAACCTTCAATGGGGTAACCCTGAGTTGAAATAAAGTGATAATCAATCTGTTTTGAGAGAAAAAAAAAGGAGCATTAATGTCACTTGATTGATGATCTATGGAAGAAGTACAAATTGATTTTATGGGAGTGATTTCTCTGGAATATCTCCACACATCCTGCCTCCCACTCACTGTTAACCTCAGCATTCTTGGTGGAGATGGTGGGTCTCAGCCCTCAGTTATTGCTTCTGGGAGCTGGTTGTGAGGAACAGCAGCAGAATAGTTCCCTCTCTGTCATGTGGAGATACCTAGCCCCAGATCTACTGTTAAAAATTATCTATGGCTCCATGTCTTCTTGAATTCTGGTTTATAATAGAAATGTTGAAAATTCATAATGAATCATTTCTGCAGAGGTTACATGATGGAATTTGCACAGGCTATGTTATAAAAGTCACATATTGATCTGGAGATTTAGTACTTTTAGGGTTGATGAAGTTTCATTCTAAATTGAACAATGCCCTCAATAATTGCTTAACTAAGCCTATCTATTTGTCTTGCACCATAACCAAACACTGCATACATTGTCAGTAACAAAGTAATCTCATTAGTCAGCTACAGCTCTTGGGTACTAATGACGGTGAACAGACGATGACGACAAATAAACAATCAGGTCAAGGTTGTATCACTGAAGAAAGCACACAAATACTTGAATTTCTTTTGCAGAAGAATGTACACAGATACAATGCCTTCTGTTAATTTAGGGTGCCTGCTGCCACATAATCTGACCCCATCCCACCCCACCATACTTCAGATCTAAGTACTGCACTTCAGCTGGGGAAGATGTTGTGGTCTTCAATAAAATTGCTGAAGTTCCTTCCCACTGAGCCAACATGGACAAATAGTACTCAAGGTTTTGTCTTTCTTTCTCTCTGAACAGCAATCACCCCCAGCCCCCACCACACTCCCCGACAAAGGCTCCAGATACTCTCTCCAGGAACCAACCAACGTGAGTTTTAAAGAAGAATCACATTGGACTCGAAACATTAACTCTGTTTCTCTCTCCACAGATGCTGCCAGACCTGCTGAGTGTTTCCTATTTTATGTTTTCATTTCAGATTTCCATCATCTGCAGTATTTTGCTTTTATATTGGCATTATGGAGACTGATGCTCAAACACTAATCTCTGATGCATGACTGCTGCTCTCGTGATTTTACCTTATGTGTCTTTGGCCCTGACAGAATCCCACTGGTGGCCCAACAGAGGTGGAGCCTTTCAGTTGCCTTTTGGTGGCATCTCTCAGGATTTTAAACAAAAGCAATGTTTGAGATGTGAAAATTGCATTATTTACATCAAACAGCATTTTTGCCAGCAAGGAGTGTGAACTGGGTTTTATATGGGTTTTAGTACTGATACGGCTGGTCATTTAAATGTGACACAAAACAAAATTGGTCGTGTTCTGTTAAGGGGGATCAAATGTAATAATAACAACAGGGAAAGGGGGTAAATACTTTTGTTTAAAACCATGCAGTTATTAAAAGTGATTTTCCTTTGTACTTTGACATTCATACATTTGTTACAGTAGAAAAATTGTGATTATGCATCATTGATGTTGGTGCTACAAAACTCGAGAGCTGTACCTGTATTTGTGCAGTGTGCTCATTCTAAAATGCTAATCATTTAATCCCCATGCGCTCTGAAATGCTTAATTGTCCCATCATCAAACCACAGGAGCAAAACAGTGAAAGAAACTCGGCCCACCTCCCCATTCCACTCACAAAACCATCTATCTGAGGATATCAGTGAAAACAAGCAAACATCATCGCCAGTGCTTTTGTTCAAACCGACAGCCCTGATTTTTTTTCTTTATTCTTTCATGGGATGTGGCAAGGCCAGCAATTGTTGCTCAAACCCTAATTGTCCTTGAACTGAGTGGCCTAGCAGTTAAGAGTCAACCACATTGCTGTGGGTCTGGAGTCACATATAGGCTGGACCAGGTAAGGATAGAAGATTTCTTTCCCTAAAGGACATTAGTGAACCAGATGGGTTTTTACGACAATCGATGATAATTTCATGCTCACCAGCTGCCATGGTGAGATTTGAATCCATGTCCCCAGAGCATTAGGCTGGGCCTCTGGATTGCTAGGCCGCATTACCACAACACCACCATCTCCCTTAGGGTTAATAGTAAGCCAGCTTATTATGTTGTTGGCAGCGCCAGCAATCATCACTCAGGATATTGTTTCTGAAAAGTACTTAATGAGAACAATGCTGTATCAGTTTGATGATGGGACAATTAAGCATTTCAGAGTGCAGGGGATTAAATGATTAGCATTTTAGAATGAGCACACTGAACAAATACAGATACAGCTCTCCAGTTTTGTAACACCAACATCAGTGATACATATCCACAATTTTTCTATTGTAGCAAATGTATGAATGTCAAAGTACAAAGGAAAATCACTTTTAATATTTGCATGGTTTTAGACAAAGGTATTTTCCCCCCCTTTCCCCGTTAGAATTACATTTGATCCCCCTAAACAGAACTAGGCCAATTTTGTATCAGTACCAAAACCCTGAAAAATAATTCGAAAAGAATATAATATGGATTAGGTAGCACAGCCTCAACCAGTATGTTTTAGAGTCAGGAGCTATGACAGATATTCCAGCGCACTTTCTCCTGATTCAAGGCAGTAGCTTGGGAATTAGCATACTGCGGCTGAATGGGAATGAAGAACTGTCCCACCTCAAATTAGAATAAAATAGTATTCTTCCTGGTACAAGTATGATGAAACCAAACACTAAAAGAATGGATTTTTTTCATAAATAGCAAGTAAATTTTAAAAACCTTACTTTAGCAGATTCAAGCATGGAGTACTGATGGGAAACTACAGGCCAGTTAGTTTAACATCTGTCATAGGGAAAATGTTAGAAGCTATTATTAAAGAAGTTATAGCAGGGAACTTGGATAAGCTTATGGTCATCAGGCAGAGTCAACATGGTTTTGTGAAAGGGAAATCGTGTTTAACCAACTTATTGAAGTTCTTTGAGGAAGTAACATGTGCTGTGGGTAAAGGGGGACCGGTAGATGTAACCGTACTTAGATTTCCAGAAGGCATTTGATAAAGTGTCACATCAAAGGTTATTGCGGAAAATAAAAGCTCATGGTGTAGGGGGTCACATACTGGCATGAATAGAAGATTGGATGGCTAACAGGAAGCAAAGAGTAGTCATAAATGGGTCTTTTTCAGGTTGGCAAGATGTAACGAGTGGCACAGGGATCAGAGTTGGGACCTCAACTGTTCACAATTTATATAAATGACTTGGATAAAGGGATTGAAGGGATGGTTGCCAAATTTGCTGATGACACAAATATAGGTAGTAAAGTAAGTTGTAAGTAAATAGAGGACATAAAGAGACTATAAATGATAGAGATAGATGAGTTAAGTGAGTGGGCAAAGATCTGGCAAATGGAGTATAATGTGGGAAATGTGAAATTACCCATTTTAGCAGGAAGAATAAAACAGAAGCATTTATGTAAATCATGAGAGGTTGAAGAGCTCTGAGGTGCAGAGGGATCTGGGTGTCCTAGTGCATGAATCACAAAAGGCTAGTGTGCAAGCATCACAGAATCGCAGAATTGTTACGGTGTAGAAGGAGGCCATTCAGCCCATCATGTCTGCACTGGCTCTCTGAGCATTTTAACAGTGGCAATCTCCTGCCTTTTCCTCGTAACCCTGCACATTGTTTCTATTTAGATAATCATCCAATGCCCTCTTGAATACCTCAATTGAGCCTGCCTCCACCACACTTCCAGGCATTGCATTCCAAACCCTAACGACTCACTTTGTGAAAAAGTTTTTTCTCACCTCACATTTGCTTCTTTTGTAAAACACTTTAAAACTGTGCTCTCTGATTTGTTTATGAGCAGGAACACTTTCTCCATATCTCCTCTCTCTAGGCCCCTCATTATTTTGAAAACTTCCATCAAGTCTCCTCTCAGCCTTCTCCTCTCCAAGGAAAACAGTCCCAACTTCTCCAATCTTTCCTGATAACTCAAGTGTCTCATCCCTGGAGCCATTCTCATAAACCTTTTCTGCACTCTCTCCAACATGTTCACATCCTTCCTATAGTGTGGCATACAAAAGTGGGGAGGTTAAGCTTCAGTTGTACAGGGCACTAGTGAGGCCACATTTGGACTATTTTGTATAGTATTGATCACCTTATTTAAGGAAGGACGTAAATGCGTTGGAAACAGTTCAGAGACAGTTTACCAGACCAATACCTGGAATGGATGGGTTGTCTTGTGAGGAAAGATTGGATAGACTAGGCATGTATCTGCTGGAGTTCAGAAGAGTAAGAGGCAACTTGATTGAAACATATGAGATCCTGAGGGGTCTTGACAGGGTGGATGTGAAGAGGATGTTTCCTCTTGTGGGAGAAGCTAGTACTAGGAGCCACTGTTTAAAAATAAGGAGTCACCCATTTAAAACAAAGATGAGGCGAAATTTTTTCACTCAGAGGGTCTTGAGTCTTTGGAACTCTCTTCCTGAAAAGGTGGTGAAATCAGAGTCTTTGAATGTTTCTAAGGCAGAGGTGGATAGATTCATGGTAAGCAAGGGGGTGATAAGTTATTGGCGGTAGGTGGGATTGCAGGTTTTAGGTTACTATCTGATCAGACATGATCTTATTAAATGGTGGAGCAGGCTCGAGGGCTGAATGGTCTACTCCTGCTCCTTGTTTGTATTTTCATATTCAGTGTTAACAGATTTACAAATTGAGGAAAGAGACCCAATCCCATTCAGCACTTAATCTTAGCTCTATCAATGTAAATGAGCTGAGTGTAGTGGGGGAGGGTGAGAGAGGAGGACACATTTGGTAAGTCCACAGCACCTACTGCGAGCCAGCTATTGGGGGCATGAGGCTACCTGAGGGGCAGAACAGAAGTCTATGAAGCCAGATGGAATGGAGCAAGAAAATCTTATCCAAACGTCTCTCTTAGAAACAGCCACAAAATAATTAGCAGCTCCAACTTAATGTCAACAAATGTAGCTCTGGCTAAAATCCATAAACTCTATACGAATCAAACTTGGGACATTGAATACATAAGCCATACAGACCATATTGAATACATAAGCCATACAGACCAGCAATGGAAAAACTTGCTGAGGCAACAGGGGAGCCCCAAACATCAATTTAAACCCATCTCCTCCCTGTGTCTATATTTTTAAGGTTTTCATATACCCATCTATACCATTTCCCAACAAAGAGAGGAAAGTAACATCATGCAATCACTGCTGGGCAACAGGCTGACTGGATGTGCTGGATAACAGTAGATGTCAATTTTTCCTTCCAAGGAAGCAACTTAATTACAAGTCAGTGCAGTATTTTAATTTCTCAAGCCCCCTCATCCTCCTCTTTGATCACGATCGAGAACTTGGTCACTACAGGTTTTTTTTATTCCTATGGCTGGGGAAGCAGTTATAGTTTGATGTTGAGGTTAATGATCAATTCAATGGCTTCAGGTGACATAGTATGAATGGTTACTATGCTACCAAGAATGGATCACTTGTGGCAGAAGTTTAATATGTGGGTGATGGTCTGACTTGGATGGCCACAATCATAACTTGAGCTGTTCTCATATTCCACGCATGGAGCGAGTGGCCACCTCTTCCCTGGCCCATCATCAAGCAGTGGAGGGTTGCCCAGATTTTCCGTGGAAGAGTGAAACCTGGGACTTCACCATTTGGGTCAGTTACCAGGTTGCGGTTGGTGATGTTTACAGTCAACCAGGAGGTGCACTATCGAGAGGTGGGGTTGTCATCAGTTTGTAGGATGTGGAGTGTGTTTGACTAGGGTCTATGGGAGTCCAGAGGGTGCATGGGGTTTTTTTTTAGATCCTATATCAATGGGAGTGCTTTGTTAGCTCTCAGCTGGTGGTATTCTTTGAGGAGGATGTTTTCTCTGCAGACATCAGAGGTTCAATATTTGCCAGCTTAGGAAGCCACTCAAGCTGTGCTAGTCTCAACATCCTAGAAATAATCCTGATGGTTTCCCATAGGTGAACATCCACCACATTTGTATAGTGGATCCTGAGCCAGGTTGAGAAGCAGTGTTCTGTTGTTGGGTAGACCAGGGTGTTACAATCACAGCAGATGTCATTTGCTGAGCAAGCCAGGTCCCAGAGGGAAACCTGTCTTACTGATCATCAATCTTGTTTTTCTGTAATTTGAAAACGAGGAGGAAAAGCTGCTGACCCAAAAAAATTAAACTCCAGTAATACCTTTAGGATTTTAAACATTAAAAGATTTATTAAAAAGAAAAAGAACTTAAGCACATAACATTAAAGTTACACAGTTAAAACAGTCTTACAGAACAAATCCCAAAAAACTCACTTGGCTAAAACACACAAGTAAACAACCTTCTTGACAACAACTCCCTTATAGATTTTAACTATAAAAATCCAGTAATATTACCCTAGGCAAAGAATTGACACTTTAACAAAGGTATACCACACAACTCCTCAAACACTTCCACTGGAAATCCAAAAGAAAGGTTTAGAAACAGACTGCTTTCTGAAAACAAAGACTTTTCTGGCTTGAACTGGATGGCTGCTTCAAATTCATTACTTTCGCACCTCTTCAGCACACAGATCTGGTCTCAGGATATTTACCCCACACAGCCACTCACTCAGCTAAACATCTTTCCTTAAATATCTTTTTCCCCTTTCATCTCAAATTCCTCTGCAGCTCTTTGAACTCAACAGATTTTTATGTTTGGAGAAGTTATGTTCTCCTATTGCTTCTACTTTCGGGTCAATAAAATTTAATATACCTTCTCCTGTTTACTTATGAAACCTTTGTAAGTTGTAAAAGTTCCTTGTCACTTCTAACGTTCCCTTTGAAATTCAACAGCTGAAAAATCAAGTCTCTACTTATCCCATAATGCAAATTTTAAATCTAACCTATTTACTTGAGAATCCAACCTCACAGTAACCTCTCATTATGGATCCAACACCTTTACCCTTTTATCTTGCAGTTCTCACAGGCATGGCATCTTTATTAACCTCTCCTAGTTTAATTAATCATAGACACACTCACAGCCTTCTTTACAGAATACCACCCAAAAATATTAAAAAGAATCCATCATCAGAAGGTTGACTGAAGCAGAAGGTAGTGTGTTGGCTCTGCTGTCTCAGGCAGTACCCGCCAGTTTTGGTATGAGATTCACTCTTGTCTTGACTTCGGCTCCAGTGTTCTTGAGGTGTTGCCGGTAGGTCAATGCATGGTCAAGGATGATGCCAAGATATTTCGGCATTGGGTCATGGGTGAGTTGCCAGTCACAGAACTGGACGTGAAATTCTTCCCTGTCTTTCAAGATGATCAAGTGGAAGGCTGAAACGACAGTCTTGGCTGAAGTCTCCATTTGTTTGGTTGCAGTCTCCATTTTCTGAAGTAGACTTCTAGAGAACACTGATTCTCAGTGAGTGTTTTCGCAATGTCCTGGAGTTCTTTAGCCTGAAAAGCCAGGACCAAGTCGTCAGCAAACGTAAAGAGCCATTACTTTGTGGGGGGTGGGGGAGCAGTCACTGTATATATGTTGAAAAGAGCTGATATGAAGACTGATCCCTGTGGGACCCTGTTGTTGGTGGATTTGGTGGTTGATTTGATCTCCAAGGTTGGAGGAACCTTCACATGGTCCTCCTGTTAAAGTAAGTTAATGTTGTCAAGGAGGCACCGAACCCCAGCCACCAGGCTCCCAGTCCAAGCAGTAAAGCACACTGGAAAATGGATTCTCTCAGGGACAACAAAGTCACTATTGTTATGATCCCAGTTGATGTTAAAACTGGACAAGTCAGATCCCAGAGTGAAACCTGGCTTGGTAGGTCCTAACTTTGTTTTTTTTTAAGAAACAGTGGAGGTCAGTTACATATTCACAAAAATCTGCCAGTATACTATTAACACAAAGAATAAAATGTTTATTAAACAAGAAAAATGAACTATATTATGCTAGACAGAAAGATTGGAAAGATTTCAATAGATATCAGAAAATGATACCAACTCACACTATTCCTTTTAGCCCAGCGACCCTTACAGACACAAAACCCCAGTGAAGATTTATTACTGTCTCAACACCAAGGTTTCTTGCTTGGGCTAGCTCATTTCAAACAACTTTCTTCTGGTAGACTTCTGAACATTCACTAGATGCTTTTTTCAGCTGGTATCTCTCCCTGAGACACACAAAAATTGCAATCCAAACTCATTATTACTTCAACTTCAGAGCAAATACATCAGTTCCCTAAACACAGTTCCACAGCAGGCTTGCAGAATTTCTTATTAGAGAGATTAGATCTTCTGCCTGCACTCTTTGGTATATACACCAAACTACACTAACTGACCACCATTCTGTTTCCTTGTCTCTGTGTGTCTCTGGACCCCTGTTGCTAGGCAATAGCACAGTTTTTTCTACTTTATCTTTTTAACTTCACTAAGTTGGTAACCCACCTCTTCACGTCAAGAGTTGTAAAACCTCATTAAAAATGCACATATACAAACAGGGCCCCAGACTTCAAGGCATCCAGCTCACAAAAACCTCTAAATGAAACTAAAACCAGGTTTCACCTTTCTTAACAGCCAAATACAAAATATAAATTAAACTTAAAGCTATACATTGTTCCTAACACTATAGATAAATCAGAGGGATTGCCCAAGTGCGACACTCCACTTCACAGGACACTGCTATCACAATAATATTAATACACCAGTGTACTATTCAACCACACGGAGCCTGTTAAATAGGCTGATCTTAAACAATTCATAAACTGACTTTGTTACAAGGCGTTGTGATGATTGTTCTTGTCATAAAAATGCTGAAATGATATTCAGGTCACTTACAGCATGGAAAACGAGAGAGAGGGATTTGGTGAATGCAAGCGCCCCCATCAGCCAATGGATCTTAAACACATCGTTGCTAAGGAGAAAAGAATTCAAGTGGTAAATATGCTGATCACATTGTCCATTTTATTACATGATGGATGGAATTTAAGGCAAATCTTAATCATTACATTTTCACTTTCCCTATATATATATGAGCGTAAATTGCAAGCAGGAATGAGTTGGATTCTGTATTATTTTAAAATAATAAAATGTGGGAAAATTACAATCTGATCACTTCAGACTTCTGATCTACAGTGGCCTCACCTTTAAGTACTAGTAGGGAAAATGTTCCTACCTCAATCATGTATATAGCTTGGATTTTTTTTTCTCCTTTTAATATTTATTCCCTTCCCATATTCTGTTCCTTTCATCAAGACCCTAATTTCTTGCAAAAGGACAATTTAACTGCTGCAAATTGCCCTCTAATACCTCAACCACTGTTCATGGGTGGACCCAGACAGTGTGTATTGATATTTTGTTCAAACAAGGGAGCATCAGAGCCAAACCTGATCCAATCACAAGCACTGTACCACAGGAATCAAAGGCTAGTAACCAGCAGTGAAAATCCTGATTCAGCTTTCTTCTCCTCAGCCCAGGGAATATAGGATCCTTACTGGTAAAAAGGTAAAATCATCCATCAATCTCAGATCTAAGATCCAGTGTGAAAATGCTCTGGTCTATGTGGTTTAGCACAGAACCATAATGTATTTACCTACTGAGGCTACAAAACATGTTGCATAATGTTATTGAAATTCAGACTAGCAACAGAGCAAGCTAATGGAATCGGGTCACAGTGTTTGAATGAGAAAGTTTAGTGAGGTGTTATGTTTATGGCTCTTGTACAAATCCAGACTTATCTCTAGATGTTCTTTAATACTTGTTAAACTACTATGAAAAAGTCCCAGGAGCCAGGCACCTTACCAGGAACACCTACAACTTAAACCACAGAGCTTTGGATATTTTCATGTAATCTTAACAACTAATTTAGTGAAGGTGCAAGCTAAAAATGTGATGTTGTCTCTTGTAATTCAGTAAATTTTAGGCATGAATTTACTGTGTTATGCACGATCACTTGAATTGTGAAAACCATCTAGTGACACACTGAAAAGGCACTTAGAGCTGTGTATTAACAGGGTGAAGAACGACTGAATAAAGTCTGCCATTAACAATGGTAATAATGAGAGCAATTTGAGCTGATGAACTATTAACAACACATAAACCAGTGCGTTACTGGCTTAAATCGGATTATTTTACAGTTTGTTGAAATCAATATTTTAGCTAAACCCAGTAATAACACCAAAACTGCAGATAATCACCAGGGTCATTGGCTTACAATAACCAAGGAAGTTAAATTCTGTTTTTATTGTGGGATGAGTATTATGTTTTGAGATCATATTCCACAACTCTATCCATTTTTACATAACAACTACAAACATTGATCATCACTTCAACAAGCAGAAACACGCCTCCTCTCCACCCCAGCAACACTTTACAATTAACATCTACCAGTGTAGGAGGTTTTTGTACGTTAAATAAAAAAAAACCTAAGAAAATTTCAAAAGAGAATGATTTATTAAACATGCATAAAAATCTAACACGGAAATTAGATCGAAAATGTCATAGATGGCTGGAATCTATGAACACAGAAGTATTCCAACTGTGGATGTTGCTCCGTAAAATTCATATGTCATTAGCGCATTGCAGACCCTGTCCTCCAGGGTAATAACTATTTGCACTGTACCTGCGTTTCCGGAGGATGTAAACCCAGACAACTCCAGCCAGGAAGAAGAAGAAAGCCATGGAGATGTAGAGTTTGGGGAGGGGGATCTCTCCTGCAGACAAATAACTGCCAGGGTTCTGTTCCACTATTGTAATCTAGAAGAAAATCACACAAGACCAGAAATTTGAGGGAGCAAAATACTATACCGTGTACTTTCTTCTTCATCCTTCTTCAGACATGAATGGTTTAAGGTGCAGTGGAGGCAATTAGGGAGAAAGTCCATAACAGTCTTATTGGGACTAAACTAGTCGTTTCTGGTTCATTAATTGCTACAGCAATAAGTTTCCCAATGAAGGGGTAGGTCATCAGTGAGCTGAAGTCCTCCTGATGAAGGGGACCCACACGGAAATGCACCTGTTGTTTTGCAAATTTCCAGGCCGTACCTTGCGGTCAGCAGCAAAGCGGAGGTGTACGCCGCTCACTGTGTTCAAAATTATGTGCCGACCTTTCTCATAGGCCGCAGCGGGAATTTGCTCTCCTGGCTGCTGTGTGGATCTATCAGTGAGGTGAGTAAGGAGGCCTGGCGGCAAGGTGCAATTCCTGCAAAGCCACGCCCTCTTTTAACACTGCAAGCTAAAGAAACTCTCCTGGAGATCTGCCTTCAGCTTAATGACAGGCAACTGTGCGCAATGATTTGAAATGTTTTCCTTAATCAACTTTTAATTCTAGCTCCCCAAAACACACTCCCTGCCATCTCTGGCTCTGCTCACCATCCTCACCCCTTCCCCCACTGCACCAACCCCCGGCTCTTCTCCGACATTGGCAATCACATTTACCTTCAATCCCTGCCACTCAATTGGCTGAAAAAACAACTATCAGAGCCAGGGTACAGACAATCAAAAAACAGTTAATCAAATCAGCTGGGATTAAGGAGCTGGGGGTGTGGGAGTATTTTGACACTCGAGCTGATTTAAAGGGCTTCTCTCTGAGCAGGCTGCACACTAGTTAGGAGCAGCCCTAAATAAATAATTGTAAATACCAGTGCAATTCCAGGGCAATCAGCCCAAGTCCCCAACTGATAGGTCACGGCAGAGGCCATTGCCCTTGCTGGCAAACTGCTTAAGTAAGTTAGTGTTTGCTGCTGTAGGAATTGCAAGATCTGGGCCCCACTTTCTAACTGACCTCACCCACCCCTTGCCAAGCATGGTGACTTGGCCACTCAGTCAATCATCTTCAACTTGGGTAAACTGTAAAACCCCTGCAGATACCATTTGTTCTGCTTATAGCTCCTTCAACCTGCTCTTCATCACCGTTAGGTCCATACTGTTAAGTATGGATTCACAGTGCTTGTTTTAAAGGGAGCTGGATGAGTTCCTAAGACTCAGGATATCTCCAGTTATAGATGATAGTTGGGAGAGGCAGCGGGGCAGGGTCGCTATAATTATTGACATCAGAGGCTGCAGTCTTCTAGAGTTTGTCCAATTGCTTCAGGGGGAGTTAAGAGTGCTATCACTGAGCCATGGCTAACGTCTATATAATGCACATTACCCTGTTGCTCAGCTGGATCCGTCCCTTTCCAAGGGCTAGCTGTTACAGTAATCAGGTTTTAATTGCTATTTGATGGCATAACTTTGCAATACTGTTAAGTTTCAAGCTCTGGGTCAATTAACGACTCCTTTTAAATAAAAATGATTGTTTTGCACCTATAACAAAATATAACATCTGGTGTGTGATGAATGTTCGATATTTTTAGTTAGGTTTTCCTCAAAACTTATCATTTAAATCTTGCAGCCTCCAGAGTGGTGTCACACTCAAGAGTAGAGAAATTTCTGCAATATCAATAACGAAGCAAAGGCAACAGCCTCAAGGCAACTAATGGTTACTGTGTTTTGTAACAAGCGTTAATGGCGGAGAAGAAAAATTCAAAGTGCAGTTCAACAATATTGTTACATGTGCCTGAGCTCATATCCCAGCAGAGCAGGGGATTTGGGAGATTTTTTTGACTGAATGAAAACAGAAGTGATGTGAAACTTGAAGACGACGATGACACAAATGTTGGAAATCTAACACAAAAATATAAAATGCTGTAAAAACTAAAGAGGACAGTCAGCATCTCAAAGCTAAACCAAGTTAACATTTCAGACAAGTCCCAATAGTTTACAGCAGAAATATAAATCTTTTTCTCTCTGGTGCTGATCAACGTACCATGCATTCCAGCATTTCCTGTTTTTATATTTAATAAATTTAGTTTCAAATTTGCATTTAAAGCTTTCACAATTGCTTTAAAAAGGATAACTGCTCTAAACTAATATTGCTGACTTGCTTAAATGTCCCTAATAGCTCTTTTGCTCCATAAAGAGTAATGATGCCTTCCTTGTACTCACATCCATATCAAAGCGGAAAGACTGCAGAGATGGCTTTTTGTCAGTGTAGCAGTTATGGAAGTACAGACTGTAAAGTCCCTGTTCCTCCTCAGTATTAATGGTAAGTGAGAACTGCAGAGAGAAAAACACATGTTTAGACAATTTGTCAATTAGAGTAAGTCAGTGCAAACATTATCTAAAACATAAAGGATCAACTCGTAAATCCTACTTACCGTGAATGAATAGGATGCATTTTTTTCCTTCAGTAGAACAGTTTTAGCCTAAAATAAAAACACAAATTATTCTTTTGCTGCTTTTGTTCCCCACATTAATGTCCAATGATCCTCACTCTGCAGTGACCTGTTCCTCCTGGCGCCTGCAACACTCTGAAAGCAGCGACTTGTGTTGTAGCAGTTGCTCTCCAGTAGCTCAATTAAATAATACTAACCCGATCAGAAAGCATCCATTTTCTTATCTACACCGCTCTCTCTTCCCTGCCTACCCAGACTTCCCATTCTTTATAGTTAGGGATTATGTACAGCATTGAGTTTCCAGCTTTAGGGAATATAATAATAACCTTTATTTTGCTTCCTCTACTGTTGTTTGTTAGAAATGTCAATTATGACTCCTCGACTGTACAGCTATTCCAGAACTTGTGCTCTGGTTGAATACTGCACATCTCAAACATAAGAACATAAGAAACAGGAACAGGAGTAGACCATTCGGCCCCTCGAGCCTGCTCCACCATTCAATAAGATCATGGCTGATCTTCTTGTGTTTCGATTTCCACATTCCCATCTAACCCTGATGACCTTTGATACCCTTGCCTAAAAGAATCTATCTACTTTTGCCTTAAAAATATTCAAATGCCTCACCTCCACCGCCTTCTAAGCAAGAATTCCAAAGTCACACAACCCTCAGAGAAAGAATTTCTCATCTCTGTCCTAATAGGGCGACCCCTAATTTTAAAACAGTGTCCCCTAGTTCTGGACGCACTCACAAGACTCACCTTCGATGTCAACCTTGTCAAGGCTGTTCAGAATTCAATCAAATCACCCCTCACTCTTCTAAACTCCAGCATATAACACTCTACCTAATATTTCTTTAAAAGGAAATGCTTTGTATCGCAGTTTCCTAAGAAAGAGACCAGGCCTTCATCTTTAAAAGAAAAAGACTTGCATTTATAGCAACCAAAATAAAAACAGTACAGAAAAAAATACTGTACATTTACTGACCTTTGGTTCAGCAGCACGTTTTACAGATTTTGGCTTTGCTGTGGGGAAAAATAAATGTGTCTTTAGCATAAAATAGCAAGTGCTAATCTGTTCAGCTTTTGTTTTAAAAGAATCTTCATCCAGATTTTGCACACAACTTTTCAATAAAACAGGAATTTGACTTATTAAAACTCGCAGGCATAATACTCAACGCAATGGATACCATTGGTAATGTGCAGAATCAGAGCTGTGTCAATCCAGCGTTCCAAGAATTACATATTTTACTAGTTATTCCAATTATTAAATCAAATAAGTAATGAAAAATACTAAGTAGCCAAAATTTGCCTTTAATTTTATCTTTCCCACTTTAAGGCCCTTCAGTATGCAAGGTTACCAGCAGGATTAACAAGAAACTGACCCAAGACATTTGTTGCTATTTCCTCATCTTTGTTCCCATGTTCCACTTCTAGTGGTACACTAAGCATCAAAGTGCACTGCATCTAGGGAATGTGTTAATAGAAGAAGCTAAATAAAATGATTATATGCAAACCTACACAAAAGCTCCACTCTCTTTGGCAGGCCTCATCACAAACTAACTGGGCATACCCTACCACAACAGATGAAATATTGCCCTCAAGGTTAGAGGTGTGCTAAATCCAAGCACTGATCAAATTATCCCAACCTCAAACGTTACATAGTTCCCAACATGCACACAACAATGCAAACAGCTCTAAATGTGCTTCGGTATCCTGCTTTCAAACACTATTATAAAACCAAAGTGACTTCACAGTATGCGTATTGTTACATTCCAGCAACCCAGGCTGGTAAAGGATAGAACTGGAGCCAATCTTTACAAACTTTTGTAAGCATTTATTTATGAGTTACACATGACAAGTAAGCATCTCCTAACCCAAGAACCACACTTTCAGTCAATGTTTATAGGGCACAAGTGAATCCCCAGTTAATGCCACCATTTGCATATAATTAATATGCAATTAACATGTATGCTCTGTTTTAAAAAATATAAAAAGAATTTAAGTCTACAACAAAGCTTCAGCTCTTGGAATTACAAGTTATTTTGTCATTCTCGGCAACAGTTACCTTAAGCTTCCACAAACCATTATGTGTCTAAGAAATGTAGAATCAGAGGTGAGAAAAGACCATTTGGCCAAAAATATTGCTCCCTCTAATAATGATCTTCAATATTACATTGCCAGAAACCCTAGAGCTTCTTCGAAAACTTGCAGGTTTGTTAGCCCTTTACTATTCCCCGGCTTGTGGGGAGGGAACAAGCAGGTGACCTATATTAGTTCTTTTTCAGGTCTCCTCTCTGTGTAATTACCAGACAGTGCATAAATGTATCTTGGGGGTGACGTGATTAACAACTTTCCTTCTTGCTCACGTTTACCAACTATTGGGGGAGCCAAAAATGAAAACATGCGTCAATTTCTCACCTTTCTGCGCTTCAAGCTGCTTCATGGTTTCATTCTTCTTCTGTGGTTCTGTTAAGTTCTCTGGTTCACTCTTTGGTTTCGCATCTGTCTTGCTGCTTTTGACCTTGGCTGGTTGGCTTTCTGCAGTCCCAACATCAGTGACCTTTGGCTGATTGATGCCAGATGTCAGGACTCTAACTCTGTGAAGCAATAACAGGTGGAAGTGGAATATGAAGGAACAACCAAGGGGCCATTGGCTGAAGATTCCAATGGGAAATTTGTTTTTTTGATGTGTACTCACTGTAGTTTTGCAAAGTCAAAAAGGAAAAGTGTGACAGGTACATCAGTTGGAGGCTTTTTCTTCAAAAAGCAAAAATCAATATCTTCTTCCTATTAAAAAATCAGATCACTAGAGAATAAAGAACAGTTTTTATGTGGGTTGTTGTATACAGGTTGAAGAACTGCAATCCGGGGAAAGACTGCATTCACCAAAATGATCCTTGTGGGTCCAGCTTTCTGCAAGTTGAAATTCTTCACCTACACTTGCACTGAGCCTGACATGAGAATTCATGCAGAAGTCAAGCGTGAATCTAGCTGGGCCGCGTACCTCACTGGATGCTAACTATGTTAATTAGATACCAACTGTGGGAAGAAACTGATTCTTAGACCACCGCTTTAGACAGGATGAACTTCTGATTAGGCTTCCATGTGTGGCATGGAAAAGCTCACAAAGAGATCAATGAAGGTGGTCCTTCTGAATCTGGGGGAAAGATATATTGTTAGGGTTTAGCATCTTAGTGCAAGGGGTAATTCAGATTTTTGTTTTTACAAGTTTCAAGGGGAAGGAATGCATTGAACGCAAAATGTATTAATCAAAAGTGGTCCATTCAAAAGGTTGTGGCAAACAAGTCAAACCTCTTGTTCCAAAAACGAAACCTCTCCCCTCGTGGGTAAAAGTACTCTCTGTGTTGATTTGATGAATCTCAGTCAAGGCCACAGATGGGCTACTGCCAGTGGTTTCAGCGCCCCTTGCCTAAGGGAGGACAATATCCATTTGGGATTCCTGCTACTGCTAAATATCCAGTGGACCCTGGCCAAGAGTACATCTGTGTACATCAGAGGAGGACAGCTCAGCTGTGATACCTCAAAAATCCAATGACCTGTTTCCTCTCACATAAATCACATAGCAAGATTGGCCATTTGGGTACAATACAAGAGACTTGATGATGTTCTTGGAACTGTACAAAAAAAAGGGCGAAAAATTTAATTACAAATCCCATGCCAAAAAAGCTAACTTACCAGATAGGATGAGAAGCCATCATTCTTGGTTCTGTCCAAACTGAGCCCCAGCTGAGATGAATGCAAAGGAAAGAAATACATTAGTTAGTTATAGTTAAAGAAAGAAGGAAAGAAAGAAAATAAGGAAAGAAAAATGTGTGTTTATATCATGCTTTGCACACCTCAGAACATCCCAAAGTGCTTTGCAGCCAATGGATTACTTTTGAAGCTTTGACACTGTTGTTACGTAGACAAATGTAACAGCCCATTCAATAAAAAGCCAGGAGAACCAGGTCCAGTTGATCTGTTTTGGTGTTGGCTGAGGGATAAATTTTAACCAGGATATACAGTGAGCTCCTCAAATCCTTAGGACCATAAGATTATTTTTAATTAAATATTCACCTGAACATTCAGATGAGTTAAATATTTCAAAGTTAGAAAGATTTCTAATTTTAATTAAAATCTTTTGAACAATCTGGAATTCATCAATATTGAACATACCTTTTGCACATATATTTTTGGACACAAATGCAAGTCTTTTCTTTTATTGCATGTCAGAAAAATTCTATAAGCAAGCAAGAGCCTTAAATGTAGCTCTGTGGGGTGTACCTACACCACATGGACTGCAACGGTTCAAGAAGGCAGCTCACCTTCACCACCACCTTCTCAAGGGCAACTAGGGATGGGCAGGCAATAAACGCTGGCCTACCCAGTGATGCCCACATCCTGTGAAAGAATAAAATACATGCAGGTCTTTTCAGTCGTCTCGTGAGTGTAGAAGTACAGGCCAACCGGCAGAAAATTGGTAAAAGTAACAGAGCTAAGAATTAACAAAAGCAGCTAGCATTCTCACTCCTTGTCACAACTCTTGGTGGAAAGTGCAGCCACATGGAAATCAGGTGAGAACCAAATTGGCTTTAGTTGTGAAGCCTCCCAAAGGCAAACAGCTTACTGACATTCACCATAAAGGATTATACAAGGTCCATGCTTTCGAAGCACATCCTCTTTTCAAATTTAAGGATGGCACCAATCTCAAAAAGGACAAAGAATGTTTTAAGGGTACTCTGAAGGCCTCATTATTAAAGAGACAAATTGACATTGGTGTGTGGGAAGAGCTTGCCACAAACTGCCATGTGGTGGCCTCATCCAACAAGCCACAACACAGTTGGAAACTGACTACATAAACCCTGCTGTGGAGAAGTGACGAAAGGAGGAGAGAGAGCAGAACCCTGGGAAGAGCCCAAAACAAAAACAAAAACAAAAATACCTGGAAAAACTCAGCAGGTCTGGCAGCATCGGTGGAGAAGAGCACAGCCGACGTTTCGAGTCCTCATGACCCTTCAACCACCCACCCTATTGCCCACCTCAGGGGAACTCGTCTTCTCTGCAAAGACCTGTGGCTCCAGGGTTGGCCAGCTGTGTTACCTGAGGACACACAAATTCATGGAGCCTGGCAGACTTCATCCTCGTTTTTTGCGACTGACAACACCAAAGGTCAATAATGAGGATTGGCCATCAGGAATGTAGCAGCACTGAAGAAACAAATCAGAATTTTCAAGAGAGTTGGGGAGCTCTGGGGTCGACATACTGCTTTGCTTTCTTAGGATTGACATCCAATTATTTAGCATTTTAGAATATTTTCCTTCTGCTCTGGTTATCTCCTCAAGACACTGACACCCCGTGACATGGATGACAAGGCAATTAAGAATGTTGAATGCTAATCAAGGGATCTCAGTACATCCATCTAGAAAGGTCCAACATTCCTCCATTGCAGCATTTAATAAGTTCTTAAATTATTCCCAGGTTTCCACCTTCACGGCAATCTGGATGTTCATTGCATATATTTATCACTATGTGAAGAACTTCCTGATATCAGTGGTCTTTTCAAATTTTACTAGTTTGAATCTCTGTCCATTTGTTCTGCTCTCACAATTTAGATTAACACTCTGGATTTATCTTTCTTGTTGCATTCACGACCACGTATTTCTCTCTGTAAGATCATCTTGGAGATGTCTGTTTTCCAGTTCAAAAACTTCACGTTTCCCCCGAGTATTTCTTTCGAATTTACATCTTTCACACTAGGTCAGCCTTGAGGTTCTTTTCCGTCTCCAGCATTTGAATGTTTTCTTTAAGTGTCAGTGACTGGGGCTGGACACAATAATCAACCTGTAGCCTCGGCATGACTTCCTCTGACAGGTACCCAGCATATAGGCGTTATGCCATTGAACATCCCGTCAACATTCTTTCTTGACTGCTGGCCTGTATTAGGTGGACATGTCAAATATCAAGGATGCAAAGGCTCCTAGATTCGCTTTCAACTCCACTTGTGGTAATTTCAACACCAATTGAGAAGCTTAATTTCTCCCCTATGAGTAGCATTTAATAATATATTAGAGATCTGCCATTTTCCTCAATGCATGACTTGTCCAAGTCATTCAATAATTTCTAGCTGCCTCCTCCAAACCCACTGCCTCTCCTAGTTTACCATCTACAAATTTCACTGCCTCCTACTGAGGTTCAAATTATTGATACTCCAACAACACTCAAGAAGTTTGACACCATCCAGGACAAAGCAGCCCGTCTGATTGGCATCCCTTACTCAAACATTCACTCCCTCCACCACCGACGTACAGTGGCAGAAGTGTGTACCATCTGC
This sequence comes from Cetorhinus maximus, assembly GCF_964194155.1. Taxonomy (NCBI): domain Eukaryota; kingdom Metazoa; phylum Chordata; class Chondrichthyes; order Lamniformes; family Cetorhinidae; genus Cetorhinus; species Cetorhinus maximus. The sequence continues at coordinate 16,060,186 of NC_135888.1, read as the reverse complement.
AAGATGCACTGCAGAAACTTACCAAGGCTCCTTGGGCAGCACCTTCCAAACCCACAACCGCTACCATCTAGAAGGACAAGGGCAGCAGATGCCCAGAAGTTCCCCTCCAAGTCTCTCACCATCATCACTTGGAAATATATCGCCGTTCCTTCATTGTCACTGGGTCAAACACCACATGGACTGCAGCGGTTCAAGAAGGCAGCACACCACCACCTTCTGAAGGGCAATTACGGATAGGCAATAAATGCTGGCCTAGCCAGCGATGCCCATGTGCCATAAGTTAAATTTTAAGAAGTAGTGTCACTCTAAATCGACGTAAAATAATGAGTTTATAATTGCCCATATCTATTTTGCTAGCCCTTTTGAATATGGTGCCATCTACTTGCAGCTTTCCAAACCTCCCCATAATGATGTCAAAGTTTCACAAATATTCTCTTTGGTCTCTTTCAGCACTGAGACATATATCATCTACCCCAGCATTTATTAACTTTCAGTTTGTAAAGTCTGCATAGGACTTCCAGCTTTTTATTTATCAGTCAAAAATTATGCTTTGATGAATGTTTTTATTCATTCATTGGATGTGGGAATTGCTGGCAAGGTCAGTATTTATTGCCCAACTGCAACTGTCCTTGAGAAGGTGGAGGCAAGCCACCTTCTTGCCTGGCTACAGTCCATGTGATATAGGCACACCCACAGTGTTGATTGTGGGAGGCGTGCTGCTCATGCCTTTGCTAGTGAATGCTCGTAGGAATGCTCGTTCTTGTTGCAATGTTTTTGGTTCTGCAGATATACTTCTTTTCTGAGTCTCTCTTCACTCCTCTGACCACCTTACCAATTGTAGAATCATAGGATCATAAGATGATATAACACCATTTACCGATTCTTTGGAGTCATTCAATTAATCCCAATCCTCTGCACTTTCTTCATAGCCCCATAATATTTTTCGCTTTCAACAATTTATCTAACGCACTTTCCAACATTACAACTGGATTTGCTTCCACCTCCTTTTCTAGTGTATTCCAGATCACAACTCGCTGCGTCAAATTATTTTCCTCATGTTGTCTCTGATCCTTTTGCCTCTCACCTTAAATCGGAGTCCTCTAGTTACTGACCCCTCCCTTATTGGAAATAGTTTCTCCGTATTTAAACTTATTGACACCATTTACGACCTTGAACATCTCTATGAAGTCTGAGCTCTCACATCCCTCGAGCTATTCTAGTAAATCTGAACTGTTGTATCGTTTGTGTTGCACAAATGGAGAATATAAACTTTCCAGCTTAGACAAATATGAAAGAAAAATGAAGTTTGGGTGATTCAGGTTTACAGAGGATCATGTCATAATTTAAATAAAAATTAAACATCAAATTAATATGCAAATATGTTAGTTCCACGGTCTCACAGCTCCCCCTGGTGACACAATGGGCAGAATTTTCCCATTGGTGTGTGGGGGCAACACGTCCGCGCGTAAAATGACATTGGGCGAGTGTCCCGACGTCACCGTGCGCCATCGCAATATTTCGCTGGGTGGGTGCGCAATGATGTCCGACACACACCCGCCATTAATTAACGGGCCACTTAAGACCCTTGACTCACCAATTGATGCTGATTTTTCGACGCCCGTGCAACCTTCAGGTCGGCGCACGGGCAGGCGGGTGGGATACATTTGTATAAACCTCATCCACAGGCGGGATAAGAGGGTTCACTGGGGCCGCGAGTGTGCACTGTCAAGTATTTATTTATGAAAGTTTTTGCAACTTTCCTGTGTGATCTGCAGTACTTCAAAACGCATACCAGCTGCTTCAGGTCAGCACTCTGCAGTGAGTAATCTTTTCTGGGCCTGCAGGTTTCAGGAAGCCTTCCCTTCGTCTGGGAATGGGAGTTGAACTGTCCACTGGAGGCAGCTCCTCTGAGGAGGAAGGGAGGGCTAGAAGGGGGAGGAGGCCAAGAGTGCACATTCAGCCTCCAGGGGAGCCACCTTTGGGAGGACAGGCGCAGGCACAAGGGGCGCAGGGCCAAGAGGTAGTCCAAGGCTGATGGGGCCGCAGAAGACACCACTATCCTCCTGCCAGGGTATACAGGTGGCAAAGCTACCTCAATATGTCGGAGGTGCAGTGCCGAAGGAGGGTCCATCTCTCAAGGGAGACAGTCAACTATATCTGTCAGATGATTGGGCCTGAGATCTCCACTAACTGTGTGGGTGGACACCCCATGCCAGTGACTCTAAAGGTCACAGCTGCCTTCAACCTCTACGCCTCTGGCTCCTTCCAGGGCTCGGTGGGTGATCTTTGCGGTGTCTCCCAATCAGCTGTCCACACTTGTATCAAGCAGGTTACAGATGCTCTGTTCAGGCGTGCATTGACCTTCATCCACTACTGTTGGGACCAGGTAAGCCAGACACAGCGAGCCAGAGGCTTCGCAGCGATTGCTGGCTTCCCCCGTGTCCAGGGTGCTATAGACGGCACACATGTGGCCATCAAGGTGCCAGCAGGTGAGCCCGGTGCCTTTGTCAACAGGAAGGGCTTCCACTCCATGAACGTGCAGATAGTGTGTGACCACAGGATGCTGATTCTACAAGTCTGTGCAAGGTACCCAGGCAGCTCCCACGACACCTACATCCTCAGACACTCCCAGGTGCTGGGGCTCTTCAGTGCTCCAGCCCGACTGGATGGATGGCTGCTGGGTGACAAGGGCTATCCCCTCAGAAGGTGGCTCATGACGCCTCTCCGCCATCCAAGAATAGAAGCTGAGCAGCGGTACAATAGGAGCCACGGCTCCACAAGGGCTGTGGTGGAGAGAGCCAGCACTTCCGATGCCTGGACCACTGGGCACTGCAGTACCCCCCAGATCGTGTCTCGGTGATGGTGGTTGCATGCTGCACTCTCCACAATCGTGCACTGGAAAGGGGGGACGCAGTGGACAATGAAGACGTCAACGCAGTGTCTGCGGCTGCACACGATGAGTCGCAGTGAGTCCGAGGTTGAGCACGCACAGTGAAATGCTGAGGGGGTAGATGCTGACCCAGGCATACTCCAGGGAGGCAGGGACACCCAGGAGGCTTTAATCCAACGAACCTTCAGCTAGCACACAACAGACGGACCTCCAGGACAAGCCTGGGCTGTAGGCTCGATATTCGGCGCCCAAGTGCAAAATCTGCCAGGTTAGGAAGTCACTAAGGGCTTTGTTAATAAAGCTGAACGTCCAACAAAGCACTCATTACAGTTTTGGAAACCATACACATGCAGGAGAAAAGAGGCACCCTCAGCCATGGTGACATATCTGAATTTAACATGTCAAGCAAGCCAACTTATTCCAAAAAAAGAGAATAGTGTTACAAATCAAAACAAATCATAAGGACCTCATCTTGGGCCAACACAAAAGCACCAGTGAAAAACCCCTGGTGTGCCTAAGGTGCCTTATGTTTTCATTTCCGGGTGCTACGTCTTGGTGCTGCCCCATCACTGGGAATGGCATCTGAGACAGCCTGCTCACTCTGCTGTCCTGTTTGCCTCGATTACCTTGGCAGTCGTCCTCTGGCCCATGGAGCCTGTGCTGGCCGCGCCTGGGAGGGATCCGCCAGTTCCACAGCTGGCATCTCCCCAGTCGTCGCAGCCTCACCAGATGCTACGGTCACTGGGAGAGGGGCGGAGGAGCTGCTGCCCTCATCCGGAGCGTCCTGAGAGGTGCCCGCAGAGACAACAGGCAGCTGCTGTGCCAACGTGAGGTCACTTTAGACCTCCCTGCTCGCCGTGGATGGATTGGCACCAAGCTGGGAAATTTGGTGCCCAGACCATCTCCCACACTGACATTGACCAACTGAAGTCAATACCGATGTGAGGGCTTGCTGGTCAGAGCGCATCCCCAGGAAGCCCTGATGGGTCTCCTGGAGGAGCCTCTCCACCAGAGTTGCCACTCTCTCCATGGAGGACGCATGGCACTCGGACATGTGGCTCATTGCTTCAGTGATCATCCGGGTAGACTCCCCCACCACGTAGTCCAAGCCAAGCATAGCCTCATGTATCTCCCCCAGATGCTCCCGCACATCCGGCCGCATTTCCTGCCCCTGCTGCATTGCGGACGACTCCAGAGGCCCATCATCAGGCACCAACTGAGCATGTGGCTGGTCCCCTGCAGTCCTCCGACTGCTGGCGCCATGGGCACTCTCTGTCTCTGCTAGCTTCTCCAGCGACTGTGAAGTGCCTTCACCGTTGTGCCCCAGGACATTAGCCAATGTTCTAATCCCCATCGAGGTGCTAGTATCTGCGCTGGTGCCTGCCTGGCAGAGATGGTGTGATGCTGGTGAGACTTCAGGGCCCTCAGGTGTGAGAGGGGGTGGGGGGGGCCTCTGCTGCTCCTCCTCCTGGCCCTGCTCCGCTGATGCTGAAAGGAAGAACAAGGACATTGGATCAGTTAATGTGCAGACAATGACAATGTGCATCCCTGTCCCCCGGATCATTATGCACTCATCCTTCCATAAGCAACGGTCAAGCCATGTTGCAAAATTAAATCACTTAACATTCAGCACTGCTATGGTTGTTGGGAGAACAATGCTGACCTCACTGCTGGGTATACATACCTGGCCGTGGCACCCCAGCCTCACTGACACCAGTGGACCTGGGCGAATGGCACCTCTCCAAATCCAAGGCCTCCTGCTCAAACTGGCTGAGAATGGCCAACTGCGCCTGGCCGCCACCAGTCCTCACATGCTCTGCAGCGTTATGAGCATTCTTCTCCTGAAAATGAGAGAAGAGCATTGATTTGTGCAAATTGTACATGGACTCTCTTCACGCACGGCCCACCCCAACCAGAGTGGGACATGTCAGGGCTCCAGTGCCTCCTCACCCCGAACACTCACTCAAAGATGCTCGGCATGTTCCCCCCACACCGCCTCCCGCCCGCCCGCCCCCCCCCCCCCCCCACCCCCCACCCACCCCACAGGCCACATGCTGCTTACATCACATTAGGCACCACACGGTACATCCTTCCATAGCAAGGAGGCGCAAGCACGTGCAGCGCAGAGGGCAGCACATGGTTTGTTGCCACACCACCTTGAAGCTCCCCTCTCAGCATGTCATCACCCTGACTTGAACATGTCCTGCAGTTCAAGCACAGCACCTAGGTGCAGCTCCTCCAGGTTGCCCCCAAAACAGTCATGTGGGTCTCAGTGTAACACATGGTGCGGGCACAGAACCCATCTCTTCACCACCCTCTCAGGCTGACTTTGGCATGGGCAATATCTGCTGGCCCACCCAGCAAAGGACACATGCCGTCAATAATTCAATGCAGTCACTACACTCAGACTTGGTGGGGAGGGGGTGCAGCAGGGGGGGAAAGCCGACCTGCTGGGTTAAGTGACCAATGCCAACATGGTACAAACCCTTCCAGAGCGCAACAAATTTTGAAGCGCTTGCAACACTGGATACAGGTGCACCACACCACGTCGCAGCAGCTCACCACCTCCGCCACCTCCTCCCAGGCACGTTTCATCATGTGGGGGGGTCTCCTCCTCCCATCCTGGGGAACCAGCACCTCCCACCGTACTGCCACCTCCTCAAGGAGGGCAGCAAGGCAGTTATCGGAAAAACAAGGGGCACACTGGCCCTACCCTCCGGCCTGGCCTGTCCTGCTGCCCTACCCTCCGGCCTGGCCTGTCCTGCTGCCCTACCCTCCGGCCTGGCCTGTCCTGCTGCCCTACCCTCCGGCCTGGCCTGTCCTGCTGCCCTACCCTCCGGCCTGGCCTGTCCTGCTGCCCTACCCTCCGGCCTGGCCTGTCCTGCTGCCCTACCCTCCGGCCTGGCCTGTCCTGCTGCCCTACCCTCCGGCCTGGCCTGTCCTGCTGCCCTACCCTCCGGCCTGCTCACCAGAAGGGTGAGCCCTTCCACTTGCCATTGTGAGCAGCCTTGCAAAGGCTGCCAGTGCTTCAGATAAACAGGCTGCCAGGTCGCTATTAGACCCAGCGGACAATGCACTCCTGCCACCACCCACCCACTTCCGCTATCCTCGGGAGTTGCGCATTACGCTGGGCGGGTCAATTATGGTGGTGCTGATCCGATTGTGGGCGGTGATTGGGTCCACGCCCCCCAACCACCCCACCCCCGCCCCAAAGAAAATTCCATCCTACGTTAGTTCCAAGGTCTCACAGCGCCCTCGGTGATATGTTAATTCTGTGGTCCTGCAGCGCCCTCTGGTGACTGTTAGTTGTACAGTCTCACAGCATCCCCATGGTGACACTGTTAGTTCCCTGGTCTCACAGCGCCCCCTGGTGACAGTGGGTGAGTTTAGCAGTCTCTTCACGCTCACTGGTGACTTAGTTTAGCAGTGTCATTATGTGCATGATGTTCCTGTGCTGCTGCTGCCAATATACCAACAACGGAGACAGGGGCAATTCACACATCTTCTAAGTGTCAACAATGCCTAAGGACGTAATGATTATCCTCAACACAGAACAACAATCCCATTTCCAGACAACATAGCACAAAAAAGCCACCGGATTTGTTATAAGAACAATACACGTTGAGATAGTGATGTATTATACAGAATAAACCAAACACCATTGCAACTGAAACAGCACGGCACTGCTTTTCTCTTCATAAACCTCTTTTGCCTGCTAAGTATTACTATAACGGAGTGAAAAATACTTGAGTACTTCATGAAAAATACTGAACTCACCGCAGGGTTGTCAACAGTTTTGAAGTCGAAACCCTTTGAAGTCAAACTGGTCATTTCCACAGTCATATTTCCATTCTTGAAGAAACCAAATGTGTTTAAATGGATCTTTTGCCTAACATCATCCTGTAAAAAGAAACAGCCATATTTACCCAGATTAGAAGACAAAATTCAGGACTTTTACAGGCAGGATGCTGGTTTAAGGGCCTGTGCCCACTCTTTGATGGAGCCGGCCACTTAGTCCCTTTCACCCTCTGTTGGGAAATAGAGATAGTTTAAATAAGTTATATTTGTACTTGTGTGTGTTAGGAATAAGTTTAAGTTCAATTCATATTATTTTCTATTTGTGAGTTAAAAGGCGAAACCTGGGATGTAGTTTCATCTTTTGAGTGGAGACAGCGGGGCTAAAACTCTGTTTGTCTACCTGCATTCATAGTAACAAGGATCCAGAAAGGGGGACACGCACACAGACACACGCAGACACACACACACACACACACACACACGCAGACACATGCACGTGCACACACGAGCAGTCACACACACACACGCAGTCTCACACACACACACACACACACGCGCGCGTGCGGTCACACACACGCAGACACACGCACGTGCACATGCGCGCAGTCACACACGCGCGCAGACACACACGCACGTGCACACGCGCGCAGTCACACACACGCGCGCGCGGACGGACACACACGCATGTGCACACACGCGCAGTCACACATGCGCGCGCAGTCTCACACACGCGCGCGCAGTCACACACGCGCGCGCAGTCACACACGCGCATGCGCGCGCAGTCACACACGCGCATGCGCGCGCAGTCACACACACGCGCGTGCAGTCACACACACGCGCGCGCGCAGTCACACACACACACGCGCGCGCGCAGTCACACACACACACGCGCAGTCACACACACACGCGCGCGCGCGCAGTCACACACACGCGCGCGCAGTCACACACACGCGCGCGCAGTCACACACACGCGCGCGCAGTCACACACACGCGCGCGCAGTCACACACACGCGCGCGCAGTCACACACGCGCGCGCGCAGTCACACAGACACGCGCGCAGTCACACACACGTGCACAGACACATACACGCACGCATGCAGACACACACACACCAAAAGCAGTTTGAGTTCAGTTGGTCATTATGCTGCAAATTGAAGAGAGCAGTTTAAATCTCTCTCTACCTGACATACCAGCAGACTGCTGAGGGAAATAAGTCTAAGAATTTTAGATGAGTTGCTCTAAAGTTAAATTAACAATGAATGTCAAGTGATTTCTGGATCTCAAGGGAGATACCAAGTTGTTAGCAGTCTACTGAGAGAGGGAACTGCAGGGAGAGTAGATTTCCCAAAAGAACCAAAAGGTTCCAAGGCCAAGGAGTGAGACAGAAAGAACGGATCCCAAGAACACCTTCTAGTCAAAGGAAGAACAGGAGTCTGGAAAAGGTCCTGTTCTGTGGAAGTGAAAGTAAGGAGCAGAGAGGAAGGCACCAAGCTTCAAGCTTAAAGGGAGAAAGCTGCAGGAAGCAGATTTAAAGCAATACAGGCATGCGAGCAGCCACAAGGTCCAAGGAGACAGCTGAAGGCCTGTAACTCTTTACTATGGGCATGTGAAGCAGTCATGTACTGTTGACAGCTGAGTCAGTGCGTGGAGAGTACATGGACAAAAACTTGAATTCGTGTGGTGATCCAGGGGAGAGGAACATCGGAAGGAGAGTTTGAAACCCTGGTGGTGGACCCTTTGCGGAAGGTGTCTGAGAGAAAGCATCGGTTTGGGAGAAGATTCCAGAGCGAGTTATTCACAAGTGGAGATTGGAAATCACCGTCTGAAAGACAGAGTTCAGCGGAACCAATTGGTTCACGGTGTGAGAAGCGTCTGGGGGAGTTGATGAGAGATCCATAGCATCTGGTTGGGGTGGCATCTGTCGCTTAGTTTCAGAGTGTAGTGTGCCTGACCACAGGTCACCTATCGGTTTACACGGACTGTGTACTTACTGTGAACATTAAAGTATAAGATAGCTTTTGTAACTTGTGTTCTCCTTACAAATCTGTATATACCTGTATATATATATATATTACAATACTCCTTCACCCACAACTATACCTTTTTTAAAATTCATTCACGGGATGTGGGCTTCGCTGGCTAGGCCAGCATTTATTGCCTATCCCTAGTTTCCCTTGAGAAGGTAGTGGTGAGCTGCCTGCAACTAGGGATTGGCAATAAATGCTGGCCGAGCCAGGAAAGCCCACATCCCGTGAATGAATAAAAAATAAGGTATAGTTGTGAGTGAAGGAGTATTGTAATATAGTTAATCTTTTCTCGTTTAATAAATGTTTTATTCTTTTATTAAAAGTTCATCCACTGACTCCTGTGGTTCAGTTCAGTAGCCACTCTCCAAGTACCTAAACAAAAATTAAAGTTAGGATCTATCAAGCCAGGTTCCACCCTGGGATTTGGCTTGTCCAATAATACCATCAGCTAAGATCATAACATCTCTAACTGTTGTACTTGATAACTTCTGAGTAATGCTGAAAGAAGAGACTTGCTGTTGAAGCTTTTTGTCTTGCACTCATCAAGGCAGATACACAAGAATACCAATTGTAAAGAGGACAACAATTTATACTGCATGAGAAGAGACTGCTGATTGATTGGCAAGTGGGCGCTGATTGGTGGAGGCATTGTCATGGAGAATGCACCAGGGAACAGCTAACTGCCAAGCTTTTGTCCAAATTTGAACCAGGCAGGTTGACTTGGATTGGTCAAGGGGGATTGCCACGGGGAATAAACCAGGGAATGGCTGACCCCAAGCTTTTGTTTAGTGAAAAAGGCGCAATGCGTGGACATGCTCCTTCTGTCTCAAAGGATAGGGCCCTGTGGGTGCATATATGTAGCTTCTAGCACACGTAAGTGAGCTACACTGCAAGCTTGACTGATAATCTTAAATTGGTTGTTAGTGTAATTCTTAGCACAATCAGGGTTGTTTAGCAAGTGCTGTCCAATCATGGAATCACATCTAATATTGGACACTATGTTTTGAGTTTTGCAAGTATGGGCTTTTTGGGTATGGTCAGTACTTTGCCTGTTGCAAAAAGCCAAAGGGATGTGTTGTTTGATACATTCCGCCAGTCATTAGAATGTACAGCCTACATACCTGGCATCACGCCAGCAATGAAATTCATATACCACAATACTCATTTGTGTGATAGGCAGGATGTCATTTTGGCTTGATGGCAGCATCCTGTTAGTGGAGAATACTACTTGTGTTGTTACTGCATAGCAGTGTGAAATGGTTAGCTTCACCTGTTGCTCCAATTTTGTGAGACAGCTTACCCTTCTATCTGAGATAGACTGTGTACTTTTCAGGATCAAAAGTGGTGGCCTCCGGCCCATTCCTGAGTTTGTGTGAAACAATGGTCTGATTAGGCTAGCCATTGTCCTGCAGGATGGCTTTGATGTGCCCTATTTCAGCATCAAGCTTGCACAGTGAGCAAATGGCTCAGGCCCTATTTACAAGGTTGCTGATAAGGCCAATCTTATAGCACATGGAACTGTAGGAATCCCAACATCTATATTAACCAGTGAAGGCAGGCTTGGGGTAGAGAACCTATTGGCAGAGTTCTCAATTAGCACGTCGAGGAAAGGGGGCTCATTTGGCGGCTCCATTTCAAAGGTGAGCACAGGATGAAGCCCATCCCTGTAAGGAAATTCTTAGGTGCAGCTGTGGATTCAAATATAGCAAACATATCATCTACGGTTCAGTTCTTGGTTTTTGCAAATGCGAAGGAATCCTTCACCGTGTATGTGGAAAACTTGCTCAAAACCGGTTGTAGCAACTCGCCCAACCATTTGGCCAATTCATGTTGGGCAGAACCAGTTGTAGATAAGATAGATTGTGTGTCTTGTGTAGCCCATAAGTACACGGATGTGAGGGCAAATCCTATCACATATACCACCCAGCAGCTCATTACCTCTGCCGTGAAAATATAACAATTTTCATAATACTCTTGTGATTTATTGTAAAAGTGGGCTAAAAGTGGGATTTGGATTAGTTTCTCTCTGTTTATCTGTGTGTGTGAGGGACTTAATTGAATTGGAGGCAGCTGGTCTGGAGGTTTTTGCATCATCAAACAAGAAGCTAGGTTTGAAATGCTAAATATGTAAACATGGCTCAAGTTTTAGAATGTGAGGTGTGAGGACAATTTTGCATTTATAGATAAATCAGGTTAGTGTGAATTCCAAAGAGATGGTAAGATGTTACACCTAGCTGAAAGAAGCTAAGCCAAACAGTGTGTTTATTTTTCGCAAAGGTTGTTGATAAAATTAATACAATGAAAGATTTATATTACAAGAAAAATAAAGTTGCAAAAACATTTGGGAACAATGGGTTTTGCGTTAAAAGGGGGAAACATGTACAAAGGAGATGAGGTTATGTGAACAAAGAACAAAGAAAAGTACAGCACAGGAACAGGCCCTTCGGCCCTCCAAGCCTGCGCCGAGCATATTGCCCGTCAACTAAAACATTTTGCACTTCTGGGGTCCGTATCCCTCTACTCCCATCCTATTCATGTATTTGTCAAGCTGCCTCTTAAATACCGCTATCGTACCTGCTTCCACCACCTCCTCTGGCAGCGAATTCCAGACACTCACTACCCTCTGTGTAAAAAACTTGCCCCGCACATCTCCTCTATAGTTTTCTCCTCTTACCTTAAATCTATGTCCCCTAGTAATTGACTCTTCCACCCTGGGAAAAAGCTTCTGACAATCTACTCTGTCCATGCCTCTCATAATTTTGTAAACTTCTATCAAGTCGCCCCTCAATCTCCGTCGCTCTAGTGAGAACAATCCGAGTTTCTCCAACTTCTCCTCATAGCTAATAACCTCCAGACCAGGCAGCATCCTGGTAAACTTCCTCTGCACCCTCTCCAACGCCTCCATATCCTTCTGGTAATGTGGTGACCAGAATTGCACACAATATTCCAAGTGTGGCCTAACCAAGGTTCTATACAGCTGCAGCATGACTACCCAGCTTTTATACTCAATACCCCTGCCAATGAAGGCAAGCATGCCATATGCCTTCCTGACTACCTTATCCACCTGCGTTGCCACTTTCAGTGACCTGTGGACCTGTACACCCAGATACCTCTGCCCGTCGTTGCACTTAAGGGTTCTGCCATTTACTGTATAATTCCTGCCTGTATTAGACCTTCCAAAATGCTTTACCTCGCATTTGTCCGGATTAAACTCCATCTGCCATTTCTCTGCCCAAGTTTCCAACCGATCTATATCCCGTTGTATCCTTTGACAATCCTCTTCACTATCTGCAACTCCTCCAACCTTAGTGTCGTCTGCAAACTTACTAATTAGCCCAGTTACATTTTCCTCCAAATCATTTGTATACTACAAACAGCAAAGGTCCCAGCACTGAACCCTGCGGAACTCCACTAGTCACAGCTCTCCATTCAGAAAAGCACCTTTCCACTGCTACCCTCTGTCTTCTATGACCAAGCCAATTCTGTATCCATCCTGCCAGCTCACCTCTGATCCCGTGCGACTTTACCTTCTGTACCAGTCTGCCATGAGGGACCTTGTCAAAGATCTTACTGAAATCCATGTATATAACATCCACTGCCCTTCCATCGTCGATCATCTTTGTCACTTCCTCGAAAAACTCGATCAAGTTAGTGAGACACAACCTCCCCTTCACAAAACCATGCTGCCTCTCACTAATACGCCCATTTGCTTCCAAATGGTAGTAAATCCTGTCACGAAGAATCTTCTCCAATAATTTCCCTACCACTGATGTAAGGCTCACCAGCCTGTAATTTCCTGGATTATCCCTGCTACCCTTCTTAAACAATGGAACAACATTGGCCATTCTCCAGTCCTCTGGGACCTCATCCGTAGCCAGTGAGGATACAAAGATTTCTGTCAAGGCCCCAGCAACCTCCTCCCTTGCCTCCCTCAGTACTCTGGAGTAGATCCCATCTGGCCCAGGGGACTTTTCCACCTTAATATTCTTCAAGATGCCTAACACCTCTTTTTTGATCTCAACATGATCCAGGCTATCTACACACTCTTCCCTAGACAAATCGACCGCTAAGTCCTTCTCTTTGGTGAATACTGATGAGAAGTATTCATTTAGTATCTCTCCTATTTCTTCTGGCTCCACACACAAATTCCCACCTCTGTCCCTGAGTGGGCCTACCCTTTCCCTGGCTACCCACTTATTTTTTACATATGTATAAAAGGCCTTGGGATTTTCCTTATTCCTGGTTGCCAGTGACTTTTCATGATCCCTTTTAGCCCTCCTGACTCCTTGCTTAAGTTTCTTCCTACTTTCTTTGTATTCTCCACGGGCTTCATCTGTTCCCAGCCTTCTAGCCCTTACGAATGCTTCCCTTTTCTTTTTGACTAATCTCACAATATCCTTCGTTATCCAAGGTTCCTGAAACTTGCCACGCTTATCCTTCATCCTAGCAGGAACATGCCGGCCCTGAATTCTTATCAACTGACGTTTGAAAGCCCCCCACATGTCAGTTGTTGATTTGCCCTCAAACATCCACCTCCAGTCTAGATTCCTCAGTTCCTGCCTAATATTGTTATAATTAGCCTTCCCCCAATTAAGCACCTTAACCCGAGGACTCATGTTATCCTTATCCACCAGTACCTTGAAACTTACTGAATTATGGTCACTTTTCCCGAAATGCTCTCCTACTGAAACTTCGACCACCTAGCTGGGTTCATTCCCTAATACCAGGTCCAGTATTGCCCCTTCCCTAGTTGGACTATCTACATATTCTCAGGAAGCCCTCCTGGATGCACCTTACAAATTCTGCACCATCCAAACCCCTAGCACTAAGTGATTCCCAGTCAATATAGGGAAAGTTAAAATCACCCACCACAACAACCCTATTGCTTTTACATCTTTCCAAAATCTGCCTACATAACTGTTCCTCAATCTCCCGCCGGCAATTGGGAGGCCTATAGTAAACCCCCAACATTGTGACTGCACCCTTCCTATTCCGGTGCTCTACCCATATTGCCTTGCTGCATGAGCCCAATGAGGTGTCCTCCTGTCGTACAGCTGTGATATTCCCCTTAACCAGCAGTGCAACTCCCCCACCTCTTCTACATCCCTCTCTATCCTGCCTGAAACACCTAAATCCTGGAACGTTTATCTGCCAATCCTGTCCATTCTTCAACCAAGTCTCTGTAATAGCAATAACATCATAGTCCCAAGTACTAATCCAAGCTCTAAGCTCAGCTGCCTTGCCTGTTATACTTCTTGTGTAAGGAGAAGGCATTCTAAGATCTAACACAAGTGAGAAAAGCTTTTGTGCATCAAGTTGCTGTCTACAGTAACCAAAGCTGAGAAAACTCATTTTGAATGCAACTGTCCAGGGTATTGTGTTGCTTTGCCTGGGTCTGTTTAAATCTATTTGTTTTTACTGTTGCCTTAACAGAGGTGTAACTGGGAGCCAGATTAATTAGGGGTTTTAGGAGTTATTATAGTAGTAATTTGTAGACCTATGTATGTGCTTGAAATCTTTTCTTTTATTAATAAATGTTTAATTTAGTTTTTGTAAAAAAATCTCTAAGTCTTGGTGGACTTATTACTACTGAATTCAAGACACACATCACGAAATAAAATACAAATTGCAAAATCATTGTGACCGTGTGATCAAGTTTCCCTCGGGGATTTCATCAGCCTGGCACACATCATCTGCCACGTCATAACACTTCTGTGTAAATTTTTCAAAATATTTATCCACTTCATCTTCTAAAAGCTATTAGGGACTCCTCTTCCAGTTTCTTGTGGGGCATTCCATATCCTAACATTCCCCATATTAAAAAAATTCACTCAGTCTCTCCATTCCTTTTAATGATGGTCTTAAACTTTCTCTCCATTACCTAGCTACCATCCAGTGGAAATAGTTTTTTTTCATTTTATGAAAACTTCTCATAATTTTGAATTCCTATCAGATCACCTCTCAATTTCCTTTGTTGAAAATAAAGCAGCCTTACTTGCTCTTGTCTCTCCTTAAAACTAAACTCATCCCTCTACATCCTCCGTCTAGTCTTTACATATCCAAAATTGGACAGAATATTTTAAGTGTGGTCTAATTAATCTTTCTATAAGTTCAGTTTCCCTCTTAGCTCTTGTGATCTTTCCCACTATTGACAAAACTTGGAATCTCATGTGTTTTTTTAAAAAAATTACAGCTTTACTAGAATATCCTACCACTTTTGAAGATTTGCACGTCTATACCCTCAAGTCTCTTGGTACCTCGATTTTACAATTTCTCCATTTATTGTATATGTCCTTTCTTTATTCTTCCTTATAAAATATATTCACTCAATTCTCCAGAGTAAATTTCATTTAACTGCTCAATCTACCAATGTGTTTGTATCCTGTTGAAAGTCACTCATTTTCACAGTTAACAATGCTCCCCACTTTTGTGTTATATATAACTACACAATAAATATATCTCCTGCTTCTTCGTCCGCTTCAGCTAGTTGCACATTACTGTCCTTCCTCCACCACTCCGAGTCAACTTACACATCTCACCCTACATACAAGAAGCATGTTTAGGAGCGGACGAGGAAGGAGGAGAGAGGATGTCATTGCAGATACACATTGTGCCCATTTTTACTTTGTAGGCAAGTAGTTGAGTGGTTTTCTTCCAATGCTGAAGAATTAGAAACTCACAGCATTTGGGATATTACAGATTGCTGTGTGAGTGATTGGTCTGTGTAGTATGGTACATGCCCACATAGACCGGTTCCATCCCTGTCTTGTACTATTTGCTGATCATAATCTAGATTACAGCAAATGCACTACGATTGGAGGTCGTGCCCCTGGGGCATAAAGTGAAAGAAAAATCCCACCCCTCACAACTTTCGAGCAATCTCTGCAAGAAAGAATAGTGAGGGTAAGATCATGCTCTGTTGTGATGTTTGAATTAATAACCAAGAGCCACTCTCTGACCTCACATGTTAAGAATGGTCACTATACTGAATGTGTTCTTCCCAACCGACACCATCTTACACATGAACCTGAAAGTATTGACAGTCTTATATTAAAAAGATTATTATATCCCTTTGGGGACAGGTATTTTCAGGCAGAGTCCTGGAACAATTTGGGAACTCTACAGCTGGCAATATTTCCTGCCACTCAGACTATTGCTCTACACAATTTCCAATTTCAAAAAAAAGTGTGTTAAGTACTTTCTCAGTGTAAATGAAGGCAAGTAAAACTTCTAATTTGGAGACAATTAACTTGACTTCAGGATTGTGTACAGATACAGTGCAGAAAGACTTGTTCCCTAACTATTCACTTGTCAATTTTTTCCCTCCAACTGGTTAACATGCCCACCCTCCAGTTACATCTAATAAACAATTATTACTCAAATGCTTCATGAACTTTTAATTATAATTCAATGTTGATCAATTTAACACTCCTTCTCAAGGGAAAAATGGATAAGCAAGATAACAATGGACGAGTC
The DNA here is from genome assembly GCF_964194155.1 of Cetorhinus maximus. Classification (NCBI taxonomy): domain Eukaryota; kingdom Metazoa; phylum Chordata; class Chondrichthyes; order Lamniformes; family Cetorhinidae; genus Cetorhinus; species Cetorhinus maximus. The sequence goes on along the minus strand of NC_135888.1, from coordinate 16,043,995 downwards.
AGTCTATCACAAGCATGAGATGGCTTCTAGAAGCCTTAATACAGGTTATAATTAATAATTGGAAAGATAAAAGTTAATTAAAGTCAGCGAGCAAGTATTTTTTCTAAATTTTATATTAATATTAACTTGATAAAATTATGGATGTTATGTATATGAATTTTGAAAAGGCAACTGATAAGAAACAAAACAAGAGACTTGTTGCTAAAATTAAGGTATTCTCTGTTAAAAGGATTGTAGCAGCATAGATAAGGAGTTGTCTAAAGGACCAAAAGTGAATTGTGTCATTGTTAGTGCAACATTTCTGAAGGGGTTTATATAGCGGCGACCGAGGTGGTCAGGTATTGGGATCATGGCTCAAAAACAATCTGACTCTGGGAAAGGGGTAAAATATCAAATTTTACAGCTGACACAAAAAAAGGGAAGAATCTTTAGTAGCTTTATAGGAGAAGCAAATAAATATTTGAAAAAAATATTTAAAAAGGTTATAGGGGATGAGACTAAGTGGGCAGCTGTTTCAATGATCCAGCATTGATACATGGGCTTCTTCTTATCGTGTCCACGGACAGTCTATACATGGCCCAGCCAGAACTGGACACATTTTTGCGCCTTGTTGTTGAATTCGGCAAGATCTGCAACAGTGCAGGGTTCCTCTAGCGATAGGCATTGCAGGAGATGTTGCATAGTCTGTGGCTCAGTTCCACATTCACAAGTTGTCGGGCTGGTTGTATATCCCCATTTGCTTAGTAACGTCTTTGAACGACCTACACCAGTCCTAAGTCTGTTAAGGCACTTCCAGGTTGCCCAGTTGCAATTAGCTCCTGGGGGAAGGCTTTCATCCGGTAGAATTTCCATCACTGGGGGTTGTTCGAGACTGGCGAGCCGGTCTTTCCACAAGGCGATGCGAGCTTCAGATGGAGTTGATTGTAATGGAACAACACTGTTCATGAAGCTCTTCCTAGACTTTAGGCAGCTGGGTGTAGGTGTATGACCATGTAGAGTGTGCCTCTCATCCGATGTTTGACGGAGTCGCTCTTTCTTGCTGGCTACCATTCTTCTTATATCAGGGGGAGCGATACCCACCAGGATATATAGGCAGGATATATATATGGGCTGATTGAATTTTACAGCTCAGAATGAGATCAATGATTCATCACATTAAACTACTGATCTATTTACTATACTGCAACAGCTCAGAGGAAAACTGCTATGGGGCTATAAAATAATTGAATGGCTGGATAGCATCCCTATTGATAAACAATAGCAGTTTAAAAGGCTGGGAAGAGATCAGGGGACATGAATGTAAACTATAGGCAACAGTCGGAAGAGACTAGATGTTTGATAGTTTTCTTTCTCCCAGAGATTAGTTACCCCCTCTGGAATACAACACCCACTGCTGTGGTGGGTGCTGGCTCTGGATCCCAAAGGGGAGTTTTTGACTGAAACAGAGATTGCAACATATAGATGGTGAGTGTCTTTTACAGGTAACATTTGGTGCGTGTGATCTTCTCAACTGGTTTTGATTGCCTCAGGTGAAGAGGGAAGAATTTCCCAGAGTATTTTATTATCCTTCATTAGCCCTGTGGGTTTTTTCTTTGATTTTTTCCTTTCCTAGGAATCTACCTGGGTGCAGGGATGGATGGGAGGAGGGAAGAAGTATGCAGTCATGATGGTCTGGCCATCTTGATTTGGGGTAAGTTTGTTGGACCATCTGATCTCATCCTGCCCGTCAATTTTGTACATTCATATTTGCAATGAAAACATTAATTAATGTGGTAAAACTCTAAATGTCTTTCATTTTGCAGTGAACTTCAAACAGAAGGGAGTTGTAGTTTTGCCACAGGCCTGAGCAATTTTATGTCTCTTTCTCAAATGATTTAAAAAAGATTTCTTTGTGGTCAGTTTGATTACCATCAGGCTTAATACAACTTCAGAAGATTTTCTTTCAGCAAAGATCTATGCAAAATTGGATGTTACATAATGACATTCCTGAATGATCCCAAATCATTCATTTACACACAGGTTAAAGGACTAAAATCAGACCACAGCTATAGTCTGCCCCTTAAAATATATGTAGATTGTAAACCCAATGATGCCAGACAATAAGGGTCCCTATCAAGAGACAGTAAACAGACAATGGGGCTGCAGCTGACAAAGTAAATGTAACACAAGACATCTGAAACTCAAAATTCTACAAACATTAGTTTCATACGTCCATCTCACCCATTCTCACTGATCTATTCAGCTCCCAATGCTTCAAATTTGCAACTTTACTATTGTGTTTCAATCCCTCCATTGCCTCAGCCCTCCCATCCCTAACCTCTCCTATCCCTACAAATCCTGATTTCATTCCTCCGATTCCAGTTTCTTGTGCACTCCCCCTCCCTTATCATATCACAGGTAGCTAGGCTTTCAGCTGCCTTTATGTTCTGAAATCTTGTTCCTAAACACCTTCCAACTTATCACCTCTCTCTCTACCGTTAAGACACTCCTTAAACTCCACCTCTTTGACCTACTTTTAGTCACCTCTTGTCATCATTTTTGGTTCATCATCTAATTTTTTTTCTCACACCTCTGCTAAGCACCAAGGGTCTTCTGTTAAAGGTGCAATACAGGCAAAATTTGTTCTTCTGTGATACTCTTAGTTCATCATTTTATTTTGCACCCTCTGTCATGAAACTAACATTTTTTTTCATTATATTATTGTGGTTTATTGGAAAGAAGGTTTATGGGTGTGAGTGTGGATGGTTGTCTGTGTAGCTGATTTAATTGAATTAGAGTCAGATAGACTGCAAGTTTGAAATTATCAAAAGAAGTTAGGAGTAAAAGGCATTTGAAATGCTAACGAGTAAACATAGTTGAGGTCTTAGCATGTAGGATGTGAAGGAAATTTGCATTTTGAGATATGTGAAGGGATTGTTTAGGTTTCGAAGGGATGATAGGATGTTTACAATTAACAAAATAAGCAAGGCCAAGCAGTATGTTTATTTCCCCCAAACATGTTGACCATTTTGACAACATGAAAGATTTTTATATTACGGGAAAAGTAAATCTCCAAAGACATATAGAACAATGGAATTTACAGCTTAAAGAGAGAGAAACATATATAAAGACAATGGAATGGTATGTTGGGGGGGCCATGTAAGATCTAAAAGGAGTGTATAAAACAGCCACTTTAGCAGAAGTCTGCTGTGTCCACTAACCAAAGGTGGAGGAAAGCCTTTGGAATTCCCCTCTCGAGCGGATGCCAACTCAGTGTACCAGGCTGGCTTACTCCGGCACTCGCTCTCTTAGCTCAAGCGCAGCAAGAGTTAATACCTTCAGGAAAGGGCGGAAAGACGTGAAGAAGATGTGACAGCTATCAAAACAGATCCAATTATTAAACCAAATATTTAATTATTCTCATGACCGGTGGGAGAGCTCACACCGGACGCTTTTTACAAGGAGGGGACTCTGACCAGTTGGGAAGAACATAAAGCAGCAAAAGGCCGGCTCCCCAACCAGAGAGAACTGTCCAGATGTCAAGCTGGATCCATTGTTATAAACCATTGCCACCTGCAGTGAATTAATCGCGAGAGGAAAAATAAACACAATCGTCAGTTCTCCGGGCCTCGGCCTTTACCTTCAGGATCAGGCGATGGATTCGGCCCCGCACCGACGTCGACAACAAAATCCAGAGCAGAAGCGTCCAGCTCCGAACAACAGGCACATTCAACGCCGCCATTTTTTGAGCAACGTCAACATCCGGATGAGCTTCAGGAGTCAGAGGTCACTGGGGGCCATGGCAACCAGCAACAGCGTCAACGTTGCAGGACGTCATGACGCCATCACGATGGCCACCCAAGCCCCAGCGATCCAGAGAACCTGGCGCAGGGCCCTCCCTGTCTGGGGCCAGCAACAATCGGGAAATAAAACCGCAAGGGAATTCCAGAAGGTCCAGGAGTCCTCAAAGAACATTAAGGATAACTTAACTCTTCTGATGAAGAGTCATACGGACTCGAAACGTCAACAGACGCTATCAGACCTGCTGAGTTTTTCCAGCTATTTTTGTTTTTGTTGAAGGATAACAAACAAGGCTCTTCTATACTCCTAAAAAAAACCAGCACCGATACCATGTTCCAGTCATGTAGAGGTTCGCTCCACCTGAAACATCTTTTTTTCTTTCCACAGATGCTGTCTGACCTGCTGAACATTTCCAGCATTTGTTGCTTTTATTGCAGATTTCCAGCATCCGCAATATTTAATTGCATGTACTAGAAATAAACTAATAAAGAACTTGCACTTATAAGGAAAAAAAACAGTAAAACTTGGAAATTAAGGGTGCCAGTAAAACTGGTCTGAACTGGTCTTGTATACCTTAAAGTCAAACTCAAGTATTACTGGTGCCAGTATATGGATTTTTGGCCGGGTGCCTATAATCCAGTAACTCGGAGGCTGAGGCTATCGGATTGCTTGAGGCCAGGAGTTCTGGGCTGCTGTGGATTATGCCGATCTGGTGTCCTCACTAAACTGGGTTGTCCCCAAGAAATGGTGTCCCTGGAGGAATCCTGGATCTCCAGGCTGTGTGAAGAGGGGTGAATCGGCCGAGGTCGGAAATGGAGCATATCAAAGCCCCCAAGCCCATCAGTAGTTGGATCGTGCCTGTGAATAGACGTTGCCTGGCTGACATAGTGAAACATAGTCTTTATGTGGATTTTTATTGGGATTTGGAAATTTTGAACTTTTTTTCCTTCAGATGACTTTTTTTTGAATTTACATAAAGGCTGATAAAACTGTGTTCTTAGAGCAGAGAAGGTTAGGGAAGAATTGATAGGTCTGCAAAGTTATAAATAATTTGAGTAAAAGAGAAACTGTTTCTGACAGAAATGTTTCAAGCAAGAGGACATGGATTTAAGATGATTGGCAAAAGAACCAGAGGGAGGATGAAACAAAAACAAAAATAGCTGGAAAACTCAGCAGGTCTGACAACATCTGTGGAGAGGAAGACAGAGTTAACGTTTTGAGTCCGTGTGACTCTTCGAGTTTTTTTTTGCATAACGAGTTTTGATCCAGAATGCAGAATAACTTTCAAAAGGAAACTGGATAAATAATTGAATGGAAAAAGCAATGTAGGACTTATAAGAAAGTGCAGGGGAATGGGACCAGTTGGATTGCTCAACAAAAGAGTTGTCGGGCTCAACAGGCCTTCAGGTTCAGGCACTGGATTTGGGCCCAGACTGACATTGATAAATTCAAAAGCAGAAAATTGCAAATGAGGTGCTACAGGATTATGGAATCCTCTCTAGATACAGGTGATGTACCAGAGGATTGGAGGTCTGCGAATGTTGTACCATTACTTAAAAAGGGTGCATGGGATAGGCCAGAAAATTATAGGTCAGTCAGTCTGGCTTTGATGGTGAGAAAATTATTGGAATCAATTCTGAGAAGCAGGATAAACTGTCACTTAAAAAGGCAAGGATTGGTCAGGGATAGTCAGCATGGTTTTGTTAGGGTAAGGTGGTGTCTCTAACGTAATCAAATTTTTTGAGGAAGTAGCAAGGAGGAATGATGAGGGTATTGCAGTGGATGTTGTCTACATGGATTTTAGTGTGGCATTTGACCTCCCACATGGCAGACTGGCCAGAAAAGTGAAATCCCATGGAATACAGGGGTGGCGAGTGCATGTCCACGGGTCCCTAAAGGTGGCAGGACACGTGGATATGGTAGTAAAGAAAGCACATGGAATGCTTTCCTTTAATGGACGAGGTTGAGAAAACAAAAGCAGGGATGTAATGCTGGAACTGTATAAAAACTTTCACATGCGCAAGAGTGCACTTTGACAGATGGGGACTCCCTCCAACCCCCGCACAGGAAGCACATAGTGCTTCCTGTCGGGCAGGCTGCTGGGCGGGCCTTAATTGGCCCGCCCACTCAAAACGGTGGTGGGCCCCGTTTCGGTGGCGGAGTTTGGCCACCCGCCCACCAAGGTAAAAATTATGGCCACTGGTTAGACCACAGCTGAAATTTTGTATGTAATTCTGGTCACCACATTACAGGAAAGATATAATTGCTCTGCAGAGAGTACAGAGGAGATTTACAAGAATGTTGCCAGGGCTGGAAAATTGCAACTTTGAGGGAAGAATGAATAGGCTAGGCCTGTTTTCCTTAGAATAGAGGCCAAGGGGTGACCTAATTGTGGTGTACAAAATTATAAGGGGCCTAGATAGGATAGACAGGAAAGACTTATTCCCCTAGCTGAGGGGTCAATTACTGGGGGGGGGGGGCGGGGGGGTGGCAGCGCATACATTTAAGGAATTGGTGAAAGGATTAGAGCGGACATGAGGAAAAACATTTTCATCCAGGGGATGGTGGGCTCCTGGAATTCACTGCCTGAATTGGTGGTTACGGCTGAAACACTCAACTCATTCAAAAGGTGCCTGGATCTGCACCTGAAGTGCTGTAACCTGCCATGCTATGGACCAAGTGCTTGAAAATGGGATTAAAATGAGCAGCTAGTTTATCTTTTTTGGCTGGCGCAGACACAATGGGCTGAATGGACTCTTTCTGCACCATGACTTATCTATAAGTCAATGGAAGGTTGGAGATGAAGCAATTGTTGAAAAGAATAGAGGATTTGAAGTCTTTTAGTAGAAAATTATGGCAACCATTTTAAAAGGTTTAGAGTCTGAATCAGAGGATAGGAACAGGCTTATGATATCAGTGACCATCAAGACAGGGATGGGGAAAGTTGGGTGGTCAGGATCTGGGACATTAGAAGTTCAATGGTACAGTTGGTAGATTTTCATGAGGGAGATAAATTTTGTGATAAAGTTGAAGATGGATGAAAAGAATAAGGGAAGATGAGCATGGAGAGGCTTGGATGGTGGAAACGGTCAAAGGAAATAGGTAGCAGAATGTATTTAATATTGATTTTCCTTTGCTCCCAGTACAATTCTATCTTGTAGATGTGAGAAAATTCTGGATAAGAACTTGTATAAAGCAACCTAAGCAATACAGGGCAGATCAGTTACACAGCTTAAGAGACTAAATGAGATAGAGGACCAAGGGGATCTAAGGATACTACGTACAAATCACTAAATGTAGCAAAGTAGGTTAATAAAGTCATAAAAACACCAAACAAAGCAGAGATTTATTTCCAGAGGGATGGAATTGAAAAGCAAGGAAGACATGTTACATTTATATAGAATCTTGGTTAGAGCACATTTGGGGCACTGTGCACAATTTTAGTCTTCACTTAATGAAAAGAAAAAAGATTCACAGGGATGATAGCAGAATTAACTGTTAGGAAAACTGAACAAGCTGGGGCTCCTTTCTCTAGAAGAGAGAAGGCTGAGGGGTGATCTTTATGTTAAGAATTTGATAGGATAGGTGGAGGAAAAAAAAATTCCAATTGCAGGGGAGACCAAAACTAGAGATCATAGATATAAGTCACTAATAAATCCAACAGAGGAGTCAGGATAAAATTATTTACCCAGAGATGGCAAAGAATGCAGAACTTTTTTTAAAATTTGTTCTTGGGATGTGGGCACCACTGGCTCAGCTAGCACTTATTACCCATCCCTAAATGCCAGTTCAGAGGGCATTTAAGACAATGTGGGTCTGGAGTCATATGTAGGCCAGACCCGGTAAAGACAGCAGATTTCCTTCCCTAAAGGACATTAGTGAACCAGGTGGGTTTTCCTGACAATCGACAATAGTTTTGTGGTCAGCATCAGACTTTTAATTCCAGATTTTTAATTAATTCAAATTTCACCATCTGCCATGGTGGGATTCAAACTCGGGTACCCAGAGCATTACCCTGGGTCTCTAGAATACTAGTCCAGTGACAATACCACTACACCATCTCCTACAAGGAACAGTTGGAGCAAATAGCATAGATTCATTTGAGTAAGTTAGATAAGCACATTAAGGAGAAGCAAATAGAAATATATGCTGGTCAGATTAGAAGGGTGGGAGGAGGCTCATGCGAATTATAAACACCAGCATCAACCAGCTGCACCGATTCTGTGCTGTAGGCTTGATAGCACTATATTAATATTCTTCAAAGAGCTTAAATATGGAATAAATTCCACTGATTTTCCACATGCTGATTTCTCTGGTATGTGATCATCACTATTCCCTGTTGAATAAACAATTTGTCTATTCACTATCTCTTTGACCATTTGTTTTGATTCAATTGAGACATCCAATACTTTCAGTAGGTGACTGTCAATTCAATAACTAAGTATAAAGCAGTTGTTCCTTAAATAGGTACATAATCCTGAAATGCTCCATAATCTTAATCGTTTTAAAGGGAATATATGCAGCTTGGTATATTTACGGGTGTCCCAAGTCAACTCTTTTATGCTGTTTTAGTTTTTACATCTTAGAAGCAGATTGGCAACAGTGGTCATCCTTCAATAACATTTTGAACAAGTAACACTCGCAATGCACTGACTCAAGTCATGATGTCAGTGGAGTGAAGTTTCACGATATTATCAGCTTCTAATCAGTTCACCCATGTAAAATTGAGCAAGAGGTGATTAAGTTATAAAGATACACCCACAGGGGTGCATAACCAGCCCTGCATAACATTCAGAATTATGTGACAATTAGGTAAAGGAACAAGGTTACTCTGAGGTAACAAACCATGTAAATGTTTCCCAGTTATTCTTCTGCCACAACTTCCACCTTCCCTGAGTGAATCACAGACAGGAAGCTACTGCAGGGAGGAAGGCAAAGTCAAAGGGATAGCTATGGTATATAATTCTCTCACACAGGGCATTGTTCAGTTGCACAAACAGGTATCTGGGAAGCAGGTCATCTCACCAACTTCTCTGCCAAAATATGGTACAAACCAAACATGGTTGAAACAGTGCAAAGAGGATTTTTAAAATCACTTAACATGAAAGAAAATAAATTCTGAATGAATTAATGAACTGTAAGAGGAAAGCAAATAACTTTAACAATTTTTTGACTTTATACAATACAATTTTAAAACATTATTCAACATTTTATTGAATAAATCTTTTATTGGGTTCTCAAGAATGTACATTCACAATTCATGAAGCTATTATCCTGATACATGTACCCTCATACTTTATGAAGACATTGTGCAATTAACGATGCATTCACACCGATATTTTGAGAGCATTATATTTTTGATTAAATTAAGACATAGCACATTCTCATCTAGTATCATTGGGAGGAATGCATTGTCACATCAGGCTACTTTTTAAAAATCTTTCATGGGATATGAGCATTGTTGGCAAGGCCAGAATTTATTGTCCAATCATAATTGCCCTTGGAGTGGTGATGGTGAACTGCCTTCTTAAAACATTGCAGTCCATCTGATGATTAGGAAGGGAGTTTCTGGTTTTTGACTTGTACTGCGAACAATGTGGGTTGTGAGAGGAAGGGGTTGGTGGGTTGTGAGAGGAAGGGGTTGGTGGCTTGTTCGACCTTGAGTTAAATTGTTTTGGGTATACTGAAAAGGGCCCTGAATATTTATGGTTAAGTTGCTTGGGGTTGGTGAGTTTCATGGTGAGCAATAAGGGGTTATCTTGTTTTCAGGGGCTCTCCAAGCAAACTGGCTGGTATTTCCCACATCTGTTTTTAAATATACATTTATTCTCGCCACTCCTTAATTCAGTGGGTGTGGCACTGAGCTAGTCAAAGAACGTACATAGAAAATTAAATGTCAGGAGGAGAGAATCAACCTGGCCAAAATACATTTTTTTTGTTATTTTCCCTCATGCTTGGTACCCACCACACCAGCCAGACCACACATCATTTCCAAACATATTTTGAGAAAGTCTAGTATTGAAATTACAATAGATCCCAGCGAATGCCTGGAAAATGACAAGAATTGAGGTGATCTAAACTTGGGAGCTCAGCTAGATCTGGAGAAGGATCTCTGCAGGGATAATGCAGAATGTCTCCCTGGTCCAGGCTTCCTGAATTTCAGTCCCAAAGATTTTTTTGTACTTCGTGCTTAATGCAATTTTGTTTTTAAAACTGATACGCTATTACTTAGATTGTCATTGCTCGCCAGTGGCTCAATATTATGCTCAGTTGGACATAATTTTTGCATGTTCCTATTAGGGTATTAGTTGCACAAGCAAGTTTGAGCCTACATTAAAAACAGAAAATGCTGGAAAAACTCAGCAAGTCTGGCAGCATCCTTGGAGAGAGAAACAGAATAAACGTTTTGAGTCTGTATGACTCTTCTTCAGAGCTGAAGAGAGGTAGATATGTGATGGATTTTATACCGGTTACGAGGGGGTGGAGCAAAATAGAAGTTCATGGATAGGTGAGAGCTCAGGAGAGATTGACAAAAATGTCATGGATACAAGGCAAAGGGAGTGTTAATGGTGGTGTTAAAGCCTAAAGAAGGCACTGATAGTGGCATGAAGGTAAGATAGCAGAATGTGTTAGTAGCCGAACAAGGATCAGCGCTGTGAAAGCACAACATAGAAACAAGTGACAGATGGCCTTATATTGGGGGGGGGGGGGGAAATAAATATATATATATAAAAACATTTATTAATATTAATAGAAGAAATTATTTTAAGTACGTACATAGGTCTACAAGTTACTACAACTTCTAACTCCCCTAATTAATCTAACTCCCAGTTACCACTCCGTTAAGGCAACAGTAAAAGCAAAATACATTCTAACAGACTCGGGCATTGCAACACACAATACCCTGAACAGTCGAATTCAAAGTGAGTTTTTCTCATCTTTGGTTCATTGTAGACAGCAGCTTGAGGCTTAGATGCTGGAGGCTTTTCACACTTGTGTTAGATCTTAAAATGCCTTCTCTTGCACACAGCTTTCTTTCCTTTATACATATTTTCCTCTTTGAATGCAAATTCCCATGGTTTCACTATGTCTTTGGACTTTACCTCTCTAATAGTAAAAATCTATCATAGTACCAATTATACCAGTAATCTTTGGGAAAAATAAACACACCGTTTCTTAACTTCTTCTGGCTAAGTGAAACATTTCACCCCCCTCTTGAATTCAAGCCAGTCTAATTTATTTAAAAATGCAAATGTTCCCTTTGCACCTCACAGTCTAAAACTTCACCCACGTTTACATACTTAATATTTCAAACCTAGCTTATCTTCTGATACATCAAAGCCTTCAGACCAGCTGCCTTCAATTCAATTAAGTCCCCCACACACATACAGACCCGTAGACACAGACCCCACTATTACTCTACAATAAATTCCAATAACATTACGAATATTATTATATCTTCTTGACATGCTGAGGTCTGTTTTTATATCAGATTCCCAGCATCTGCAGTATGTTACTTTTAAGATTGAGCCTATGATAGATAGCCTGCAACCCAGATATTAAATGAGGAATAATGGATGAACAGGAATGAATACAAGCAGTCACCACAAGGTTCTCACAACATTGCACGTTAGCAGTAAAGCCTGACAAGTTTATCATTTGAACATGGAAACATTATTTCCACTGAAAATGTTATCATTCAACCTTTATTTTATAATAATATTTTTACTGAAAGGTTGTGATGGCAACACGACACAATAGTCAGTTTTTCTTTCTTTTTGCCGATTTTCTTCCCTCCCTTCTTCAAACTGCTGACTCTTGCTGGAGAACAGTTCCATGGACAACAGCCACCTTCTTGCATCACAGAGCCTAGAGGCTGAACGCTGGCAGGTTGTTAGATTACGGGGTAGAATTGTCAAACCTGATACTGTGCCCAGTAGATTTCCACACTTACGAACCTTCACTGGAGGATCGCTGGATTTTGTGCAGGACGGGGAAATGAAGTTGATTTTCAGCATGGATTCACACAATATCCTTTCCAATAGTCTTGTGGATGTAAAGCATGAATTATAAATGTTCAAATAACAAAGTTAGAAGTTTTCAATATACTGTATGGAGTGTACCCATAACCTGGAGAAAGAGCATGCGGCATCTGTCGAATTGCTCGAGGCCTTCTGCGACCGGTGGCCACTGCAGGGGCTGGAGTGTGTAGTAGAAATGGGAAATAATATTATTTAATTTGTTAATTTTTCTTCATGATTTGGGGTGCTTTTATTGGATTTTTTGAGTTGATGACACTGGGGAAATCCAGTATCTTGTTTGTGGGCTAAGCAAATGAGACACACTGCATCAGAACCAATACATTAAACAACCTTCTCATGCAACTGAAAATAGGTGATATCTTTACCTTTGTGATTTTTCTTGTCCATCCTGAGGATGTGGGCTCCCTGTTAGGAAACATGTCAATTGATGTTGGTCATATTGAGCTAGTAGCCAATCTCCATGTCTGAGCCTTAACCAAGAGTGTGAATGGGCCATTTGACCATTGCGTATGATAGCTAATCATATACATGCATTTTCCAGCAAAGATCACTGAACAGCAATCAAGAGTAGGAAACCAAATAACTTAATCCTCCATAATGCTGGGGCTAAGAATAAACCAGCATAGACTAGGGATGAAATCTTGCTTTAACATCTCATTCAGAAATGTGTCACTTTCAACAGTACTGCACTGAAATGTCAGCTTAAATTATGTTCTTAGATAGCTGGAGCAGGAGCTTGAACACCTAACCTTGTAACTCAGCAGCTATTGCACTACAACCGAGCCAAGACTGGTTAGAAGGCACCATATCATAGAATCATACAGCACAGGCTTTTTGGCCTATTCAGCCCTTCTGCCAGCTCTTTGCAAAATAATTACAGAATGGTTACACAGCACAGGAGGCCATTCAGCCCATCATGTATGCACCAGCTCTCCGAATGAGCAATGTACCTAGTGCCATTCCCCCACCTTCTCCCAGTAACCCTGCACATTCTTCCTTTTCAACAGCTATACAATAAGTCTCACTCCCACATGCTCTTGCCCCTTAGGCCTACAAATATTTCCATTTTGAATTATATTTTTCAAACTTACTATTGAATCTTGTTCCACCATGTCTTCCGGCAGTGCATTCGGATCATAATAACTCGCTGTCTAAATGTGTCCTTGCCAACCCTCTTGCACTTTTGTCAATTATTTTAAATCTGTTCTCTGATTACAGATCCCTCTGCCAACGGAAAATATTTCACAGATTCACAATCTTTACAGTGCAGAAGGAGGCATTTGCACAAACTCTCCAAAAGCACATTCTAGTCCCACTCATCTGCCTTATCCCCATATCCTTGCACAGTCTCTTTTCAGATAGCAATCTAATCCCCTTTTGAATACCTCAATCAAACCTGCCTCCACCACCCTATTTCTCCATATTTCTTCTTTACCTTTAATTTTTTGAACAACTCTAATAAACCTTGTCTTTGCCTTCCCTGCTCCAAGGAGAACAATCCCAGTCTCTCCAGGAAAGAACAGGGGAGTGGGACTAATTGGATAGAGCTGACATAGGCTTGATGGACAGAATGGCCTCCTTCTATACTGTACAAATCTCAATCCTTACGCTTCTCTTCAGAGGGTGACAGCCCTGTGAATAACATATCAGATGAATATCAAAGGTGGGAGACATTAGCCTATTAAATACAGTGACCAGCCTTCATCTTTCTTGATTATAATTCATATTCACTGGCAATTGCAATGTGGCAAGTAAAATTCACGTCAGGCATTGACCCATCTCCAATGACAGAGAATCTAACTTGACAGTCAACAGCATTACCATCACTGAATTCCCAACTATCAACATCCTGGGGGTGAGGGAGGGGGGTGGGGGGCAGAGGAGTTACCACTGACCAGAAACACGATATAAATACTGTGGCTGGCTACAAGAGTAGGTTAGAGGCTGAGAATTCTGCAGCAAGTAACTCACCACCTAACCCCTCAAAACATGTCTAACATCTATAAGGCAGAAGTTAGGAGTGTGCAGGAGTGTGATGGAATACTCCCCGCTTGTCTGGATGTGGCAGCTCCAACACTCAACAGCACCAAGGGCAAAGCAGCATGCTTGATTGGCACACCATTCACAAACATTCACTCCCTCCACCACTGACGCACAGTGGCAACAATGTGTACCATCTACAACGTGTATTGCAGCAAGTCACCAAGGCCCATTAGACAGCATCTTTCAAACACCTGACCTCTACCAAGAGCAGCAGATGCATGGGAACACCACCACCAGCAAGTGACCCTCCAAGCCCCACCATCCTGACTTGGAACTGTATCACCATTCCTTCACTGTCACTGGGTTAAAATCCTGGAACTCCCTCCTGTGAGTCTACCTACACCACATGGACTGCAGTAGTTCAACCTCAAGGGCACTTAGGGATGAACAATGAATGCCAAATATGAGAAAAATGTGGCGCTGAGGGCTTCTCATATACATGTCACGGCCACTATAAATCCTAGTGTGTTAGGGGCTGCAGAAACCTATCACTGAGTTCAGGTGCACTTCCCCAGTCCGCCGGCGGGGTCGTTGCGGAGGCCCAGAACTCCGCCTCCGCCAGGCGCGTGCCCGTACACTCCAGAGCGCGCAATCGCACACGCGCCCCTTTCCACTTCAGTTAAGTCAAATAAATAAACAAACAAAAAGCCCACAGACCATATCAGATATGGTATTCCACCCTTCCATTTTCCGCATGCGCTTCACACTCTCCGCCAATGGCCCCGCCCGAAGGCAGCTCTCGTGCGTAGACGCCCTTCTTCAGCCTTCCACGTGCGCTATCGGTGCACAGGCTTTTTGAAGAGTTAATTTGTCCCTTTTACACCGCCAAATCGGCGAGCAGACCGTTACTCACGGTACTCGTGTTTGTACGCGGTCTATTAACTGAGCACCCCGACTCTTATTCAGGCCCTTTTTTCTTTCCTCCCGCGCGGACCGTTACTCTGACCCCACCCCCTCCGGTTTTTTTTTTGTTGACTCTCGCCGGAGATCTCGAATCACGCGCCGCCTGCCTGCCCGAACCCGCTGATTTACGCCCACATTCTGCGCAGATGGTGTCCACAAGCCCCGCCCATTAATACACAGACGCACCCATTGACACACCCCCTCCCCCCACGTGAACACTGCCCCTCCCCGACTGGGAAGAACCCCACCCCATCGGGACACACCCCCTCGCCCATTGGGACACACCCCTCTCTCCCACTGGGACACACCCCCTCATTGGAACATTTCCCCACCCACTAGGACACACCCCTACCCCGATTGGGAAGAACCCGGCCCCACAGGTACACACCCCTTCCCCAACTGAGACACTTTCCCAACCCATTTCCCCTCTCCCACTAGGACACAGTCTCTTTCCCCACTGGGACATACTCCTACCCAAACTGGGAAGAATCCTAACCTTGGGGCACACCCCATCTGCCCAATTGAGACAAAACCCCTCCCCCACTAGGACACACCTCCTTTCCCCCACTGGGACACTCACACCACTGGAACACACTCACTCTTCCAACTGGGACACAAGCCCTCCACCCTCCCCTATTGGGATAAACACCCTCTCCGAACTGGGGCACACCCTCTTCCTCCAATTGGAACGCACAGCCTACCGCATTAGGAAACTCTCTCTGCCAACTAAGACAACCCCTCCCCCAGTGGGACAGCCCCACTAGGACACATCCCCTTCCCCATTGGGACACATACCCTTGAACGTTCTTTCGCCACTGGGACAACCACTCCCCCACGACTGGGACAAACCCCCTTCCCTCACTAGGACACAACTATTCTACCCCACTGGGACATGCCCTCCACCAATGCCCCACCCCTATCCATCCACACCCAAGCCCCAGACCCACGCTGCTCCTATCCCACCCATTCCCTCTCCCCCTATCTCCCCCTCCCCATCTCCCCCATCTATCCTGCACCTACTATCTCCCCCTCCCCCATCTCCCATTCCACCTACTCCCCATCTTCCCCATCCCACTCCTACATTTCCCGCTCCCCTAATCTCCACTCCCCCCTATCTCCCCTTCCCCTCCCGCCTATTTGCCTGGCTGACCTCACATCCCCCTGTCCACCCCTCCACTCCCCATCACCCTCTCCCCATCATCCCCTCCTATCCCTCCCCCTTTTCCCATCACACCCTCCTCTCCCTCTCCCCCTCCTCCGCACACATCTCTCCTCCCACCTCCTCCCCCTACCCCACCTCCCTTCACCCTCCCCTCCTCCTCCTCCCTTCCCCCTGCTCCTCC